>NW_024529933.1:1371651-1755914 GCF_017590135.1 Pyrgilauda ruficollis
GAGGTAATGCACTCTTGTCTGCATGTAGTACTTCTGTAACTCCAGCAAAGGTTTCTGATGACATGCTAGACCACAAGAACAAAGCTCAAATTTATTGTGTTCCTCCAGATGGAATTACATTCTTCATCAGTTAATGCAGCATTTCTCAAGTTTAGAAAGCTGAATCCTGACTTGTCAAGAAAATTAGGCTTGCAGTATTACTGCTACCAGCAATGCTGTTTTAAAAGCCTACCCAAAATGAGCAGTCACTCAAATCGACTGAGATATTCATCCTCATCTCTTGTACACTTTAATTAGCAGTGCATTTTCAACAGTGTTAAAGAAATGTCATTGGCATTTGAATCATGACCTTTTTATAACCAAAATTACTGCATCAGTTTCTCTGCAAATTTAGACAGCTTTTCTGCACTATGGATGGGTTGTGGTTTCAGTATTGCCTTTTGCAATCAGATGTCTTAAAAAACAAAGCAATCAAAATAACAAAATAAGGGGACATTCTGGAGGACTTGTAAGAATCTGAGTCGGTATTCACTGCACTGTAGATTTTTCAATTTTTATTTTTGTACACTATTTACTGTTACTTTGTTTTTCCTAGAGTGCTGCTAATTGGGAAATATGCACTTGATTTACATATGAGTGTGGAGAGGATTCAGAGCATTGTATCTCCTATATGCACTCCCTTAGCAGTTTCTTCAGGTTATTGTAGTCTGAGGGGCACAGACTTGGCCTCAATTGCAGTAAAATGTTATTAAATGAAAGTAATTTTCACATTCCTATTTGGACTAGTGAGAATTAAGTAGTCTAAAAATTTAAGCTGATGCGTTTGGTGTGGGTTATAATGTTGTATTAGTCCCCACCATACACAGAAGTTATCTGCTTCTGTGCCTCCCAACAGCAATGGGAACTGGAGTGTTTTTCTTGCTCTTTTAAATTTTTCCTGACAATGCCTAATTTTTTTTTTTTTTCCACTCAGTTTTTGCTTGGTGTTACTTATAAATAATTAGTTTAATAGAATACTGCTGGTCTGTTAAGAACTAATTTGTGGATAATGTCTCAAGCGATCCAAAGTGGTATTACTTCACTGGAGTTGGAGTTACACCACATTTGCCAGTTTGGGCTGAGGGCTCTTGATCCCAGCAAGCCAGCTGCTGGTCTCTACGTGTTCAGAAGTGAACATCCCTACACAGCTCCAGGAACAGACAATATATAGAAAAAAATCTGGGGCAAAAGAATAGCAAGAGTACTTCACCTAATTTTTTTTGTATATCTGTCTGTTTTGCTTTTCCACAGACAAGATTTATTTTTATTTTTAGTTTTTCAGAACTATATCTGTGCAAGAGCTTTAGTGCAGTGTTTGTTTTAAGAGAAGTTACCTGCCTGAGTAGTTGCAATTGCTTCCCTGGTAGATTTTTCTCTGTAGGAACTTTTCATAACCTTTCAGTATCACTTCATGGCTTGAAAACTTGAATGTGGATATAGGGAAGAAGCATCACCTGTGGAGTTGTCAAGATAATCTCTTGTGAGGTCAGCCAGCAAGGATGGGCTTTGTGGTCATAATAACTTCACCAGTTAGGTACTTTTTGTAAGACTTGGGAGCAGAGCATTGCCCCTCTCTTCCCTCTACACGTTGCTCATGTAGATGTGCCAGGATGTGAAATCTGACCTACCATCAGCATGGGACAATCATGTTCACTTTTAAAGCACCAAAAATCAGTCCTAAAAAGTACATTTAAACCCTAGGTTGAGCAGAAATTAGTCATGCTACCCTTAAAATTTCAGGATTTCTCTGTCTTTTGCTATGTGCCTTTTATTCATGTTCTCTTTTCCTAACTATGTTCATTCTGTCCTTCTGCTCTGGTAAAGGCAGCTGGAAGAATGAAGCTGGAGCAGGTTGATGCAGTATCAAGCAGGGGTGGGATATCCTCCTCCTCAGTAACTCATATGCTGTGGGCCAGGTCCCCAAGCAAGCTGGCTGGTTTGGACAAGCTGTGCTGTCCCTCCTGCTAAGGAATGTCACTAGAAAGAGGGAAATGATGATATTTCAGTAGCACCCTACTCAAAATATTTATTCTCCCACTTTTCTTCCCTGCCCATTAGTATTTTGTTGAAGGCTTTATTGAAGGGTTATACAGGATGGAGTTTAAGGGGAGAATTTATTCCTCCCTCTAAAGTGAATGTAGTACAAAAATCACAATAATGCCCAGTGATTCAGTGCTTTTTTGAGTGCTGGGAAAGTGGCATAGTGAATAACTGTAAGTAACCTGGTCCTGCACTTGGATGTTTTTTATTGTGATCCCATCAGATCAGATGATCTAAGGTAGTTTGGATTTCCATGCTAAGAAAAGGTCAGGTTTCATTTCATATGTGAGCTTCCAAAGGGTATCCTGGCCTGACTGCTTCTGTATCTGTCAGGAACAAAAGGCAGCTGGGATATTTTTGCTCCTGTTTGATAGAACAATGGTCATTTTGTGGTCAAGGTGTGATTTCATCCAACAGATGGTTGCTAGCTAAAGAAATGGTTTCTCTGTATATGTCTTTTTGAATAAGTGATACAGCAGTAAAATATGTGGGGAATAAAATAAATTACTGCATTTTTGTACCTTGCTGTGCTTGGTGGGGCTGATGTAATATAAGAAAAGTGCCACTTGGTTTTAATTCACCAGAGCTGGATTTTCTTTCTTTTAATAGTGCTGTATCTGGAGACAGTGCCAGTTCAAGGCATGATGAGCAGTTCCCTCTAGCTGATTTTTAATCCAGATTTAATTCTACCTGAAACCCGCATGATTTAATGACTGTTTAGTCATGTGCCAATGTAAAATGACTCAGCATTCCCACACAGGTCACATCTTAGAGGACATGTAGTTAGTCCTGTGCAAGAGGCTTAAGACACTCAGATTCATGACTCCCTTTTTGAAAAATCCCAAGAAAATATGAGGTCGAAGTCGGATTGAATCTAGTGATTGACCTGCCTTCTCAGTGCTACAAGTGTTACTCCAGGGTAAAGGTGGGTGGGATGGTTGTACAGCTGATACCTTTTGCTCTGGTAATTTTGTGGTTAAGGATTTTAATCTCCTGTGCTGTCAGTTATCTTCACATCTCAATGCTCAAGGATAAAAAAGAGCCTCAAAAACTTGTCTTATTCTTTCATAATAAAACCAGTGCATAAATGGCTAATATTTTCTTTCTATTGTGGTCTTATCAGTGACTTAACTTCAAATCAGTATTTTGACCCCAGTGACTAAACAATACATCAACACAAGAGTTAAGAGTGTGGCATTACAAATCTCTGATTTACACTCAAAATCTCTTTCAAATTAAAAAAAATGTTCAAATAATATGGCATGTCCTGTCATAAGCTTAATGTCCAGATGTCGTCCAGGTCAAGGCAGGCTTTCAGGTCATTCTGTCTGAGGATTTAGCCAACCCTGAAGGAGCACTAGCAATTTACTCTGTCCTTTTCTAAGCTCTATAGGCACAAGAGAAGCAGCACCCAGTATTACTGTAGCCAAAAAGAAATTAGAAAAAAAATAAGTCTCCTTCCTCCCTGCTGTTTGCTTCTTATATGCATTTGACAGTGCTTTGTATTGTGGTGGTTATTTTAGCCTGCTTGTATACAGTTGATGAGTCAACAGGGAGGAAGCAGAGCCACATATGTATAATTTAACAGAATTTAGATGAAAAAAAAGAGCATATTATGAGAAAAATGAACATTTAAACTTAAATTGGTTCTAAAAGAAAAAAACACAACCCAAACTCCAGTTATACCATTTGTTTAACTAGATCAACAGAGCTAAAAACCTCTACTTTCATCTCAGCTATGGAGATCACTGCCCTAGTTGATGTACTGCCTGCACTTTTCTGCCTCAATGTCTCCCTGAAAGTTTCCCTTTTCCAAGAGTGAGACCTAGGCTGACCCCTGTGACAGCTATCCCTTGGGGTTGGGAGGGAATGCAATAATCTCTCTCCTGACTGAGAGTGCCTTGGCCTCTCCCTGCAGCACAATTCAGTGTCTGCTGCCTGGTGAAGGGAGAAGGCCTTCACTGTGATTCTGGTGAGATTTGTAACAATGCATGACACAGGAGATGTTGTTGTCTTAATCTGATGTGAAACCTGGTGTGATTTCTCCTCCAGGCAGAAATGTTAAGGTTTGCTACAGAAAGTCTGATTTAAAAAAATAAAAATAAAAGTTATGTGTAACTGCAAAGTTGATTACCAAGAAAAAGCCTCAATTGTAAGTATTTTTGGTAGATAATTAATGTTCTATTCAGAGCTGAACAGCTGGATGCACACACCATGCAATGGGTGAGCACTGGCTCATGGGCTGGGCGTGAAGGGTTACTGTGAAGGGTGACAGCAGGTGAAAACCTGGCACCAGTGGGGTTCCACAAGGCTCTGTTTTAGGCCTTGTGCTCTTCAGCATCTTCATAAATTATTTGCATGCAGGACTGGAAGGGATACTGAGCAAGTTTGCAGATGATACAAACTGAGAGGAGCTGTTGACTTATTTAAAGGCAGGAAGACCCTGCAGAGAGACCTTGACAAATCAGGGGAGACTGGGCAATCACCCAGAGGGCAAAGTTCACCTCACCCAGTTCACTTCATGTGGAGTTACACAAGGGAAAGCGCTGAATTCTGCACCTGGGACAGGGTAACCCTGGATGCATGGACAGACTGGAGGTCCTGGTCAGTGCCAAGGTGAGCAGGAGCCAGCAGCGCCCTGGCAGCCAGGAGGGCCAGGCCTGTCCTGGGGGCACAGGCACAGCACGGCCAGGCGGGCAAGGGAGGGGATTGTCCCGCTCTGCTCTGGGCTGGGGCGGCTTCACCTCGAGTGCTGGGGCAGTTTTGGGTGCCAAAATATAAAACAGACATGAAACTGTTGAAGAGAGTCCAAAGGAGGGCAACAAAGCTGGTGAAGGGCCTTGAGGGGAAGCCGTACGAGGAGCGGCTGAGGGCACTTGGTTTGCTCAGCCTGGAGGAGACCAAGGGGAGACCTCAGCGCAGTTACAGCTTCCTCAGGAGGGGCAGGCATGATCTCTGCTCTGTGACAGTGACAGCACCCAAGGCAATGGCCTGAAGTTGCATCAGGGGAGATGTAGGTTGAATATTAGTAAAAAGTTCTTCACCCAGAGGGTGGTTGGGCATTGGAAGAGGCTCCTCAGGGAAGGGGTCACAGCTCCCGACAGAGTCCAAGAAGCATTTGGATAATGCTCTTGGGCACATGGGGAGATTATCAGGGTGTCCTGTGCAGGGCCAGGAGCTGGACTTTGTCCTGATGGGTCCCTTCCAACTCCGCATAATCTGTGACTGGGAATTCATTTTTTATAAACACACTGGGTATTCTGAGTTTAACACCTCAGAGCAGGACTTGAGTCAGATTCTCTTCCAGTTTCAGAAGTAATTTTTAAGCTGTTTCTTAAGTTTTCTGCTTTCTGTGGACTGAAGTGAGGGGGAATCTTGTTAGGAGACAAGACTTTTTCCTCATTTCTGTATTGCCATACAGTTGTTGCTGATGAGGAGAGGGGAAGCTAGTAATTTATTGTATTTTCTACACACATCCTTCATTCCTGGTTTAAGGTTTGTTTGGGATGAAATTTTATCCTTAAGCCTCTGTTCTTTGATCCTAAAACTTGTTGAAAGTAATCAAAACCTTTTGATTAGAATCTGAGTTTTGAATGGGGTCCTGCAGGGATGGGTTTCTACACAGACTTGCTGTGGGGAACTGATGCTTTTTGTTTTCATCTGCCATTCACTTACTGTAGTAAATTCTCTTTCTCCACCTTCTGCTGAGCTCTTTCAGTTTGCCTCAAACAGAGGGAATTGAAAGTGGTGGACACACATCTGCTTCCTTGGGATGGATGCATAAAACAATGCCAGAGGGAAAGGAAGAAAGTTGGGAATGATATGGAGAGGATGAAGATGCAGGTGCTTGGAGCATGGTGGTGTTTGTCTCACCTGGCAGCTACCAAGCCCTGAGGCATTAAGGGCCTCTTGTCCCAGGTGCACAAAACAATATTTTTAAGCACAGCAGTAGATGCCATCAAACTGTGTAGTCTTTGTGGTGAGGAATGAAAAGAAAAAGACACTTGTTGAATATTTTTTGCATCAATTTTTGTATCTCATATGATCCTGGGGAGGGGAAGTAGGACAGAAAACCTTTGTCTTATCTCAGTTGCTGGACTTCCTTTCTTAGGGAGAAAATAAAAAAAATTATTTGGTTAGTGAATAGTAGTTTTATACTTTTATCTGTCTTTCTCGAGTGTCACACTAATGAAAAGTAAATGTAGGCTTTTTTCTTTCCTTTTTTTTTTTTTTTTGGTCTCTTTTCTTTTCCCATGAACTATGCAGGCAAAGTCTGAACTCCCTTCGCTGCTCTGCTCTCGAGACTCTGTGTTTGGAGTGTGAAAGTCTAACTCACTTTTCAGAAGAGAGGGTATTTCTCTGTCCTGTGTGCTTGCAAAATCTTTTGTTAGGAAAAAATAGTTTTTTCATGTTGTTTTAAATCTTGCTTTTATTCTGGGGTTTTCCTTGAGTCTTAGGTATTTATATATCTGGAAGGAAGAAAATTTGATTCTTATATCAATACTTGGTAATAAATTTGTTCTGGCATCTCCTAGAATTCCTTTTTTTTATTAAATCTACTGTCTATAAGCTGTTAAATTATTTTTCTTTTGTCTAGTAAGTATGAATCTCCATTAACTTTTCAATTTGTTTGCATGCTCGGAAATGGAAGATTTTTATTTTTAATCCCTCTGAGACCCTTGCATGCTAAATGAAAGCTTATAATGGAGAAAAATATGGAAATAGACAATCACAATTGTTGGTGTTTCCATTTTCAAGGAAAAGATACTACACAAAGAAAGAAAATAAAACTTAATGATTCATTGACATGGAAAAGTTCCAAAAAAATCCATATTTGAAACAACTGTCTGAAGTTTACACTGCAAAACTGCAAAGCACACATTGGATTTGTAGAAAAGAAGAAAAACATAGTAGTTTATTATATAGTTTTTGAGGCTGTATAGTCCTTGAATCATATTGACATTTCAGCTTGTGTAAATAGCTTATGCCAATGAAGGATCCTGGTCTGATATAGAAATTACCTTAAAGTAAGTTATTTTAGAAAGCCTGTGCTAGCATCTGAGTGGCAAGAAAACATTTCCAAGACTAATGTTTAAATGCTGTTCTAAATTCCTCCCTTCCTCTCTGTCTTGTTTTGTTTTCCTTCTCCTTATCTTCCAGATCAAATGAATATTGATTGATGCCACCAAGAAGTACCCTGAAAAAAGAGCTTAATTTTTTTAATCTGGTTCGCAGAGTGCTAGCATATAATACCTGCACTCTTTTTCTTTTTTTCTTTTTTCTTTTTTTTTTATTTTGGAATAATATTTAAAAAGAAAAGTCACAATTTTACCATAGTCATGTCTATCCAATTTGCTGTCACCATTGTTTGTCTATACTTGAACTACAGAATGGAGGTCCTGCATATCCCATGATTTTTGTCTAGATTAAATGTATGAAAACATTCCCATTCAGATTCTTTTGCTTTCTGAAATAGTAAAAAAATGTATCAATCTTCTCTAATGCTGATGTCCAGTCTGTGATGCAGCTGGAAATCATTTATGCTCAGAGTTCCCTAGAGCATTTCTTGTTGTTTGCTTGGAAAGACAGTGATTAAATTTTGTCATCTTGGTTACTCGATTTATTCCAGAATCTTTGAAATGTGAGCTTCTAACTCCCTCTGCACATCTCTGCCCTACATAAACTCACTCAAAGGATTTTGATCCGAAGGTTTAAAGATTTCTGGATCAAAACTTTCAGCTGCCTTTTATTCTGTAGAAGGAACATATAAAATCATTGGTTGTCAGTTCAACTTCAACTCTTTGGATGAAATGTGAAAATCCTAATAATATGAATTTAAGGATGATTGTGCAGGGACATGCATATTAGATGGAAATTACAAAGAAAAAAAAGGATTTTGATGATGAAGAGAATGGGGATCTAGCGTAGCTTCTCAGTAGGAATAAGAGAGAAGCTACAACGAGGCTAGATTTGAAATGGGTCTTTAACTTTGTGAATCCACACATATGATAAGTTTGCCTGAAATAGAGTTGACTGGGTATCATGACCTAAAAGGTCTTTTCCAGATCTGATATATTCACAGCTTTAAAAGCTAAAGGCTAGAAAAAATTTAAACCCTTTTCTGAAACAAATTGATTTTGACTGAAGGAAAAATAAAGCAAAATAAATCAGTTCAAGAAAGCTTCTGTGTCTTTTTTATCCCCAGCTTTCCTAGGCTCATTTTTTAGTCTCTTTCTTAGTAAATTAAAGGGATAGACAATACTCGTCATCTTTATTGCATCACCAACTGTATCACTTTTTACCCTTTCTTCCTCGTGAAACTTTAATGCTGACATTTCTGTTACTACAAGGAGTCCTCCAAGGCCTGTCACTTTTTGTGGCAAGAGAAATCACCCTATTTGTATATATATTTTCTGACATTTTAAACAAAATATTGGGAGAAGTCCTGTTGGTCCTAAAATTTAGTTGCCTTGTACCATAAATCTGCTTCATGTTTTATCCTATTTGTTAAGAAATCTAGAGAATATATTAGGAATAAAGGTAAAAAAACCCTGAAGTGAGCAGAAGGAAGAAATGGGTGCTAATCATTGATATATGGAAATCTGAGCTCTGATAGGAGCTCAGAGAGAATTCCACATGACTGACTTTTTCTTATAATTATCTTAGTAATTATCCATGTCTTGGATCTAAGCCATTTTCAGTTTCCACATTGCAGATGAGGATTGTTATAGTTTGCAGGGGAATGAGCTGAATCCAGGACCTGGCCAATGAAGGCATGCAGGAACAAAGTCACCCTGATTTTAGTGCAATAGAGACTCTGAAGTGACTTATAGATCTGGGACAAGATATATTGGTCACATTGATAGGAGCTGACACAAAAGTGTGTGCTTTCTCTGGCTTCTGAGAAGATGAACTCTTGATGGAAGATAAGATTTAAGGGGTTGAATAATTTAGCACAGTTCAGCATTAAATTGAAACCATAAATTACTTTCCAAAATGTAAAATTTGGTGCTTAATGTATGCCTACTGGTTAAGTGAAGCAGAGCAGAGAAAAAAATATATAGTAGAGATCTTTGGCATTTGGACTTTCATTGTTTTGACACTAAATCAAGCTCCAAGTATAACCACAGGGCAATGATGATTTGCATGTCTACACTGAAGAAACTGCAAACATATTCATGCCACAACTTGTGAATGCCTCTTGTAACACACAACCTGTTTCATGAATCCATTATATTCTTTCGGGACAGGAAAAGTAACCTGCCATTCTTGTACGCAGAATTTGAGGAGCAAGATTACCAAAAGATTTCCTTTTAAAGAATGTGCATAACACAGAAATACCTGTGAACTGCAGTGTTGAGGCAGAAAAGACATTGTGTCATAGAGGCATTTCCTCTGTTAACCTGATCCAACTTTCTGCAGTTCCTTTTCTGCTCCCTTTGCTTCGCCTTGTAATTCCTTTTGTTGGAAGGCTTGTTGGCTCTGTTTCATCTTGCACCTGCTCAATACAAGCTGAATAAAGTGTTTATTGATATGGTAGATCCAAATGTTCCTAGCAGAACTTACCAGGGACTCGATGCACTGTGTTACAGCTCTGTGGTTGCTATTGGAGGCACATGGGAAGATTGTCCTAGTGGGAATTTGTTTCACTCTCTTCAGGTCAGTGTCTAGTGGACAGGAGCTGCTCCAGGTATAAGAAGACTGGGCTTGAGGCTGAGAGCAAAGCTCCCCAGAGCTGCATGGAGCTGTTTCATGGATATGTGCCAGTTTCCATGCACCTTTTTTCAGACAGCTCTGTGTGGTGAGGGGTGGAGAGAGAGGCAGGAAAGGTTTGTTTGGGATATTGGTGATGTGGACGTTGACTGGCTAGGAAATTACCCAAATGTTGGCTTTTCCATACACTGGTTCCCTGGGCAGCAGGGACTGACAGATGCTTAGGAAAGCATTTCATGAGGACTTTTGAAAGATATGTTTCTTTTAGTGCCAATTGATTTTTTTGCATCAATGTTCACTGCTGAGAGTGCTTGAGAGTGTCCTAGGCTGAGCTGCTACTTGTGCGTATGAACCTGAGGAAAATGGGAAGGTTAATGTAGGAAGTTTAGGACCACAAAAGGGGCAGTAACTGATCACTAATGTTTGATTTTGCTAAGTATTCTGGTGGAATTCAAATAAGAAACTGCTGAGAGGGCTTTATAAATCCTCTGTTAAGTGACCTCCACTCCTAAAGGAGTGGGGTGGTCACATGGATTCCCAGAGTGCTGATGGGGCAACCCAGCAGCAAGTTTTAATCAGAGAAACTGGCAAAGCTGCTGCTAAGACGCAGAATTAATAAATGTGCTGCTGAAATGTGATGTGCTGGAGGAGAGCCAGCACAGCTTTCTCCATACCAGGACATGTGAATCTTGCAGAGGTTGCTGTGACAGAGGCATGAGGCCTGTGAACAGGGGTGGTCTGGCCAAGAGGAGCCCATGTGGGCTTCCAGAAAGCTTTGATGGGGTAAGAGAAACAGCTTCTGGTACAGAAACCAGGGGTGGAAGGCATGGTGTCCTCATGGCCAAAATGTTTAAGTGTATACTTATATTAAGTGTATACTTATATATTAAGCAATAGGGTGGTGTTCAGGGTTTACCTACATGTTTACTGGTGAGTACCACTGGGAATCTGTGATGGGAGCAGTGCTGTGATGGGAGCAGTTGCATTGGAAGCAAAATGAAAGTGGGTAAAGCTTGTCTTGCACAATTAGAATGGGCATGGTCTGATTGCACAAATTTTCAGAAGGATCTCATGATGCTGAATGATTCTGAGGCAGATTGCAGCTGAAATGTGAGACTGGTGAAGTCAAAATAATGCACGTGCAGGATTAAAAAGTTATCAAGTTTGGACTTCGTATTATCAATTAACACTCAGGAGAGAGATCTTTGGATAATTAAAGAGAACAATGCAGAAAGTGTGATTACACCACCACTTGGGTGCAGCCAGATGTTGACTATTTTTTCTAGTTCTGAGAATTGTACATCAAAAAAACCCATAATTGAGCTGCAGATTGATAAAGATAGAACAGATCCAGGATTAGCAGAAATCTAAGTAGTCTAGGGTGCTTCCACTTGGGGTTGTAGTGATTTAAGGGTTATATCCACAGATTCATAAAATCACAGGAGGTGTAGAGAGGCAAGTGATTACTCGCTGTTACTTACAATATGATATAGCAATTGAATTATCAGGCAGGATTTTAAAAACAGACAGAAGGAAGTACTTTACATTGCCCATAATTAAATTGTGGAGCTTATTACATAGCCTTCTGTAGAGGCCAAGACTATAAATGGATTCAAGGAAGGACCAACACATTCCTAGAGTAAAAAACCATTACAGGCTATTAAGTGCAAAGGTCTGGAAGCGGCCTCCAGCTCAGGAAGTCCTTAAAGTACTGATTACTGGAAACTGTGACTGGAGTATATCAGGGGAAGGATCACCCAATTTGTGCCGGAGCTTCTCTAAACACCTGCTACTGGCTACTGTCAGGAATAGGTTGGTGCACCAGACAGATTATTTAATTTGGCTGAAGTTGGCTCCTTTCATAGCAAATTTAAAAAATCTGGGAATTGATGTTGCAGTGAAATAATCACTGCCCAGTGGTCAGCTAAAACTGAGAAAAATATGTGCCCAGAAGGCAATCTGGGAACAATGGGTTTCAGGTCCTGGTGCAGTCAGCAGAGATGCATGGGGAAAACTTAATGCCAGAGATTAGCCAGTACATTTTCTTTATAACATTCATAAGCACCAAATTGTAGGAGTGAAAGCCACCTCCAAATAAACTCAGACACATACAATTTGATCATAGAGTATACAGGGGCTGTCTGGCCTTGTACAGGGCTTTTAGAGCTATAGTTGGCAAAGCTGAAGGCTGGCAGGTGCAGTTTACCCACATTGAATATTCAAAGAAATTCAGGGCTATTGTAACTTAAACATCATGAT
Source organism: Pyrgilauda ruficollis (assembly GCF_017590135.1). Taxonomy (NCBI): domain Eukaryota; kingdom Metazoa; phylum Chordata; class Aves; order Passeriformes; family Passeridae; genus Pyrgilauda; species Pyrgilauda ruficollis. Next base: position 1,383,703 of record NW_024529933.1, read on the forward strand.
ACAAATGATTGTCTCTTTCTCTGTAAATATCTAGGTTAACTTTGAGAAAAGACTCCTAAAAGCATCTTTCCTGGCAGATGTCCTAGTCATAGGATCTGTGGGAGCCAGTCTCTCTGCATTTTTACATTCTTTCAACTTTGCAGCTGAGAGACTACCACAATGGTGATGCTCATATACAAAGGAGGATGATGACCCCAGCAAGTCCAACACCAGTGGCAACTAAATTGACAGTCAAAGCTGTTAACCACATGCAACAGTAACTTACTCTTTCTATTCCAAATAGATTTTTCCCCTAGCACTTAAATAAGTTGCATACTATTGACTAATTGTTGTACTCTTTGAAGGTTCAGGTAAGATTGTTCAGTCTAAAGAACTCATTGGAGGATATTTATATGCCTTCAGTGGAGGAAAATGCTCAATAAAGCCAAAGGCTGGGATATAAGCTCAAATCTCCCCTGATCAAATATGTATCCTTTGATCTAATAAGTAGGTTGAGTCTCGCCTGACTTTCCAGCAAAATGCAAATGTAATGCTTTTAAAAAATAAAAAAGTCAGTGTTCTTGAATGCCTGATTGCTTTTGGTTTTCAAAAACTGACTGCTCTGTTAAAGAATTTTCTTAATGTTATTAACTATGGAATTAGTATCAGATATTTTTGTTAGTTGTGTATTCAATGACATAAGCATTTATGTTGTACCCATGACTGTTGTCAATGATGGTGTGTTAGCTAAGTCAATAATAAGATCTACTACAAATAACTGATTACTGGATGTGGAATCATTATTTATGATGAAATATTTCCTGGCTGTTGGTTACCACATCAGCAACTGTGCTGTTTGTGCCCATTTTAACAAAGTTGTGCTCTTCATAGTCTGAAGAATGGAAAATATGGTGAAACCACAGATTGACTTTTTCTGTCTGTCTCTTATCAGGGAACAGCGATTACTTCTATGGGAAAGGCTGGCTGTCAAGCCTGTGTTTTCATTCATGCACTCAGCACAGTGGAGATGAAATTTCTGGGAAAGATAACTAAAAGCCAATCATGTTACCTTGCTGTTGGAAAAGTGCCAGGTGGTGTAATTTGTCGGAGTAATATGAGATATGATCACCTGAATACTCAGCATCTGCTTTGCTATCAGATTCATGCTACCTTCCCTCTCCCCCCTTTTCCCTGTCTCTTGTCTGTCTACATTTATTAGAAGGCCATGTGTTTGCTCTTCAGCTTGGCCTCCTTTTTTCATGGGAAAGGCTTCTGCAGTGCATACGGTGAGTTTTGACACTTTGTCTCTCTTTGCTCCGAGAGAAAATTCTGATAAGAAACTGTAAAAAGTCGACATTTTTTAGCTTGTTCCTGGGCCTAAGGGTCACTTCTAGCTGGCTCATGCAAATTTGCAATCTCTGAGATAACTTTTAGGCTTCTATGTTGAAAAAAATCCAGGAAAAAAAAAAAAAGGTGTTATAGTCATGCCCGTGTTTTGTGTATGGGTACTTTCCAGGCAAGCCATAAATCCATCTTGACATGCAGAGGAAGGGCAGGCTGTTGGCAAAAAACTGTGCCAGGTCTCCCCCAAAAAGGCTCATCAGCCTCAGGTTCCTCTTAAAGAAATGTGGGCCAAGTTTCAGGTTCTCCTGTGGGAGACTTGCACATCTCTAATTCTGACTTGAAATAGTATCTGAGGCTTGGTGCTGAGATGTCTGCAAGCACTCATTACACAGTTTTACCTTCCTCTGTTGAGAGGACAGGCCTAAGTAGGTTTGCTTTGCCCCTGTCAGTGATGTAGAGTGGGAAAAGTGATACTGCCCTGTTTCCACCCAAATAAACGAACATGTTATGAACCACAAATAGACACAAGAATGTACTCCTGTGTTTAGGAAGCCTGAACAACTACATTGATACTGAAAACAGCATGGAAAAAAACCTGCCAAATATTGGGAAGTTTTCTTGAAAAATATATTTAAAAAACATTGCTTTAGTTTCTTGTAACTTATTTCTCTAAGGCTCTAATCCAGTTACTGAAATGTGTAGCTTATGTTGTGCTTATATATTTGGCATAAAATCTTTCTTGCTAAATTGTTCCCTCCTGATATATTGCCAGATGGTAAAAGTATTTTTCTTGGGCTTCTTCCCCTTTTTCATCAAATGCAAAATATTTTGGGAAAAAAACCCTTAATGTCAAAATCTTGCCCACATTAAGTAGAAAGAGGGTATTGAATGATCAGAGACTGATGTTAATGTTCTGAGTTGTTCATGCTGCCCACAAGAGAGGCGGTTTAAGAGATTCTGCTTTGGTTCCCTCGAATTTTCCAGACATGCACTGTGAGCAGCGAGGATTCCAAGCTCCTTTATTGCAGATATATATTGCACTGTATATTTTCAGGACAATGAAAAGATTTATTTAGCATATGGCTGACCTGGATTGTCTCCACTAGCTCAATTGACCTTTATTGCCTTGGGACAGTGGTAAGATTAGGAGATGCTATAAATAGCTGCAGCACTGTGGGAGCGGTATCATAAAAATGCACTTTACACAAACAGCCTGTCATTTTACTTTGTGGGGGATGTGTGTATTTGGCTTACAAAGGGAGATAGCTCTCTGAGATGATTTTTGTCCTCTTTTGAATCGCTGCAGCTGAAGCTGTGTGATTATTTTGGCCACTACCATCAGGTTCTAATACATACAATGCAGTAGTGTTGGGAAGCTCTAGGAAATAGACTGTCCAGGTGCAGCTGAGCTTTGTATTGGTAGCATACTGTGCTTCCACCTGGGGGCTCACTGATGGAGGCAGCTCTGTTAGGGCTGGGTGATTGCAGGGAGACAGGCAGGGGGGATGTCCCCTCAGCACTGTGGAGACAGTTTCAGGAGTGTTTCTGGCCACCACCTATGACTTCTGAGGAAGGTCACGTCTATTCCTCAAGAGCTGTAAAAATTACTTTGGACCAGATAGATAGAACTGAAATAGAAATTTAAGTGGAAAGAAGCTGTAATTCCTTGAGGCATTCTGATATGATCAAAGAAGGTTGCAGTTTATGACTTCCTTCCTGGTTGTGTCCCCATGTCTTGTTTTATGTAGTTGGATGCTGAATGGACTACTTTTTCCAGCCTATGAGCTGAGTAAAAGCAACAAGGGTTTGATTCTTTGTGTAAACTCATATTTTATCTCTCCTATGAATGGTATTTGGAATTAGGCATAAATTGATTTGACAGATCTAGTTGGTGTGTAAGGGATAGGTGAAATGCATGAGGACTCCACTAACACTGGCAAACATAACCACAGATAGTCTACTGGATTTGATATTTCAGCTTAGTGCCAGCTGAGTAACTGATCTTCATTAAACAGTAACTTCCAGTGATCAGGTTGCTTTATTCTTTTTCTAAACTGCTTTAACAGGAGATGGCATTCAAGCACCATTTCACTGAAGCTGAAATGAAATGTGTTGCTGCCTCTTCTGATTTCTGGAGAAGGCTGGGGAGGATGTTGGGTTATTATGTTGGAGAGATGTATTTATTATAGATACGCTTCATATATACAGTCAATTTATTTTTCTTTTTCTTTTCAATTTGCAGGAAAGCAATCTCCAGGTCAGGCCTCCAGCACTTGGCTCCTGTGCATTCCCTCAACATTCCAGTCACCAATGGACCTGTGAAGGAACCAAGAGCGGCTTTAGAGTGGACTGTAGGTGTTTGGTTTATTGGCAGTCAATTTGAGCAGTATCTCTAGTTATTTTTCTCTCCATCCTTAAATCAACATAAGACATCCTGTTGCTATCAGAATTAGTGCTAGTCATTAAGTATATGCTTCTATTATGAGCTGAAGCATGAGACAGAGACATGAAAACTTGTGGGGTCTTGAGCAAAAAAGGACAAATTTTCCAGCTTGGAAGCTGGTTACATTTTCCCACCTCCTTCTTGACAAAGGTTGATTTAATTTTAGCACAGCAGGATTTTGTGCCTCTGTTTGATAGGCAAAAATTTAAGGCTGAAGACACATGTCAAGTGGTTTGCATCTGCAGAGCAGGTAATTGAAATTTTTGGTCACAGCTTTGTAGGTATGATTAGATTTCTTCTGGGCCCAAGCTAGTGTGTAGACATGGAGAATATGTTTCCACCCCTCATCTTGCTCTTTTTTGTTTCTGGGCTGTACCACTCCAGGGCTGGCCAAAAGTTAAAGCAGATTGTTATAGGCATTGTCCAAATCGCTTTTAAACACTGGCAAGCATGGGGCATCAACCACCTCTCTAGGAAGACTGTTCCAGGGTTTGGCCACCCTCTGTGTTTACTAGTGGCAAGTCTGTACCTCCCCTGAACCATCCCTACACACCTTCCATGTGGTTATGCACTGGTAACAGCTAAAAAGATGAGCATAAGTCAGCAGGTCACACAAATGTCTCAATTAAATCAAAGCATACAGAAGATTTTACACTTGACTATTGATAAAGAGGTTGATACATTGCATTATCAAGGCACCAGCCACCCAAGCAGCTTTTAGTTGAAGATAACTTCTGTTTTGATGAATATGGCTTATGTTTATCTTTGTTCTCTATATCAAAACAGAATTGATTTTTAGATTGCCTGCTCTTCCAGGTGTTGCACTCCAAGTTTAAGGGGATGAAATTTTGCAGGCTGTGTTGCAGGAAGCTGTATTAGATTCACTATGAGGGTCTGCAGTTTGAAAGCTTGCATAGAATCCTCTTGGAAGTGCTTTGGAGAATACCTTGTTCCTTCATTCCAGAAAACCCAGGTGCTGATTCAGCAAGGTAGTAAAAATGCCTGTTTTGAATCATCACTGCTGTTCAGTAGAAAGCTGAAGGATCAGTCACATAAGTGAAGGGTTAAGCACATCAGCTAAATGAAACACCTTTGAAAAGTGTACTTAGAAAAAACAACAGCAACAATGCCTGCCAATAAAAACCCCCTGAACCCCAAGTCCAACAACCACAGCTTGCCCTTTCTCAGCCAATTGTCTGCTACTCCTTTACCAGGGTGATCCATGATTCCATGATGATTACTCCTCTTACCTCATGTGATCTCTGTACATAAATACAGCAGGAGTTGCTATCAGTTGGTAGACATTGATTAAATATTTTGGGTTTTAATTGTGCATGATGTTTTTGTTGTTTACTTCCATGGTTATGGTTTAGATTTTTGGTCAGTTCAATTTCTTAGCTGTTTGTAGCCTCTCAGACTGGTGTTACTGCTTTACTTCACACTTTGATTGGAGAAGGGAAGCAACTCTGTGTCATGTGGGGAAAGGGCCATGATAGTGAGTGGAAGACATCTGTGGTTGGGAGGAGACTGAACTGACCAGCTGTAGAAACTGGCAAAAGGGAGAAAGGTATTTCTCAAATCTGAGGTATGATGGAAGTAAGGTTTGGACATGTGGTGAGGTTAAAGTGGACCAAAGGTTTTTAATATGTAGTGAATTTCAACAAAGAAAAACCCCTAAGTTTTAAATTAAATCCAGAGGTATATTGGGTAGAGTGAAAAGATATTTCAATTGATATGTCAGAGCCAGACAAGAAATTTTTGGATTTAATCACTGGAAGGCAGCATTGATCAGTGTGTGTTGCATCCTCATATACATCATCCTCTTCTTCAGTATTTCTGAGGATGATTCTCCAAGGACACACGATGGGAGATCTTTCCAAAGTCTAAGTGACGTGAGCATAAATTGTCTCTTGACTTAAAAGGGAGGAAATATTTTCTACCAGAGTCTTCACAGTAATAACTGGAAAGAATTCCCTGGCCATTGCCTCCATTTTTGAGAACTCCTTTCAGGTGATTTGTCATTATCAGATGGACCTGTGAACAGGGCACCAAGTCAACAAGTGGGATTCCATTCTCTGCTCTGTCACTTACCTCATGAGTGAGCTCAGAGGAGTTGTTTTTCCTCTCAGTACATCAGCCTCTCTAGCTGTAAAACAGAGGTGATGATTCTCATGTCCCCTAAGACTTTTTGCACAAAACTCCCCAGTATTCTTTACCATTGTTGTTGCTACTGTCTCTCTTCCCTGAGGTTTCTTTTCCCTAAAATACTTACAAATGTCCAGTTTCATCACATTTGTTACACTTAACTCAAGTTAACTTGTAGCTTTGCTGTATAATTTAAGGTTCTCTTTTCACATCAGGGCCACACAGAATACAGTGTGTGGAGTAGGTATTATAATAACCAGAGGGGAGTGCTGGGGATGCCTTACCAAAAAGGAATTGACCTAAATGGCTGCCCCTGTGATACGTTTATGCCTATCCCTTTCTCCCACACACCTTCATTTCAGACATCACTCCCAAGTGTTAAATAATAAAGTAGGTAATTCTAGCCCAGATTCTCAAGTGAGTACACACTGAGCCACCCAATACACTGCCTGTGTACCTTTGAGGATCCAGGTTTTTGTGTATTTTTCTGTTGCCATTTTCTAGCAAGGATTATAACCATAAGCTTGTACACAAAGTCCTCCTGTAATTTTCTTTTAACTACTGCCTTCTAGCTCTCGCTTTCTATGGTGCCTACAAAACTATTGACAGCCACTCGAGTAGTAGAGTGTTGAACATCCCCAAATATCTTTTTTTTTTCATAGTGCATTTTTTCTGTTAATGCTCATTTCTTTCCTTCTCCCATGACAACGAGACAGAATCTTTCCCCCACTTCTTAAGAGGCATTTGAAGGTATTAAATATCTATTATTGGAGGTCAATGAAAAAACTTGACTGATCTATGCTTTGTGCTCTGTGAATGCTACAAGTTGAATGTTTTTAGAGGAGAAATATTACAATTTATACCATAAATTATGTGTATAAAGAACAAAGACAGAAGTCTTTTAGATCTTAACAAGAACAGGAAACTGTGTGTTGTAGTAGATGTTAAAAAATGCATTTGGTAATATGTGGAAGCAGGCTTAGGTCAGGAGGATTCCACACGGATGGAGTAAGGAAAGCCAGATCTCATCTGGTGTAGAATCTTAGAGGAACAGGAAAGGTAATAGGAATGGTTTCTGTAGGCAAATTAGCAGTTATAGGAAGAGCAAGAACAACAGCAGTGGGCTGCCACTGAATAGAGCAGAGAACATGGTGACAAAGGACATGGAAAACCTGAATTGCTCAGTCCTTTTTTTTTTTTTAACCTCCATTTTTGCTGGTAAGAGCTGCCTTCAGCAGTCCCATGACACTGATACCAGGGTCTGAAAGAAGGAAAGCCTAGTTTTGTGGACGGTGATCGGGTTGGGGAATACTTAGACTGAACATACAGAAGTCCATGGGACCTGATGGGTTGCACATAAAGGTGCTGATGTCACTGCTAGGACAGTCTGGTGTCTTTGAATGGGTGTGATGGTCAGAGGATGTTCCTGAGGACTGCAATGAAACAAACGTCCATTCTGCCTTCAAGAAGGATTAGAATGTCCAGGAAATGCTAGGCTAATCAGTCTCACTCTGATTTCTGTGAAGGTTATGGAGCAAATCCTTCTGGCAGTAATTTCCAAAAATATTAAGAACTGACTGAGAGTATTCAGCATTGATTTATGGAGGGGAGATCGTGCCTGACCAGCCTAACAGATTAAATGACTGGCTTGGTAGATGAGAGCAGATCATTGTGTTGATTTTTGCAAGGCTTTTGACACCATCTTCCATAACGTCCTTGTAGATAAAGTGATTGGGGTATGGGCTAGACAAATAGACATGAAGTGACCTACATCAGTGAAGTATTTAAAATCAGTAAATGTGACTTTTAAAGGAGTTTGTTGCATTATATTCTGTGTCTTTTTGGCACTAGTCATAGTTCTGTCTGGTTATTTTCATGGACAGTAAGTTTTTGGAAGTGCCTAATGATGTGCTAAAGTGTGGATAATTAGCATATGTGTTAATACAGTAGCACATGTTTTTTACATATGATGGAACACTTCCCTCATTCTTGATAATTTTATTTCTTTTCCCCATGAATGGTTTCGCTTCTGTATCACAATTTCCTAAAATCTTTACTAACTTTTACACTGAAGGATGGACTTCTCTTCCATTAGAGGGTCTTCAAAGCTAAGTTTTGTAATTGGGAATTAAGCATTCAGTTGAAAAGAGATGTTTATATTTATATGCTCTCTTGACAAAAGGAGAATCCTGGGGTATTCCATTAGTCACATAAAAAGATGAAGAGGTGATAGGAATTCAAGTTCAAATTATGTAGTGATGAGTGGAAGTCCTATGCATATTTAGAAGTTGCTGAATTTTTGTGTGCAGTTTACACTTGAAGTGCTGTGTTCTAGATCAGTACTTCTACTTTGCTGCTTCTTTTTCATGGAGGTTTGAGATCTGATATTCTTTCCAGAGAGCTCTAAAGAGAAAAGAGATCTGTCATATTTCAGAATGGCGGCCATAGCTTTGTATTTTTCCAGTTGTGTAGAGGATGCAATGATTTTGCAGAAGGTGCCCTGCAAAACATCTAGAAAACATGTATTTTTTTTCTTGTTGCTGCAGTGCAACTGTTATCTGCCAAAGTAGTGGTTTATCAGGACATAGGGAATCATCATCTCTGTTGATAGCATCTGAACATTGCTGCTCCATAAAGACAAATGTCATTCTACTTCTGTATACAGGTGATCTCTCAGCTGAGGCTTAGGGGGATTTCAAAAGGCAATTGATGCAGAGATGTTGGAAAGCATGGTGGGGGAAATCTCCTTTCCCCCAGTATCCCTATGCTGTTTTATTTTGTTCTATGTCCACATATTACACTTGCAATAATTAAAGAATAGGTGACCTCTACATGAAAAATATTTCCAAATTAAAATGCACTAAGATGGAGTTAAAATAGAGAATATATATCCACAGGAAAATATTTGAGGCACTGCTCCTGTTTGCAACACAAGTATTGCAAACTCTGAAATTTCAGAGTTGAGGATGAGACATAATCCAAACATGACAGAAAGATATTTGGGAAAGAGACATCCAAACAAATTTGTTTCTGTTCAATAGTAATTTCATAAAGAAAAGGTCCAAAATTAATAATTTTTGCTTACAAATATATTTAAGTTTGGATTGATGACCACTGATGTACACCAATCACAAGTATCACCCAAATGCATATTTGCAAGAAGATTCTTATCTCTTGCTGGAATGTTAACAGAGGGAATTTTTTTTTTACTGATTTATTTTAGAGATTTTTCTTAAATAATTTTTTGTGGAATATCAGTCATAGCGGGAGTGGAGGAGTGTTCCATTCCTCTGCTTACAACTGGAGTTACAGCTCTTTTGAACTAGAAGATTGGGCTGACTGGTTTATTTGTTTGGCTGAATATGTATAGCTGCTTGACATGGCAAATTAAAACAGCCAGGTTTATCTTCATTGCTTTTGAAACCATGCTGACTGCAGTCTGAAGAACAGTGAGGTGTGGATATAGTGGTGGGTGTTAGTAAAATGGTAACTCTTGCTCTGTCATTTACTGTGCTGGAGCATTTGAAGAAATCTAGTTCAATCAGTGAAATGTGCACAGCAAGTCATGAACACATGCATGGAATTACATGGTTCCCAAACTCCTGGCCCTTGAATTCTTATTTCTCTTCCACTTCAGGGGGGATTGTGTGTGGTATTTGTTTTGTATGCAAGGAATGTTTGCTATACTAAAATTAATTTTGTGTGCTATTAAGGTGATAATGGATCAGTAGCAATCAAATGGGAGGTCTCCATCTGGGAGATGGAGAGATATTGAGATGGTGTGTCCCCTGTGAGCCAGGCTGCCAGGAAAGCACTGCTGCCTCCGTTCACTGAGCAGGGGCTCTTTTTCTTCCCAGGACACTGAGTTCACATACTTGTGAAGACTGTGAAGCTGGAGAGGAGAGAGATCAGTTTTCTTTATTAGGCCACAGTCATTGCTGTTTTATCCACAATGATGGACAGTACCCATTTTCCATATAGCAAGTCAGAGCAAAACGTGTCAGCCCAAAAGAGTGATTTGATGGGTCAGCTGAGGTGGCACCAAAAGCATCAGTCCCACTGAAACCATCTTTAACCCACCCTCTTTGTGTCAGAGCCAACAGTTACGTGGCCACAGGGTGAGTCATTTTGTCTCGCTGATTTGGTAGATAAGATATCTATTTTTTTCCATTAGCTGACCTGATTTTATGTGTAGCTTTATAGCCACAGATTCAACATGAGGAAAATGGCAAGAGCATGAGACTGGTGTCTGTGTCTTCAGGGACAGAAAGCGAGCAGCTACTTCTTTAAAAGCCATTAAATCCTAAAGCCAACGTAAAGACATCAAGTACAAAATAAACCAAACTGGCAAACTTTTTATGGAAAAAAAAAACCCTGTGTCAAAAAAAAGTGATGACAGAACCTTTTCTGTGGTTTAGCTTTGTATTAAACAGGATATAATCCTTGAGGTGATAGGAGCTTATTCCAAGGACCTCCATCACCTTCTGTGTTGGTAGGTGGGGATGGCTTCCCTTTTGTCCAGCATGTTGTGGAATATTGCCTGTAAATTTTGGAGTAGAAAATACTGTTTTGTTGAAGTCAAAATTCTTCATAGAAAGGTATTGATTTTTGTCAAAATTTTCTGTCAGAAGTGAATAAAAAAATTGTTTTACAAAAAGTCACAGCACTTTCTTTGACTATATTGTGGTTTTCATAAGTGGCAAGAGAATGTCTCATCATACAAATTACAGAGCCTTGTAAAATTTAAAACAGTGAAGTTCAAATAATTCCCTTTGATCTTATTGAGAGAAATTAACTGAGAAGGAAAGATTTTTGAGGGAGGCATTTAGTCTTGGGCAGTCTCTGATTTGCTCTGATTCAGGATGAAAGATTTTCCAAAAGGCCATTTGCTGGAATTGAAATTGTGAGTTTTCACACAGTGTTGTGAAATTTTCTGTGGCTGCAGGTGTCTGGAGGTGTGCCACTCATAGCAGCTCAGATTATTTACATTTTTATTTCCTAGTTGTGTTAGAACTCTGTAATAACATGAACTGCAAAGGTCACCCTTGTAGACTACTAACTAATTTTATTTGCATGGTGACGTAAAGTTAGACAAGTAAATCTCTGATACAATCTGGAACAATAGAGAACAAACAGTGCAAACAAGGTTATGGAAATAGGCCACTTTATCTTTAGAAATCCTGATGGCAAGTTTTTGTGAACCTGGTCCAAATGAAGGGGTGGTTAATCTATTTTTTAATCTATTTTTTATTCCTTGTTAAAAATTCTGTCCCAGAAGCTATGTGCTTTCTTATTTAGCTTTCAAAGTTGGTCTTTCCTAAGAATCTTTTATATCCTATGAGATTTACCTCTGGGTTATAATGTTGAGTTGACAGTGTTTTGTCAGCAGAGAATCATCTCAGGTCAAGCACTCTTTGGTGAGCTTGTATCCTGCTGCTGAAGAGAAAATAGCTGCAATATAAGGACAGACATGAGGGACAGAGTTTACAGTCTGAATAATGTACCCCTTAAGAAAGGCTTGAAAAACTTCTTAAGCTAGTGCAAGTTCTTAGAAATTGTTTTGCATTATAAAAGCGTTGAAAATCCTCACCTAAACTATTGTGCTCTGGGAATTAGAACGTTTCTGATAAAGTTAAAGACCTGCAGACAGGTAGACTCTCACCAAAAAACAGCCAGTGTTGATCTTGTCCTCTAGTTTTACTGGAAGTGAATACCGTGGTTGTGGTGAGCACCATGTGAACTCTTGCCTAGCTCCTGGCTGTTGTGAATGCACTCCAGAAGGAAAAGGATTTTGCTACTGCTTTTCTGCATTACCTAAGAAATCAGCATAGCAAGAGAAGCTATCTCATTTTATCACTTTGAAAGTGACAGTGGTATTTTAAATAAATTATTTTCTCCAAGATGGCTATTTCGGAGCATCCTGCTGTCGGACGCCATCTGTTTGGTGAGCATCATCATTTTTGACTTCTACAGTGTGGGAAGCAAATGTCACACTGTCAAAGCATTTTCTATCATGCTCTAATTCTGGCTGAACAAAATTCCTATTTATTCACTTTGCTTAAGTAGTGTACAGTAAACTTTTAGGCTTTTTAGTCCCATCAGGATTACAGGCACGTGAAACCCGTCTACAATCAAGTTTCTCTAGAACAAGAATTTGCATAGATTCAAGGTACAAATTTGGTCAAATGAGGCTGTCAAGACAAAGTTAGATGTTAGCCTATGTTGTTACATGTTGATCACTTCTAATTGTCAGCATGCTAGGTAGATTCTTGTTTTTTGAGAGCATTCTCAGATGAATGTGTTGTTCTTTCATGTATAAAGTTCAAGTCTAGTCTCTCTTGGTAGTGTAATGCTTTATTGAGGTATTCACAGAGTGTTGACCCAGCTATTTCAAGGAGAGCATTTTCCCTAGTCTAGTTTGTCCTATCATCCTAAAGCTATAGTCAGCATGTTGTTTTTTACTCCTGTGCCCTGTTCTCAAGTTTTTTTGGTTTCTCCTATTGAAAGTTCATTAGTTGTGTTTTCATTTCATCGCTCTGGATTTTCTGCTTCTTTAAAATTCTGTGTACATCACATGCTTATGACATCTGAATCCCAGTTAAACTATGCAGCATGTGGGAAGAACATCAGCAAAGTTTAACTGAAGTGTGTTCAGATTGGTGACACATCATTGTATTTCAGCATCTTTTAAGCTGGGATGGTCAGTCAGGGTAATGCTGTTATATGCTATGGCTTTGTGTTGTAGAAAACCAAAGCAATACCTGGTGGTGTGGTAGTTGGTTTTTGTTTGGCTTTTTTTTAAAGTTTATTTAAGTTTTCTAAATTTGTTGAATATCAGATATTTTCCCTATATGCTCACATGGCTGAATTTCACAAAACAGATTAATAACTATTTCTTTTTCCCAGGAGAATGCTGTGAATGGAGAGCATCTGTGGCTAGAGACAAATGTTTCTGGGGACCTCTGCTACCTGGGGGAGGAGAGCTGCCAAGTCAAATTCTCAGTGAGTTATTTTCGGATTTCTTTTTCTTTTTCTGAGGTAACAAACCTGGCTTCAGACTGATGCAGTGCTCAGTTGCTTGAGAGTTTGAATTGTTTGCCTGTGAGAGTTTGAATTGTTTGCCCTTTTGCTCTCCAAAAGGAGAGCAAAAAGGGCAAAAGGCTTCTGGTAAAGACTTTATTGCTTCAGGAAAAAAGCCCAAACCAGTTTTGACTGACCCAGATTATTTACACAGTGAGAATGTATGTAATGAACAGCTTTACTAGCATGGTAAGGAAAAAAAGGGTAGAATACTGAGATGTTTCAGGAATATTAAAAGACACTAGTCTATTTTACATGAAAATATACCCAAATATATCACTTGTTGCAGCCTCTGAGAGGAGGGTCTGATCAAATTTCTGTGATTTTAATCACTGCAAGGGTTTAAACTGAATTTTCCAAACTCTTGAATGCACTCAGCAGCAATGAGTGCACTCATATTTGTGTGTTTACCTTCTCCTGTTTGGGAATATTCAAGGTTAGCTTTCTCCTATCGAAGCTTTTCTGCTGTCTATGGAAACCTTTCATTGGACTGATCTCAGATCCATGAGTATCTGTTCTTTGACTGTTGCACTTTCAGGCTATTTCAGGAGCTCTTTTTGCCTAGTATTTCAGTTAAATTGCTTCATCAAAAGAGAAGAAAATACCCAAAACCTTCTCACTTTGGTATTTAGGAAGCTTGAGAAGAGAGTGGGGATCCAGTGTTCATGTCCTTGATCTGAAACAATGCTCTAAGGGAGTATCCTAGCCCTTGGACTGAAAAGGTTAAAGCGAATTCCTCTTCTCTGGGATGTTTGTGATACCATCTGTGACTCTTCATGATACTGCCTTTCTGCTTTTTCTACCACACTCCCTAGTGTCCCCCCACCTGCAGAGCATTTAATTCAAATCAGAGCATTTGGATTCACTAATCACCCCCAGTTTTCAGGGCAATGTGATCCAAAATACCTTCCATAGCACACTTTTGTGCTTTCCATAGCACAAATTTAATATCTGTCCCTGAAACTTCTCAAGCAATTTGGGTGCATTATGGTATACAGCATTAAGGCCAAGCCTGAGAAGCTTATCCCTCCTTCAGAGTACTGAAGCAAAGCCCCAACAGCTGCTGATTGTGTGGTAATACTCAAGGGAAGTGTCACTGTGTGTTTGCTGTGCACTAACACTGGTCCTGAGACACTGAGTTCTGGCAAAAGCTGGACACAGGATTTCTTTGGCTGAGTGGACTTTTGGTCTCACCCAGTGTGATTGTTCTTATGTTCTTGGTAGATTTTTGCCTTTCTAAAACTGAGCAAATTCTTCCTCATGATTTAGCACATTGAAAGTAACATGGAAATTTAATAATATATTGTATATGGTTTTTACATAGATAAAAAACAAACTTGGCAAACACAGAGATAAAAACTATAAACTTACCAAGTCATGAAACATGTGGAAGCTTAGTCTGCTGTACAATGCCATGATTCTTCAGGTGAAACATTAGAACACCATAAACATGTGAACACGTACAGTTAGGGTGTATCTAGATAATTATGAGAATTAATAAAATTATTATAATTATTCCATAATGTCACCTGAAGCTGTGTTCCCTGTTTTTTTTTTTTTTTAAGTGAGCTTATTTAAAATATGCTGAACATTATAAAGAAATAATTTATTAGAGATTTAAATGGACATGAATAAATTGAATGTAAAAGATCTGAAGCAAAGAAATCTCAGCTTGCTGTGTATTTATAAATCTTCTGTCCCTCAAGCACAAGTCTGTAAGTTAAATTTCTATAAAAATTAATTCCATCTTGTTAATTAAATGGAGTTTATGAAAGGAAAGTAAGTATATACTTTCTGTCTTCTGGATGTATTCTCTTGCCTTTGATATGCCTTGGCCCGGGGGATTAAATGGAAATTATTTCAAAAGCTCTATTGAAATTAATAAAACTAACCATCATAATTGAGAATTTTGTCCCTGTTGTAACATTTCATAAGCACTCTATGAGAATTTTATCATTCTCTGCTAAAATAACCCAAGTACCCAAGTGTTTTTCTGCAAGGCAATGGTCAGGCCCATCAAATTAAATATTTTATGATAAGCATGAAATGACCTCTTGCAAACTGATGCGATTTCTCTGATTTGCATGTGCAATTTTTCTCCTCTTTGCTCATCATCTTCTTAGGATGCTCACTTTTAGAGTGATGCTCTGCACTGTTACCCTGATCCCCTACCTATAGGGAGGCATTCACTTCTAATTCACAAGGTGGAGTGCTGTGGCTGTTTTTTTTTTTTTTTTTTCCCCAAAAAAGTTTTTATTTATTTATTTATTTATTTTACACAACTGAGAGCACCAAGGGAGGGGGGAAAAAAATTGTGTTGCATAGGGAGCGAAACATCTGTTTTTCAGCTGACTTTGTTTTCCTCCTGGGAATACCTCAGCTCCATGCACACACTGTCCCTTTCCTGTTGCAGAAGTCTGCCCTGCGGAGGAAGTGTGCTGCCTGCAAGATCGTGGTCCACAATGCCTGCATGGAGCAGTTAGAGAAGGTGAGACATTGCCATCTTCTGGAGCCTGCCGCAGCCAACATGCTTTTAATTCCTTTAGTAAGGTTTCAGCCTGGAAAACACTTTGTGCCAAATTAAGTTTTCACAGCTATTTTAACAACGTACTTGTGAGCAAAACTTGGCTTAAAATTCCACCTTTTTTTTAAAAGTATTTTTCTTCAAACCCCGTGAACCATAAAAACCCCCAAAACCGAACAAAGAAAAAACTAGAGAATGCTTTCACAATTTTAATGTTTAAAAAATAAATTGCCTCTGCTTCTAAATTAAAAATTGAAGATTGAAAATGGAGTATCCTCTAATGTACAAAATTAGCCTATTATGATTCACCAGCATAATTCATTGTATGACAGCTATACTTATTATGAGCAGTGCAGGATAAGATGCTAGTATGAACTTTCCTCCCTGCATTTACTAGACTATACTGTTTTCTCTCCAAAACTTCAGAATTCAAGTTTTTATCTGTAAAATGGAAAACATCAAACCTTTCCTTTATACCACCATTATTTCTGTGAGCATCTCCTCTGCTTCTCATTTCCTTCAAGGATCTTTGATCACACTCAAGCACCTACAGAATATCTATCACTGACTTCAGTCTTCCCCTCAGAGATTTGTCTTCATTATGCCTAACTGGAAATGTGCTAGAGAAATCTCCTCACCACCCTTTGCATTGCTGGTGGGATATGTGCAAAGAAAAATGTATGGGAATTTCCCCATTGCTTTCATTAGAGCTTCATTTTCACTCTTCAGTGTTTAGCAATGTTGTTCTTCATAAAAGAAGCTGATGCATAACAAATTTACAGCAGCAACCCTATAAAGAAAGGACTTTTTCCTTTCCAAGTATTTGGACTCATGTTGACAAATCCCACAGTGATTGCCATAATACCAAGTTGGAGAGGTACCATTTTCCTCCGATGCTTTTATCCGCAGTGAAATTAACATTAACACATGCTTTCAGCACAAAATGTTACCAGTGAATTTTTCATGACTAGCTTCATCGCCAGCAGTGCTGAATTTCCATAGCCCAGTGAGCTGGTGGCATTGCCAGCCAGAGAAAATGAGAACTTAGATAAAACCCAGCTTCTCTGTAGTGTTTGGAGACCATGAAATCCCCCTCTTGGCAGAGGTCTGTTACAAAGTCTATAAAGTTTAAAACTACTACACAAGCCTTCTGCTTGACCTTCTCTGCCAAGGTGCTAATTTTAAGGAAAATAAATATAAGCTGGGTCTTTCCAGCCTGCCATGACTGAGCAGTGAAACAACAAATTGCAATTCCAGGTGAATAGCAGTGGAAAAAGACTAATATTACAATGCCTTTCATTTCTTTATATGTACTAGGTATTTTACTTACTTTTTTTTGTGTGTTCCTTTTTAAACAATTATTATTTTTATTTTTCTCCCTAGAACTATGATTTTCAAGGCAACCATTAAATGAGGGAAGAACTTATTTATATGGGGAGGGTTGTATTTAAATCTGGAACAACTTGGTCATTCTACGTTTGTAACAAAAGCATAGCTGTGCATTGTCTTAAAATGTTTCATTCTTTGAAGGATATTCAACTCAAACTTGAATTTAATTTAGTTTAATTTAGTGCATCCTTACTTCACATATCCTTTACAGTTTGTGCAGCCCTCTCTCTTCTTCAGTGCCTTTTTTAGTGTCTACATCCCTCTCTTCTTATTTCTGTTGTTTTTCTTTTCTCAAAACTTTTTTCTCATAGGACTACCTTCTTGTTGATTAAATACTTTTCTCTTCACCTTCTTCAAAATGTTTTCCATTCATGAGAACTCCTGTTGTCCTCTATGGAGTGGCAACACCACTGCGTTAGGCAATACAATGCTCCCCCAATGATCTATGGTTGGGGAAGTGGATGCAAACATCCTTGTCTAAGGAAAAGGTAGAAATTGATGAGAATTTGCATGTTTTTTTTACGTAAGTGGAAACTTCTCTGCAGATTTTGTTTATGAAGACATAAGTATAGGATGTGCAAAAAGGTCTTACAGAGTGAAATTTCCAGCACTTACTGACTTTTGAGACCTAAGATGAAGTCTGCACTTGTTTGCAAATGATTTTCAGAAAAACAAAACAGATACAGCAGTTTCCTTCCAGAAGGAGTAGGCAGTTGAAATATTTGAACTGAGTAGGCAGCAATAGCATTAATGAAGATGGGGGCTGTGTAGAGGTCCAGCAAGAAGAATTAATATGGCATATGAAAAGAGATTTTTCTGACATCCAGGTAAATATCTTTTTTCACCCAGTGAAGCTAATATTTTAATAGATAATAAATACTTTGGAAGTCTAGCCTAGATCAAGATATTGGAATAAATTTTCTTTCAGCTCACTTTAAGTTCTAACAGTTTTATTTCAATGCCAGATTAATTTTCGCTGCAAACCAACTTTCCGAGAAGGAGGCTCCAGATCTCCAAGAGAAGTAAGTAATGGACAAATTTATTTTCATTTGACATGTGTGTTGGTCCCCCTGGTGTGCAGCTGCAGAAGTGCTTTGAGATTGAGAGGAGTCTTAGACAGGGAATTGGTTCCAGTGGAGTATGTTCCCCTCTCCAGAATAAATGTAAAATGAATTCTAGCTGAAGCACTCTATTACTTATGCTGACAGAAACCATTTCACCTTTCTGTTGTCTTTTGCCCATTCATTCAGTTATTCTATCTTTTTCCTTTTTTTTTTTTTTTTGGTAGCATTTTTTTTCTTCCTGACATTTGAGTTAGCATTTTTATTTTTTTAAAAACTGTTTTCCACTCCTTTCACTTCTTCTCTCCTAATTGTTTTTCCCCTCTAGAAGTACCTCAAACATAAAATCAAATATTTAAAAACTTGAATACTGAGGAAGTAGTACCGGCCTTATTTCAACGAAATAAAGAAAACACCACCTTGTCCTTATTCCTCCTACAGTTTTGGTGGTTTTTGAGGTTTCCTGCAGTGCCTGCTGCACATTTTTCTCCAGGAATTACTCTGTTGGCTGAAGGGACTTTTTCTTTGGTGTCTGTTAACTAATTTCACATAGCTGATACCACTGAGTGCAAGGTGCCCATGCTACCTATAACACATCTTTTTTGTCCTTGTTTGCAGAACTTCGTGAGGCATCACTGGGTGCACCGGCGGAGGCAGGAGGGCAAATGTAAGCAGTGTGGAAAGGTGAGATTTCCCGAACAGCACAAGCACAGCAGAGGACCCTTAGGAGTTCAGGGTAGCCAGGATGTCCTTCTAGTCACTGCATTTTTTTTCTATCGCAAACACTTGGCCTCTTTTAATAGCTAATGACAAGCCTGAGATGTTGAGCATTACAGTTCTGATTCCCATGTGGGAAGAGAAAGGCAGCTGCATCTGCAGGAATGAGCACATCATTTGTCCTGGGAGGTTGTGGTGTACTGTCTGCTGAAAGTGAGGAGGACAAGTAAAGCTGTGAGTCCTTGAACCTTTTTAATTGCTAAGCTAACCCTGTACTAATACGATGTTCTTACAGCGCTGTCCTCTGTGGCAAAATTGTGATGGCCTATTTTTTAGGCTCCTGGAAAAGAAAGGCTGCTGCTTTCATTCTGCCTCAGCAGCCTCTAAGATCTGTGAGACTGCTTTGTGTTTCCTCTGCCTAATAGATTGTAAAAGTTTATTTCTAAAAAACTATAAAAAGAGGGAAGAAGTATTTTAACTACTGAAGGTCTTTCTTCTGAAATATTATGAACCCCTGAAATATATTGGGAGATATATAAAAATTAAATTAAGAAGGATTCAATTTCCTTTCTTTAGCAATATATTATACTTCTGCCTCCCTCTTTACAAATAGTAAGACAGTCCATATCTCATCTCCATGGCACAGTGCTTCAGTCAGAGGAAAATGAGATTTGTATCTGGATACTCATGCAGACTGTCAGCTACGAGCTGCAATAGGACATGCAATAAAAATGTGATGCCCTTTCATAGCAAGTAGCATGGGAATGGTGCAGCAAGGCAATTTGCACACAGCAATCTTAGGGTATGACTTTGCTATCCTTCTCTGCCTTCTTGGCCTGAATCTCCCCTACAGGCATTTAGAGTTGATTTTGCAATGAGAGTACTCACCAGGTATCATATCAAAACTTGTGCTGGGTACGTACCCATAGGCAGCCTTGGTTGATACAGGTCTTCAAATCCAATCATCAAACAGACAACATAGAAAACTTCAAGGAAAATCTCAGTTTTGCCCTTAAATAAGAAATATTCAGTTAAGAGTAACATAAGTATGTTGTAGTAGAGTTGTTCTTTGCTGGGAAACAAAGAATTAGAGAAAATTAAAACAAAAATAATCAGTTATATTTATTGGCCAAGCAGTCTCCTATTACAGCAAAATGCATGTGCTCTACTATAACATTCCAAAAACCTTCAAGTAAGAGCCACCTTTGTTATTCTCTTGTCTTGTAAGAAAAGGGAAACTATCATTGAAACAGAATGACAGTAAATTTAAAGCCATAAAAAAATATTATTCATGGAATACTTAAGGATTCTGGTAGATCTCGTTGTGTTATAGTCCTATCTCATGCCTGGAATGGGATGGTTAAGCATTTTAGTGATCATTAACTACAGTTTAAATAAAGAAAGTTTTCAGGATATACTCACCTCATACTTCAAATCATAAGCAAGTGGATAGGAATTAATGCACTCCCTATCCTTAGCATAGCCTTGCGGATTTATATTATGTGTGCCATTATGTGGCATGGCTGACACTTCCTGAAAAATTGACTACACAGGGGTCTGTCAGTGTTCAGCCTTAGATCAGAAGTGCATTTTGAAATAAATTTTCCATGTTATCGTCACTTGCAATGGTTCACATGGGGGACAGTCTTGTAACAAATGAACTGAATTCCTTTTAGATTAAACTTAATTGGAAGTTCACTCTGTAGTTACTGGTGGGAATTCAGTCCACAGGACCAGACCTACAGCTAATTCGGAGTAAAATTATCTGAAAATGCTTGTGTGTAATCTCTTGAGTACTCACAGAGCCTGTGCTACCCTGTTACACATTACTTGCTAGTGCAAATACAGCTTATAGAAACTCATCTAGGCTTTAGGTTCTTACTCTTCCCAAGGGTGATTTCACTGATTTTTTGCTGAGGTACTGTATAGAGAAATTGGTACCAGGGAAGGGGGCCTGGAATGTGCAGTGTAACAAAAAAAACTATTTCTGTTTTTGTCTCATGAATTTCCAGAAATTGTTCCTTTATAGTTAACAATCTATGGTAATCTTTCCTGTGGTCTTACCTTGTTGAACCTTGAGTTGATGTAAAATTGTAGCATTTACAACATCCTTTAGCAAGAAATTCCTGAACTTAATCATATGCTGTGAGAAGAACTACATTTGCTTGTTCCAAACCTGTCACACATTAGGTCTTTTCCCTAATGCTTCATAGCTGTTGTGTTTGAAGGGATGGTAATTCAGAGTTCCCAACCCATGGCATCCGCACCATTCATGATGTTTAAGAATTCTTTTCTTTCTCTTGAAGACATGGGGGAAAAAAAAAAGGACAGTTTCATAGCTGTTAGCTATTTGTTAGCTGAGATCATCAGAGAAATCAGGATAATTTTTTTCTTTCTATAATATGACATAAAAATGCTCAGACCATGTGGTCCAGAATTGATTTCATAACTATGTGCAGTAATAGAATCTTAAGGAGAAATGAAAAGGAATCTTTCTAATATGCTTCCAGTTAGCAGTGGCTGAGGGGTTTTCTGAGACTGAGAACATATTTTGGACCATAATGCTAAACAAACACTATTTTTTTAACCTTTTGTGGTGTCCAAAGTGGGGTGTCTTCCACACAGATGCAGTGTGTGTCTACAGTGTCTTTGTCACTGTGTCCCTTTAAAGGCCTGTGGATTGATGCAGGACTGAATGTAAAGTTAAGAGTGAAATTTCTAGTGCTTGAAAGGCCATCCTAGTTCTTTGTTATTTTAGCAGAGATCACCATCCAAGTGCTTCTCTTGCAGTCTGTATTCAAGTTGTAATCATACCTGTCTCTCCTACAGTTATGCTGCATTAGGGTATCTCTAAGAGCACTAAAAAGAGAAAATCTTTTGTAGGAAAGTACTTGCAAAAAAAAATTATTAGTAGCCCTAACACTGATGTGAAAATGGTCTTTAATAATCAATAACTTCTGTGAATATAAATAAAACATATCAGAACTAGCAATCCCTATGTGCTGTCTTTGATGCACAGGTGTCTACGTTAATTTGTACTTTAATCTAGACTATTCAGACAGGTTGAATTACCAACACAAGCTGGTTTTGTGGCCATTCAGGCACACTTCTCCTACAAGTACATTTTTTCCGGTATGCACAACTGTTTATTTCTACTGGAGCAGCTCACAGCCTGGGGTTTCATGTGTTGTGGAGGGATTGGATGCTGGAGAATCAGTGCTAATCATATACTGTTAGCCTGATATACTGTTCTCAGAAAGGTGAAATTAATTTTCAGTCTCAAAATTTCTAATTTGGTGCAGAAGACCTCCTTTCATAATTGAAGACATCTGAAAGTCAGTGCTTCTTCTCATTCAGAGAAGGCAGAAAATATGATTTCTAGTGAAATATAGAGGGTTCCTATATTTCAGTCCAACAGTCCCTGCCAAATCTCCCTATGACTTACAGTGCACAGTTTATTTTATCAATTTTATCAATTAGTTTATTTGTGAAGCTAGCTTTCAAATAAATGCCATCTTACCTGAAACTTCTATCCTTAGGAAGAATTAGCTCAAATTTGTAAAGCAACTTGAGGAAGGAAAGTGGTGGTTTATTGTTACTTATCATTAATATGTTTTTATTGCTGTATAATTTTCTCTAATGACTCCCTAAAAGCCAAATGGCTTACTAAATAAATGAAAAATAATAAATAATAAATGATCCATCCAGAACCAGACAAGCTGCTCAGTCCATATGTTTAAAATGTACAGCTGATGGGCTGTGGAATTAATGTGCTGAATTTAGACTTTTATTTTTGGAGATTTTGGGAGAGAAAGGTTTTCCCATTGATGTTACGAAGCAGAAAAAACCAGAACACTTTGTGCCCATGAGAGACTGAAATAATTATTTTTTATTTTAATGCACTTTGGAACAAGGAGGAGTGAGATTTGTTAGAAACATTGTGAAGCACTAGAGTAAGTAAATGAGGAAAGAGTGTTTTGTCCAGTGTCAGACCTCTGTTCCAGCACTTGTATCACAGTTACTGCTCTTATGCTCACACTGAATGGCAGGCAAAATGTGACCAGCCAGAATTATCTGGCCAGCTTGTCTTTGTTAAGCCACTTACTACACTCCATTGCTAAACCTGAATATGCCAAATCACAATCATTATGGAAAACCTACTCTTTGAATTTCTCTGAATGTAAACCCTGAGGCATTAGGGGAAGGATTGAAACAAAACTGCAAATATCTAGTCAGAGGTGACACAAGCCTTTTCAGGAGTTGGTCTTGGTGATGAGGTCCATGTGGCAAACTGGTTTGAGTGCATGCTAGAGACACCTGTATATGAAGCTGCAAGATGTACTTCTGCATTCTGGGCAGGCAGGTAGAGCCTCCTCCTGTTCTGAGTAGCAATAGAATTGTTCTCAGCCACCATGTATAGACAGATTGTAGCTCAACACCTCACTTCAGAAGACCAAGGCATCTCTGCATGATTTTTTGGTGGTTTATTTAATTCTCCTTCTTGGTGCACTTGACCTTTTCATTTCATTGAGCACTAATAGGCTCATTTGTCCTGCAGGTTAAGAAGGACTTTAATAACAGAAGCAGTGAGGCAATGACCTGTTAGACATTACTAAATCAGCTTATAACTTTTTTTTTTTTGCATTGGGTCTTGGGCATTTTCCAGCATGTAGGAGATTTAGGTATTACTCAGCTTGTTGAAAAGAAAACTGGCTCACAGATTCATCACTTGGTAGAGAGATTGAATTAGAAAATTCTGGTTGGTGATGGGCTATTTACAGAGGTAGAGAGAGGATCGATGGAAGGCCATGAAAAAGGGATCCAACCAACTGCAAATCTGAAATCTAAGCAGTAAAGACAACTGACAAACTGTTCACTGAAATTGTAGACTTTCCATCTCTCCAGCCATCAACCCAAAAATTTTTTATCTCTGACTAAAATAACCTTTAACTCAGCTCAAAATTACAGACTGTATCTTATTGTTTGTTGCCCGTGTTGCATGCAGAAAGATATATATGACCCAATTGTCTTTTCCAGCCTTAGAATTTACAGCAAAGTCATATTGCATTCTACAGAATGAAACTCCTCTCTAGGAGAGTAAAAGTGCATTTTCTGGTTGGGATGGGTTTTTCTTGCCTTAAAAATGCAAAGAAATAATTTATTTTAATTGTGAGATCTGAATCAAGTCATACTGGATTTTTTTGGAGCTTACTGGAAAGATTTTAATCTGAGTGAGTTTAATAAAATTATAAACTTAATTACTTCATTTCCCTGTCATAACATTCCCAGAGAGACATTGTTAATTTTGTTCTGTTGTAAAACAAAGGTAATTCTGCTCTGTAGTAAAAAAGGAAAATTCAAATTCTTGTTTGTGTTTAGAACAAACAAGGCTGCAATGACAGAACACTTTGTTCAACAGAAAATCTGAAACTTTCAAGTCTGTAGAAATCCATAAAAAATTAAAATAGACATTTCTTCCCTATTTCTTCCATTGTTTTTAACTACAAAAAAAATTTAAGGAAAAGTGAAAAATGTGCAGAAATCCTTTTAAAAGAATTTTGTGAATATGCTCCAGTGGAAGAACCTTCTCCGTTACCTCCTGTAATTGTTTTATACCTCAAAATCTGCTAGCCTAGCACACTTACCTGGCTAGAGTGAGATATATAGATATATATAGAGATATTTACAGAGATATATACAGAGATATATATTTTCTTATAGTGAAGAAGAATTTAATGCCTTTTCCCCCCCCCCCGGTTGTTCTAGGGCTTTCAGCAGAAATTCTCCTTCCATAGTAAAGAAATTGTGGCCATCAGTTGTTCCTGGTGCAAGCTGGCGGTAAGTGGAAAACACTTCAGGAGACTGGGTTTAACTAGGAGTGATTGTGGGGGTTTTTTATTTGTTGGTTCAATGCTTTGGTTTGTCTTGGTGTTTTTTTTTTTTTTTTTTTTTTTTTTTTTTTTTTTTTTTTTTTTTTTTTTTTTTTTTTTTAAAAAAAAATGGTTTTGGGAAATAATTTTTTTTTCCTAAGAAGACATGGCTTAGGAAGATAATCTTTAGCTACATGTCCTAAATCTCCATACACTGAAGAACTTGAAGATGAAGGAGTTGGGAATATTGCTCCAGTTTTTGTACTGTCACTCTCTTCTTCTTCTCCAGACTTCCCCTTTGTCTTTCTTGACTCTACTCTTTCTCTCTCTTCCAGTTTCATAACAAAGTCACCTGTTTCATGCTACATCACATTGAGGAGCCATGTTCCCTGGGGGCTCATGCTGCTGTCATTGTGCCTCCCACCTGGATCATTAAGGTGAAGAAACCTCAGGTAACTGCATGCCGTCTGTTTCTGAAGCTGTCTGGCTGTGCAGGGCCTGTCTGGCTGTGCAGGGCCAGCCTGGCTTCTCTGCTTGGTCCTCCTTCACCAAGGCATGCTTGTTCAACCCTGCCTCTATCCCTCAAAACCAGCATACATCCATGGTGGCTATGAACCTGTATCCTCCTTCCCCTCCATCAAGTCCTTCAGTGAATTTCCCTGTTTGGGATGATCAGCAACAAACATGACTCGTTCTGAGCTAATTCAGCTCAGAGTTGTTCCTGTAACTGTGAGTTCAGCAAGCATACTGCAAGACATCCCCTGTGTGGTAGGCAGTCAAGCATGTTTCATTAAATAGAGCTGAGCAAATACAGGGAAAAACTTCACATTCACTTGAACTGCATTAAAAATTGGCTGTGTCTGGACTGGCATCCCTCTGAATTTGCCTTTAATGGACATGCAAAGAATCAGAACTTACTTGCACCAGTGCTTGTTCAGTCAGCAGTAAACAAACCCACACGCTCATTGTTGCACATAACAGGCACTGGAATTCAAAGCTTTTGTGATGGATGTGGTAGGTCTTGGAGAGGGTAATTCACTGCTGAACACAACAGGGAAAAAAAGTATCCAAAAGAGAGTTGGCCAGAAATTAAAAGGGGGCTCACATCATGCTAGAATAATTTTTTCTTTGAAAGCCTGTTTTTACTCCAACTTGAGCTGAAAGAAACAAACACTGAACATATCAGGGAGCCAGAAATGCTGGTTAATTTTTTTATTTCAGAATAATATTCTTTATTTCAGCCCATCCTTGGGAAGTGACCTGGGCTTTTTGACTCTGCCTCCTGGCTGTCAAGAAGAAGCTAAGAAGTTCAGGCTGTAGCCAAGGCACTAAGACAAAAGTAGTCCATGAAACCAGAAAAAGGCCTAAATTGTGACACTGCCTTTAGTTCTAGTTTAGGGATGTGACAGATTTGGGCATGAGTAGGAAGCTGGTTGTTAAAGACAAGGGGCAGAGGAAATACATGGATAGAGTTACCAAAAAATCACCAAAGAAGCTTCTGTTTCTCCTTTAGGTCAAGAGAGAGCATTGCAATATTCCTAGCCACCTCCACTCTGAGAAAAAAAGGTTTTTTCGCCATTTTTAGATTTTCCCCACACTCTTTCCTCTGTTTTACTCAGTCTCCTCCAGAGAAATACTTTTTTCTCTTTTGTTGAGGAATGTTTGAGTCCTTGGCAGGGACTTAATATCCTTGGCTAATTTTCAGCAACTGTGTGTATTTGACAGATGTATCCATGTTTGACCTTACTAAAAAAAGATTTTCTTCAATTATTTAAATTTTTATTTTACTTAATTTTTATTAAAAAAGGAAAAAAAAAAAAAAACCAACAAACCACCAAACAAAAAAACCCAATAAACCCTGATGTGTAATTTTCTTTTGATTTGGTTTTTGCCCAAAGTAGGGTATATCTTCCTTATAATATTTGTAGAGAATTTCCTTTCTTGTCCATTTTTAAAAAACTTTAAATTAAAAAATTAGTCGAATCTAGATAATTATAATTTATGGAAAAAATATTTTTTAAATAAAGTCTTAAAATGTTAAGCCAAAAGAAAGTAGCTGTTAGCTTTGTGTGCCTAAGTCATGAGCACAGAGAAAGTACTTGATTATTAACTTGCAATCACATCTCTAATCCTTGAAATTCATGGTCAGTAGCATGCAAAACCTTATCTTGAGTACCTGGAGCATTAAATAGATCAAAATTGTATTTAACACAGACAATGGGTGCATTTCCATGAGGCTTCCTAATAACTCCTGTTGGAGTTATGGGTAATGCATCCTTATTACTTTAGAATATAGTGATGCATCTTTTGAATGTGTTTTCAGATTTTTTGGCAGAAGTCTAGTTTTCTTATTTATTGTTTTCTTAGGAAATATTTTTCCTCCCCTGCTGTTTCTGGCCAGCTGTACTTCTATTATTATGATCCTCTTCACCCTATAGAAATGTTTGGTAAACACTATGAATTATTCACATCACTTGATCCAGAGAGTACAAACACAATGTTTAGAAATTGTTGTAATTTCAATTAAAAAAAAGAATGTGTAACCAACACAATGTGTTTTTCACATATTTCACAGTCAGAATAAATATCGCTAGAAGCTTTTTGGGTGTAAAATATTTCCTCAGCTCTAATTAACTACTTACATTGGTCACAGACAACTCCTAAACTAAATTCCCCATTCATATAAGATTGATTTTAGTGGTGCCTGCATCCTGTTTGTTTGTGGTTTCCTTGAAGTAAATAAGATGGCGTTTTGTAGCAAAACCTTGCTCTGTTTTACAATTTTTTATTTTTTGACTGCCACAAAAATGGTTTTCCATGCTTATTTTGTACAACGTGGGTCACCACCTTTCAAATATTAGGCTTGCATGAAGACCATACTCTGTGTCTTGTTACCAAAAATGTTGGGCTAGTGAAGCATCATGGTGTAATTGGTTAAGAACAAATTTATGCTGACATCTATGGTCTAAATGGGGAGCTTTTGCTTCTTATAAGCTGATTTAAAGATGAAGAATATTCAGAATGGTTCAACCATGGCAGCCCTGTGTGTAATGACCCCCCTACATGAATGGAAAACTCCAAAACCTCTTCCATCTTATCTGTAATGTGAGCTACTTCTGTAACTTTTCTACTGATTTCCAGTATTTCTGTATTGTTGGCAGTGCTTTGATACCAGCTCTGTTTTCCTGGGGTTCAAAACAATTCCATCTCCTAGTTTGTGAAGCAGGTCTCCCTTGTTGACTGGTGGTATTTCGTTATAGGTGAGGTTTGATAGGCAAGGTGATGTTAGCTCTGGCAGTGAACTTGCTATATGCTTGTGTTGTGGGAGAAAAGTAGATGATAAGGAGGATCTGACTGATGGATTTACTGATTTAGTCTGTCTTCTGTTTGGGAAGACAAAGGCAGTAACTGTAAAATTCTAAGGTTTTTCTGTTCAAGGTGAATAAATTGGTGTTTTCTTCTCCTCCTTTGAGGACTGTGAACTAGTTCTAGTGAATACTTACATTTCTGGGCTTATTTCCATATTTCCTCAATTGCTGAGTGCAGCTGGCTTGTCTGATAGTGGTTTGGGAACAACCAGAAGATGGTCGAGATTGACCTTCCCAGATGCTGTTTGTTGTTAGAGTAATTTGAAAATCAGTATGCTAAAAGCCTTTGAAAACTGCGGATGAAATGTTGTAAAGGAAAAGGTTGAAAGGTTTCATAGGATTTGTCTGAGGTAGTCTATGGCCTTCACACCATCCCACACCATACAAGAAGGACTCCAATTACTCTCTTCATCTACCTAAGCTTTCTGAGAGCTATACTGACCATTCAATAATATGAAAAATCTCTTTTTGAAGATGGACAAACTGATATCCACAAAGGAGAGGTTTCCTCTCTAGAGGGAAGTTAGAATTTACTTATTGTGCCCATTTAAAGCTATGCTTTGCTATCAGATAGCTTGCTAAATAACAGTTTGTTTACAAACTTTCTGTGAACAAGGTATGATTTATCCATTTCTTCACTTCAGTGTGCAAAGACTGCTGATACTCTGCTGCATGTTTTCAGAAAACCCCTGCTTATGTCTAAGCAGCTTTCTGTGGTTCATCTGCTACGGGCACAAGGTTGCAATTACTTCAGCAAAGCTTCAGGTTCTGTTAATACTATAGGTGTAGGCATGTTTGAAAAAAAAAAAAAAAGAGGTGAAATAGCATTGTAGAGATGCAGCATTTAGTTCCTTTTTAAGGATGGAAATGAAAACGGTTTTACTGTGAATGGAAACTTAGCCTTAAACTGTTTCTTTAATATAGCTGTATGCCTTTTCCCACCCCACTGTTAGGTACATTATAGTGGGATTTAATGACAACTACATTTAAGCATTCTTTAAGTTATTCTTTTATAATTATTCAGGGTTTTACTGAGATGTCTTTGGCATGCATGTGAGCTTTCAGCACACTGCTAACAAGAGTGTGCATAGACAAGATCTCCTCGCTGACCTGTGTTAAGGGAGAATCCTTCAGGGAATGCCTGAGGAGCTGGGCTAAGGCCCCCATGGGAGACAGCTTTGAATGTAATGCCCCCATAACTTTCTGTTGGCATCAAGATTTTGCCTGCAGTCAATGTGACTACTGAGGTAGGGCAGCACAAGACCGTGTGGATGGGATTGCTGATGCACTTGGTAGTCAGTGCAGTCTTTATGGTTTATCATGCTTTCAAGATCACTTTGTATCAGCGTAGGGAAGACTGTGAACTTAAGAACACTTCTTTAGGTAGTTTCTCAAAATATGGCCAAAAAGGGCAAATTTCTGAAATTGGTCTATAGAGCTGTCTTGTCTTCAGTATTTTCAGTAAGCAATAAGGCATGACAATTTAACTTAGGACCTTGTGCTCTATGGCAGGCTTCTCTTGGTCTGTGTGATAGAGGGCAATGCCTTTAGGTATTTCAGTTAGATAGCTGTTAGTTTTTCTTCTCAGGGATGTGGAGCGTTAACTTGTGCATCTGGCATGTCATACTCAAGTCTTGAAATTCTAAAAGTGGTTGATGTGTATTAAACAAAACTTAGTAGCTATTCCTCTTAATGATGGATAGTGAGCAGGATTAAAACATCACTTTTTACAGATTTGATGATCTCTGCTTGTTTAGTGGTACACATCTGATCAAGGTCAGGACAGAAAAGAACTTTCAGATGAGCTGAGTGAATCTTGCTTTCCCTCTTATATCCAGGAAAAAAAAAAATCAATGAACTTTGTTCTAATTCCTCATGCTACTTTATTTCCTGGTGATGGTTAGACTAGAAGTTGAAATACTGCAAAAATATTTGGAGTATTTCCCATAAGACAAAATTTCAATTATGGAAATGGTTAGGATTTCCTGTGGGTATAACTTCAATTAGTGAATTAAAATAAATTTTAAAAACCCCCCCAAATTTCCCCTTTTTACGGTTCTTATCACACCAGAACACCTTTTTGTTCCATGTCATAGAGCAGACTGTCATCTGCCTGGAGAATAGCCTTAATGTAAGTTCTACTTTAATAGGTTCTGCAGAAATACAAGCACTTGTACATTTTCCTACGTAGTTAAGTGATATTATTATTTAAAAACAAACAAAAAAATCAGCCAACAAACACCTTCTCCACTTAAATCCTTAAAAATAAGCAATTCAGTTTGTTCCTTAGCAGATGATTGCACAAGTTTCTTGATAGGCTGGAAATGACTCTATGGTGCCAGCATCATATGCCATGGTGGCCTACTTTATGTTGAGTCATAATGGTTGCCAGAGCTAAAACTTTTTGTTTTCTTTCCTTTAAAAAAAAAAAAAAAAGCAAACAAAAAAACCTGAAAAATATCTTATTTATCATGTTTTTTTATTACATCTTTATGCAGGTGGTCTCCATACCAGGAGACGAGCCTGATTGGGCAGGAGACTGGAGCCCCGAAGGGGAAATGGGCGTCTCCTACCCCTTTTGGGAGGGTTGGCAGGTACAACATGTGGTGTTATGTGAGTCTATGGGAGCATCTGATCTTTTTTCCCCCCTCACAGCGTGGGAAAGTTTCCGGTTCCAAAGCACCAGTCTGGTCTCCGTGTGTGGCTTTCTCCATAAACGGTGGTGTGGAAGTGTAAAGCATGCAGCGCATGTAATTTAAATCTCGAGCATGTGCCAGATACTCTTATCATTCTCCAAGTGGACATGCATGGAAGAGCTTCGTAAAGGGGCTCTGTCTGGGCCTGTCTTCTAAATTTTGTTTCGCTTTTCATGTATTCTTTTTCCTTTCGATGTAGAACTCCTTAAAGACTTCAACAAGGCGAAAGAAGAGAACATCCTTTAAAAGAAAAGCCAGCAAAAGAGGAAATGAAGTAGGTACTCAAGTGCTTTGGAAATCATGCTCCTTTTGTTTAAATGTCTAAACACAGACTTAAAAGTTTTTTGGGCTTTTTTTCCCCTTTATTTCACTGGAATGTCTAATGCATTTTTCCCCTGGGAAATTCCATGATATTGAATTTGTTGTTAGAAGAGATAAAACTCATATGAAAAGTTTTATTTTCTGAGTTGATTTTTTTCAAGAAACGATGTACCATGCTCCAGAAGGACCAGCACCCTAAAGAAAGTGTGTTCCCTTTGGATGTAAGAGATTTAGCTCACACCCTTTTTTTCCACTAAGGAGAACAGGGATGTGAAACTGGGGTTGTGAAACCCATGGTAAGTGCACTGATGCAAGGCTGTGGTCTGATCTGATCCGTTTTTGTATGTCTTCTTCAGGGGATCTCATATTAAAATTGGACCACAGAGAGAGACAGCAGTTTATTGATCTATTGGTGTATTTACTATGTGCCTATAGAAGAACTTGCTTCCATGTCCTTCCTAGTGGATTAATTATCTAGCCAAGTAGTCTCATGAGAGAGGTGGAGGGAGACTCACCCCTGCATAGACAGGGCTCTCTGGTTCAAGTTCTTTCTTTCATGGTGGGAGAACTGCAGACCAGAAACTGGAATCTGTGTCTCTGAAAGCCCAGGACAGTGCCCTCATTACTGGGTTCTAGGGTGTCCTGCAGGGGCTAAGGAGTAGGGAGGCAAATAATTTTCCCAAGGATGTTGGATCTGTGGCATTTGTTTAGAGGTGGGAAGGTGGTAAGGCCAAGAATTTGAGAGCAGATTATCTGCAAATAAGTGCTTATGCTACTTGTCTGTTAGATGGAATTCATGGAAAAAATAACTTATCTCATTCTATTTTACTTTGAAAAAACTGTTTGTATTAGAAATAACACTGTCTCTGACACATTATTAGTGTTGTGTGAATAATTGTGGGGAATAGGGTCAGAAATAACCTCAAAAGAATTTTGAAATAATTGTAAGCTACCCTGAAATGATATTTTCCCCCTCTTATTTTATTCTGTTGTCTCAGCTGGATAAATTGCTCTCAACTGGGCACCACATTGACATGGCTGTACTATTTCCAGTACCTGAGGTAGTTTTGTCAGAGCTAGGTTGGGTCTTCTGTGTGTTCTATGCCACAGAAACTTACATCCTTTGCATTGAAGCTGTTTATTGCTTCTGTTTCTCAGGATAACAAAGGCCGGCCTTTTGTGATAAAACCTATCTCCTCTCCTCTCATGAAACCACTGCTGGTTTTTGTCAATCCAAAAAGTGGAGGGAATCAGGTAAGAGTATCAGCTGGGTCTGGATTGTGAAGTTTAAGTTTAACAGCAGGGTTTCTGCAAATGACTCTATTTCTTGGCCAGTCAGATAGAAAGGACTCTATGCCTGAAGAAACCTGAAGACCTTCCTTAGAAGAGGTCCTTGCTGTGGAATGGCCTTTCTACTTCAGTAGAGTTGGATGACTGGAATGGATATTTGAGTATTTGAGTGGTTGTACTCCTATCTTCAGGTTCTTGAAAGGAATCTAAAACGATACTTTGGAATTTTTCAGAAGATTTAATCTTTTCACAAAGAATTTAGGTTTCCAGTGAAGATTTTAGACTTTATCCAAAAAGTGGTTTAGCTTTGCTAGGAAAGGCTTGTTGAAATTTCTCAATGAGAAATGACATATCCCTATGGCATCTAAAAAAATCATCAGTGGTCTTGTACTGTACCACAGAGACCAAGCTGCAGTGGCTAAAATGCAGCAGATTTCTTACTTAGGATTCTTGGAATGAATGAATACTTACCCAAGTGAATATTTTCCTGGTTCTGCCACTTTTTGAATATCAAAGAATCGGAGTGCCTTTCAATAAACAGGGCCTTGTAATAGGAAAGATTGGTGTAAGATACAGCAAAGGCCTATAGGGCATGGAGAGTAGTATAGGCACTGCTCATTTTCTCCTCTGTTAGAATTACAGAGGATATCAAATGAAACTGTTTAGACTGATTCAAACAAAAGGAAAAAGCTGGTTCTTCTCTCAGTTTGCAGTTCAGTGAAAAACTCCTTGAATGTGGTGGATGCTAAACACATCTGGAGGAGATATTACACAGGCTGGAGCAGATATTTGGAAGTGAAAAACTGTGATGTCCTGTACCTCCCTCTGGTTCAAGAGTTCTATGAACTGCACACAACTTAGACTGAAAGAATATCTATGGCACACATCACATTTATTTTCTGTCTTCTTATACCTTTTCCTAGGTACTATGACTGCTATTCTTGGTTCGTCAGGGAAGGTGTCAGGCAGAAGAGCCATCCCTAGGAAGGGAGATCTATGGAAAATTCCTGATGTGTACCCTCAGGCCATGTCTGAAAGGCATTCTTGAATTAGAGTACAAGCTCAGCCCATAGAGTTCTTAGCTCTCTGCTACTAGTAAGAGATCCTGTTACTTTGTGTCTGGGCAGAACGTTGAAGGAAGGGATTTGAGTGGGAATATGAACCTTAGAGTTTGAGAAAACAGAAATTATACCTTTAGGTGGTGGGCTGGCCACACTACATAAAGTGAGGGACCATTGGGACAGTTGTACCCCACAAAGTCCTTGACTCCTGCTTCATTAGATGGTAGAGGTTACAATGATGAATGATCATTGTGGTGATAGTGGAGGCCACTGTCATTGCTTGGGCATTGAGCAGCACACTGTTCAATGCTGGAGATGGTGGAGACTTTGGCTACAACCTTGTTCAACTTCTTGCTGTCATGGATAGCTGAGAGTGAGGTGGGATAACTGAGGTTTCTTCTTGTTGCAGGTGATGAGAAGCAGGAGAACAGGTTGCTGTGGGAGATGAGCCCACAGTTGATCTGACCCCAATTGCCTGTTCTTACAGACCATTAGTGATCTGTGTTGTTGAAATTGGTCTATATGCCTGCATGTGCACCTCGTCCTGGATTGCTATTCTAGAGCAGTCATTTGCTATGCCACTTTCTAGTTTGTCTTCTTGTTTTGTGTTGGCTTTATAAAGCACAGAAAAAAAGAAAAGTGGTTGAGATACAGTGAATAATGCACACTATTTCAAATAATCGTTAAACTGCTCATAACTTCCCTTCCTTTGATTTTTCTCTCTTGCCAGGGCACCAAGGTTCTCCAAATGTTTATGTGGTATTTGAATCCACGACAGGTCTTTGATCTCTCTCAGGAAGGGCCAAGAGATGCGTAAGTAGTGGAGTCTTCATTGCTGTGCAGCGTATTTCTGGTCTGGTCAGGAAAACAGGAAAAGACCCAGCCTGGCTGGATTAGTGACTGTATGAGGTTTACATATCCAGGTTATGGTAGCAAGGGGAAGGGCTGCAGTGGGGGCTTTTGTGAGAAGAGGTCAGGAGCTGTCCCTCTGTCCAGACAGAGGCAGGTCCAGATGGCTCCAAGGCTCACTGAGGATCCCAATGCCTACCATTCCCTAATGAATGAGAATTCCAGTGGGGTGAGGCTGCCTCCAGACTGCCACACAACAGCACTGTGCAACTGTCCCTGCTCACTGACTAACTAACTCAGCTTAGCCAGACAGTATTGAAGAGCAAACCTCTTCCAAGGGAGAGAGTATCTCTCTTTAAAGGGCTGATTTTTGCTGCCAAGCGCTGAGAAACCATCCTTCTGTGGTACTTGACATGGGGATACTGGCTTTTCTTAACCATCTGTTCAGAACTGCTTTCACATTTTGTAAATATGTTTTGTATGTTTTTGTAAATAATATTGCTATAAATATTTTATAGTAATAATGCAAAATCAAATATTTGCCTGTAGAAGAGCAGTCCAAGTGTTTCCTATTCAAGGCACCCAAGCTTTTTATTTGCCTGCGGAAGCACCTGCACTGCTGTTCTCTTACAGCAGTGTTTAGAAGCTTTAAGTTAAACATACATTTTTCAGAGCTGTGTAATGGGGAAAAGGAGGGTTAGTTCCTCTAGTCACTCAGCTCTCTACATGTGAATGTCCCCACCTTCATTAGCAAATATTTCATGATGACATTGTATGAAGGGTGCAACTGAAGGAGCAGGACTTCAAAGGGTGCTTTTTTTGAACTCTCCTGTTGATACTTAGATCACATATCCAGAGAAAGAACTCCATTACATATTCTTGCCTTCTGTGGTGTTAAAATACAGTCACTCGTTGAAGAAGCTGTCACATTATACAAGACTCAGAAATGGTAGCTCAAAAAGTCAAGATGAAGAACACTAAATATTGTTTTAAAACCTCAGTTTAAATTTGTTTGCTTTAGGGTAAGAGAAAAATGAAAGATTTTGACCTCCCTAGAGGGAATATGAAAATCTGGGAAGATGCTAAACTGATCAAACACTTGCCTAACATGGAGGAAGGCCTCATTTCACATCCTAGTGGTTTCTCATTTCTACCTCTACTCATATTTTTAGTAATGAATATTTGAAAATGCTATAAGTGGTAGTTACACTGTCACTCAGCAAAATGCATTAAAAATGTCTACATTACTGTTCTTACATTTTTCTCCTTTTTCCCCCCTTTTCCTCCCTGGGCAGGCTGGAGCTGTACAGAAAAGTGCCGAACCTGCGGATCCTGGCATGTGGTGGGGATGGGACGGTAGGTGGCAGGGATATGGTAGTGCCATGGTCTTTGGCCAAATGATTAAACTCCTCACAATGGTGGGTTTCCCACCTCACCCTGCCTGCAGAGGCACAGAGAGACAACATATCTTACACTTGTGAAAACTAATATTTGTTTTTCAATTTTCTGTGTGGTCTGGCCTGTGAAGATATGAGGCCAGATGCTCATGTCCAAAACCCTCTTTCCTTTATGCATAAAGATTTTGTACAGGTTAAAAGGAATAAACACTAACTTTGCTGGTCTCCTCTCACTATGTACATTAGATCTGAGGGTTAACTTAGTGTCTGGGAGCCATTATGTCTTAGTTTCTGCTCCCTCCTGCTAGACCCTGGCAGATCCAGGTTCAGTACTTTTCTTTACAACACAATTTCTGTGCTCCTGGGTAAGTGAATGGGGTCAGGTCTTAAAAGGATTTATGCACCTTCATTTGGAGAAAAACTCTGCAGCTCATGGTCTGAAGGTCATGAGTGGTAATGGAGTTATTATAACTGCATTCTCTTTCCAGTACTTCAAAATATTTTAAATCTCAGTCTGTGCCACTGAGTGCTAATACAGTTGAAAAATTGACCTTTAATCTCTAGGGGCTCAGTTCCTCAACATGCATTTGATGGCAATTTTAGCAGTAAGTAGGGTAATGAAAATGCATTACTACTCACAAGATGCAGTGACTGGACAGAGCATATCTATGTAGATCTTTAGGGCATGGAGAGGTGGTTGTTTTATTTTGTAGAGAGCTTAATCCCCTCACAAAATTCACTTCGGCTTGAACTTTTTTTGGGTTCTTTTAAAACCCCAGGTGTAGGGATATTAATATCAATGTTTCCCCTGCAAGAATGAAGAAAAAAAATCAGTGATAAGAGCACTGCCTTGCTGGTATATGTGACAGCAAGACATGACTGTTACTGAATGATGAACTTAAGAAACATGAAAGGCAGTCCTTTAGCTGGAGACATCAGCTGAGAAGAAGTATTTCCATCTGTTTCTTTTCCATCTGAGGAAGGGGGGAAAAAGATTATTATTAAGATATTAAAAGAGAAAAGAATACAGCTACATTGAGTTGGACCATCCTATTTCCCTTTGCTGAACTGTGCGAGAGGTGGCAGCACCTTCTCATTAGTATGAGCAGCACTCCACTTCTACCTCTGCTGCTGCTCAGTTTGAAACAAATTAATATCTAGTTATTCCCAAAGCCATTATATCTAGAAATGAAAAATCTGGCTCAAATGGACTTAATGAATTTGCAACGAGACCAGATGTTACCTCTCATTACTGAGGTGAATCAGAACTTTATAGTAACTTTTCCATTGTCACTTCAGGGCAGAAGTGGAAAGCTTTGCTTTCAAAGCAGTCAGGAGCTTTCTGTTTACAAGGAAATGGTAGTATGTGTCATCTGGATTGTGCAAATAATGTACAAGGTTTAGAAGTGACCTCAAGTTAAATAGCAATGTAGTGCTTATAAATTGAAATTTGTTCATCAGTGAAAAGCATTTACAAAAGTGGTAGGTATTTTGATGTTTCCTGTATCAGTGGGAGGCTGAAGCACAGATGTGTGGATTAAGTCAGTGGTAATGACAAATGACCAACTTCTTTAAGAAGTCCTGGCCCTACTGATGTTATCTTGAATTTTTATTCTGTCTCCTGTTATCAATGCAGAAGTATAGATATTTTGAAAAAGAGAGGTTTACTTACCTCTGAAAATCCCTTTAAAGACCTCAGTATTTTTGGTGACATCCAAGGTCATGAGAGCTGTAAGTACTTGAAATGGCTGTTGTCAGACAATGAACTCAAGTAGGGGATTGCATCCCAGATGAATGCTTTAATAATTGGACAATTGGTTATGATAAATAGCTGTCTGATAAATGCCATTTGTGCAAAATTAAATTTATTTTGAAGAGACTTGGAGGAAGAAATACCCTAGAATACTAAATAGCATGGTGGTTTCTGTATTTATCAGA
The DNA here is from genome assembly GCF_017590135.1 of Pyrgilauda ruficollis. Lineage (NCBI taxonomy): Eukaryota > Metazoa > Chordata > Aves > Passeriformes > Passeridae > Pyrgilauda > Pyrgilauda ruficollis. The sequence goes on from NW_024529933.1 coordinate 1,421,175, forward strand.
CCACCTCCTCTGCAGTTCTTCAAACTCCAGCTATTTTTCCTGATGGCCGTGTTATGCTGGGTGCCTTTTGTGAAGCTACCCTGGTTTGGATTGAGAATATCTTTGAAATCACAGTAATATTATTGGAGCAAGAAAAATTCAATCCAGCTGTAGTCAGGATTTAGGTTTTCTGTCCTATTTAAAATCTCATATTTGCAGTAGAAACTGCATCTTTGAAGGCCAGCAACAGGAAAAAAATCTTCTGTTAATTTTTATTAATTCTTTATGTAAAAATGCAGCACAGGTTCTTCACTTTTTTTTCAAAGTGACAAGTAGTTTAAGGAAGGGTCCTTTGTTTTTGCAGCAAGAATTTCAGTCACCAAAAGTTTGATAACATCTTTAGCAACAATTCTTTCTTCCCTTTGAAAATTACCATTTAATGAAAACAAAATAGTTTACAGTAATTTGTTCCTTCTGGCTAGATTTCTATTTGAAAGCTTTATGTAGTCCAGAAGAAAGATAGAATAAATAGCTCTCTGAAATAACTAATAGCTTAGGATAGAAAAGAGACAGATTCACTGTTCCAATCCAAAGTCTCCAACCCTGAGCTGTAGTCTGCCTTTCAGTCTAGTCTTTTATTATTTTATTAGGTGCATATGTGTGTATATGTGTGTATATCTGTATATTGTATATATATATAGATATGATGCCTTGTACTGAGTGAAATAATTCAGCACAAAGGTCTCTTCTATGGGAGAGGGAGACTTGTGAACAAGTTCATGCTTGGCAGGACAAGTTCTGAGACACCATGCTGCTTTAATGTGTCTCTCATTTTCTTTCATAGCTGTTTGTCAAAGGTTGAGTTTCTTTTGACATAATGGTAATTAAAAAAAAAAATACCTTGAATTGTCCATATTATTCTTCATTCATTTTTAGATTTCTTTTACTTGATCTTCTCTGTAAAAAAGAATATGATATGATCAAAATATGTATTTTCCCTATAATATTCCTTAAGGTTCTCCTAATTTTTCTTTTTATAGGTGGGCTGGATCCTGTCCATCCTTGATGAGCTGCAACTCAGCCCCCCACCTCCTGTGGCTGTCCTTCCACTTGGCACTGGGAATGACCTTGCCCGCACCCTCAACTGGGGTGGGGTAAGGACTGGCTGGGGTACCTTTATGTGGGGGTTCTCAGCTTGCTGCTCAGATTTAGTTGTGTGGGGTGGAATTTCCTTTTGGCTAAAATAGCAGGCAGGGCTGTGTCCAAGGTCAGTTTCACTCTGGCAGAACGGTTTGCTTCAATCTGCAGTCTGGGATTTTGAATTACTTATGTTGTTGTTGCAATAAAAATGTACGTAGATGTATCTGGTATTTCAGGCCAAGTAACAAGAACAGTAAACAGGCTTCTAATTTAAGCATAATTTAAACTTTCTCTTTGTTTATCCTTTACTACAGCTCTGGGCTTATTCCAGGAAGGGCAGATATTTGAATTCCTCTCCTTATGGCCTTTGCCTGCCGTAGACTTGTGCACCTCAATAACTTATTAAAATGCTTGATCAAAAATTTATCGAGGGTTTTAGGCATGTGTGAAAGGAGGGAAGTCTGTAGGTAATTGGTAACTTGATTTCTTTTCATTACCCATGGCTGACACTCTGGTCACTCTGGTGTCAGGGTTACACAGATGAGCCAGTGTCTAAGATCCTGTGCCATGTAGAAGATGGAACCATTGTCCAGCTGGACCGTTGGAATCTCCAGGTTGAGCGCAACCCTGATTTGCCCCAGGATGAGCTGGAGGACGGGGCACGTAAGGTTAGAGCCTGCTTTTTCCCATGGAAACTACAGAATGCTTATGAACCACTTTGGGTTACACTTTAAGCAGCATGGATGGGGAGTTCTGCAACTTTTAAATTTTCTATTTGCATCTCTCCCTTTGATTCTTTTCATGTGTCAGTGATTCCAGAGTTGTTTGAAACACCTTGGCATTGAACATTTATGTCAAAGATTAAATCCTGGAAAAAAGTCCCTAGCATTTTATCAGAAAGGTCATTGTTGCTTTTCTCTAGTTGCAGGAAAACTGCCATCCATTCCCCAATTAGACAAAACTAAAAACTGGATGCAAAATTTAATTCCTTAGGATTTTGCTAATGGATACCAGCTGTTTCCTACTTTACAGTAAGGTGTGGGGTATTTTTGTATTTAACTTCTTTCTGTGTGGGTCTCCATGTAATCTCCACTAGTGTATCTTGGTTGTTGAAGAATGGGAAAATTTTTGCAAGGAAATTTCATGGTAATTTATCATTTGGACTGGAGATGTTGAAAATACTACAAAACTAAAAAAACTTCCCGATTCTGTGAACCATTTTCTTCTTCTCAGTGATAATTTCCAGCTTATCTATTGGATGCTACAGTTGCCTCTCTACAGCCCCGCTGGGTGTGTGAAACAATGAAGAGGCCAGATGTGTGCCTGCCTGCCTCATGCATCCTCAACAGGATTAGGGCTTTTTCTCTGGGACTTGGCTTGCTCCTGGTTATATATGGAGTGAGAAGAGCACAGCTGGAGCTTCATTTGCCATGCTGAGCTTGAAGAGCTAGCAAAACCTTTGAAAACCTTTTTGTTGGTGATATGTTAAGTGGTGCAGCCTTATGGGAAATCTAAATGACAACATAAGGAACCCTTTGATGTGTTAACAAAGACACACATATGATCATAAAGCACTGTAAGTCTATTCGTGTTCTTTGGGCTCTTGTATCCAATCATTTTCCACAAGCCATTACCAACCCTCAGAGCAACCTTCTGCTTACATTTCCCTGATATGTTCCACTTTGTTCTTAGTAGGTTTCCATGATGAGCCAAGTTTAAATAGTTAAAACCTGGTGTGTTGAGAAATGTTCCATTCACATTGTTTTAATGTCTCTTTATTATCTAATTACAGCTTCCCCTAAATGTCTTCAATAATTACTTCAGTCTTGGATTTGATGCACATGTTACGCTGGAGTTCCATGAATCCAGAGGTAATAAGAACATTTTATTTCCTTAGTCTTGTGGATGGGCAGTCATTTTATTAATTAGAAATAGAGTTAGATTTAACATCTGTTCTTATAATTCAGAAGTAAAGTTGGAACATAAAACCTTAAGATACATACAAGAAGAAAAATGATTGTGTTGTGAGTTTCCAAGGGACTTCATGATTAAGAAATGAAAAAAGTACTAAGAAGACTGTAATATACTGCAGGAAAAAGGCTGAGAGGGAAGCTTTACAAAGTGTTAGATCTTGTAAAGGAGATAATATATGTCAGGTGTGAGTGTGGAAGTGGAGGGAAGAGAAGAGCCACAAGACTGGAAGTGGCAGGAATATAATTGTGTTATTGAACAGAACAGCTGTTACCTATGGATCAGTATACCATACCCTGGACTTGGTACAGACACAGAGTTCTTTATGCAAGTTAAAGGGTTTAATGTCCACAGAAGTGTCAGGAATTTGAGCAGTTGTAGCACTTTGTCTGTCTCCTTGCCAGTGGCAATTATGCCACCCTGAACAGACTGACATGTGGCTTAAGGACTGATATCTACAGCTTTGAACTGATATGAACAGCTCTACTTATATGGTTTAGGCAGGTGTGCTTGTAGAAACAAACTTTGCTCAAGTGTATGCCTTCAGCTTTTGGTCATTACAGCTTCCTATGCAGGTATTTTTTTCTGAAACAGTCTTCCTCATAGTCACTGTCATACTATCAGAGTGTCATTTCAAGATGAAAAGATAGCACTCTAATGCCAGACTAAATAAAGAGCAGGATACATGATGGAATGAGCTAATGCATATTTTATGATGTTTAAGACTGCTTCAGGCTTTAGGAATAATAATGAGGGGCCACAAAAGGGCATAGGAATGAAATTATGACAGCTGTATGAATTTTTCTATGAGTGCATGTCACTTTGCATTGCTAATGTGACTGTGAATATACCATATAGATTAAATGCATGGCTACTTTCTCATTTAATGGAGGCATTATTTAATAATGAAGTCATGGAGCCCTATAAAGGATGAATGTTATTCCAGACATGCCAGGGTTTTAAAAATTTACATGGGTGAAAAAGCACTTGGCAGAGCAAGCTGTGTGTCTGAGTATGTATGGCCAGGAAAGCTTCTGTAGCACAAGTCTTCGCTGCTGATGTCATCCTTGTCTTCTCAAATGTTAAAATATATGAAGTGAATTCTATGTATTTTAGAAGAAGAAATCTTGTAGGAAAGCCTTGAAGGTGTTGCTGGTGTGTGGGTTGTATTGTTTTTCATGTGGAGTTGGGGTTGTTCTGCCTAGAGAGGAAAAGGTTCCTGGGAGCACTTATTATAGCCTTTCAGTACTTGAAGGGGATTTATAAGAAAAATGGGTCCTGTTTCAATAGGACAAGGGATAATGGCTCTAAGCAAAAATAGTGTAAATTTGGATTAGATATAAGGAAATAGTTTTTAACAATGAGGGTGGTAAAACACTGGCACAGGTTGCCCAGAGAAGTGGTGGGTGCCCCATCCCTGGAAACATTCGAAGCTGGATTGAATGAGGCTCTGAGCAACCTGATCTGTGAAGATCAGGTGAAGATGTCCCTGCCCATTGCAGGGAGTTGGGCTAGATGGGCTTTAAAGGCTCCTTCCAGCCCAAGGGATCCTGTGGCTTGGCAAATTAAGCAATGCGAAGCAGATTATGATTTTATATACCACAGATGATAATCCAGAGAAATTCTTAGCAATGGTAGCCAAGTGTTAAGTACTTTCACAACTACAGCATTCGTGCTCTTGAGGTAATTGGCCGCATACATTTGCTTATTTGGAACTATTGTAATCACATATAGTATTTAAAAAAATAATATCATGCCTGAAAACCAAAATAAGATAAATTGATATGAGCTCTCAGCCAATGGGACACTTTAAGCAGTAGATATTGGTCAGCTGTTATATTTAGAATAAGCAGTGATTGCAGTGTCTCAGAGGAACCTATATATTAATGTGGCCTTTTCCATGGCAACCTCTACACTTTTCTTGTGACTAATCAGATTGAGACTTGAGGGTTGGATCCAAGTCTGATGCATTTAGCTTTGCTTTTTTGGGAAGTGTTCTGGGCACTGTCTCTTTCCAACTTCCTCCACTGTTATCCCTATGCTTTGGTAGAGCATGGAAGATGCAATTTACTTTATCCCTGCTGACATGCTGTTTGATCTCTCAGCTGTGCAGGACTGTTCATCTGCAGGAAACTTCCCCACTGCACACAGATGGAGTATAACACATTCCATTTTTCTATTTCTGAGATGGTTTAGGAATGGTGAGGGTGGAGTGAGCCTTGGATATGCACTCAATAATTTACTTCTAATCAACTTAAGGCTCTATTTTACATCACAGAATCCTTTCTCCCTACCCGTGCTCGTCTGTGTTGGCAGAAGTAGGACTAGTAGGTAGAGGGACTGCTGAGTCCCTGACATCAGAAAGGTTCCTTTTCCTGTTCTAAACTGGGTCTTTAGTTAGGGGGAGTATTTGTCATAAGATCCATGTAAGGTCCTGTGCTGTGGTGCCTGCTGTCTGGAGCCATTGGGGATACTCACATGAGAGAATGTGCAGCACAGGCACTAAGCCTCCAGAAGCCTTCTGCTGCTTAGCATGGGGTGTTGAGACTCTCTGCAAAGAGCTGTGAGCTCAATAAGTGAGATGAGATTGACTTATGCAGTTAAATTCATTGTTTGAAGTAGAAGTGGCCCTGACTGATTTTGAGTCACCTGTGACACAGCAACAGACAGAGTAACTGAGCCAACAAGCAAATCAGAAACCTCAAACAGCTCATTCTTGCAAAATGGAGCCAAATTTTGTGAAATGTAGTGGCTTTCAAGAGACCTGGAAGTATTGTTTTAAGTGGTCATTTGAGAGGTAATTTGGATGTGTCCACACTAATTTGATGCTTTAGCCAGAAGGACTGCCTTGGTAGTTTGATGTTTTCACTAGAGAATCAATGAGCCAGGGTGAGTAGTTGGCACTAACACTGAACACAGGGTAAGAAAAGCTGCTTCTGGAATCTCTAGATGCCACAAACAAGGAAAGCAATTTCCAAGGAGGCTCAAGAATGAACTGTATTCTGGGAAATGTGCCTTATATTTGGAGATTAAGGGAACTCCATTTAGCTTATTGGAAAGAAGGTTAAGAGGCTATTTAATCACTGCCTATAAGTATTTACTCGAGGAGAAGATATTTGATAGTTGAAGGCTCTTTAGTCTGACAGGGAAGTATAACAAGATTTAGCAGCTGGCAGCTGAAGACTGAAAATTTCAAGATTGGAAACCGCCACATTTACATTAACAGTGAGAATAATTAACCATTAGAGCTACATTACTACTAGACTTAAAATTCTCCATCTCTTTTAGTCTAATCAAAATGAAACGGGTTTCTAAATAGGTTTTAGAGTAACCAATTCTCTTTTTCCTTTTTTTTTTTTTTAATTTTTCTGCAGAAATCTTTGGGTAAAAATGCCTATTCCTTAGTAACTCTTTAACACATCAGAATTTAGGGGCTATTTAATCTTGTAATTTACTAATGGTTTACTCCTGGTTCAAAACATGGGTTATTGTTTCATGAATTTCTAATAATTCTTACACATTTGTTCTCCATTGTTAGAAACAGAAGTATTAAAATTCTATTCTATCATAAGATGAATAGTCTGAGAGGTGTTAAATTAACTGATTAAATTCTTGTTACCTCTTTGCTCTATTTCCAATCTCTACAAGAAAAAGGAAGGATTCAATATCAGTGTTTGAAATCTGATAGTAGAGAAAGGCACAGATGGGGGACTCACACGGAAAACATATTTATGGTAATATTTTCTATGAGTGATACACTGAAAGCACTGTAGTGCTGGCAAGGAATGTGAAGGTATAATGAAGTCTACTTGTTTTATTAGGGTGTTCATACTTTTATTTTTCATCCTTTCACAGAAGCAAATCCAGAGAAATTCAACAGCCGATTTAGAAATAAAATGTTTTATGCTGGGGTAAGTAGGGATTTGTCTTACAGAATGATGTTAACTTAGTTGCTTGAATGTCTTCTTAATTACCTTCCCCCTCACTTTCTCACATCAGGAGCTCATGCCAGTTTATTCTGCCTGTCACAATTTCAAGTGCACTCATGCTGTTTCTGGCAGTGCCACACACAGGTGTCTGTAGAAAAGAGCCTGTGGTACTCTTATTATGCAGAGCTGGGCAGGTGAGAAAAGTGCCATTCCTTTGGACACAGTCCTGGTCATATCTTGGTCCCTCTGCTTCTGGCTCATAAGTTTCTCAAGGCACTGCTCTGCTTCTTTCAGGGCTTCAGAACTGCACTGATACTGACTTTCTTAGAGAAATTCCCAACTTTTTTGCCTTCATCTTTGTAGCTTTGAGGAGCAGTCTTGGTTGTAGGGTGGTGGTGAGTGCAGGACACAAATCAGATATTTGGAGTGATTAATGGCAGGTGAATATGCACATATAATTACCCATATAATGCCTCCTGTGCATTCAGGAGGCAAATGGACAACACTTCATTCTAAAGCCATTAAGAATAAACACTAGTTTGATGATGAACGACATATAATGTATTTCTAGATGAAAACACCCATGTCCCTTAAATATGGAAACAAGTTTGTAAGCAAGAATTTGTGCTTAATGGCTCAGGATACCATTGAACTTGGGGGTCCAAGGACTTTTTTTCAATTAAGCTCCCAAAAGCAGAAGTATCAAAATTTAAAACAATAAAATCAAATAAAAGTCTTCTGAGAGAGTAAGTTTGACCAAAGGAGGGCATTTTGGTAATTAGCTCTGTGGAGGGATAAGAACTGAGGAAAAAGAAAGAGTGGAAGTGCTGACAATTCCTTCACTGATTTCTGTTGCAGGCAGCCTTTACAGACTTTCTGCAAAGAAGCTCAAGAGATTTATCCAAACATGTTAAAGTTGTGGTGAGTATAAGAAATTGTGTCATAATATTGTGGGAAGGGGGTGGATGTGGAGGTTTGGAGAGAGAGTGAGGTAAGAGTTTAATGGCTCTGTTACTTTTCAGTTTTGAGCATGACATTTACAACACATTCCAAGGGAAGTCTTGGGAAAGTTGTTACAAAGCAGCAACACTTCTCTTGTCTGTGGCTCCATTCAGCAATTTCTCTGTGCTCTGTCACTTTGGCTTTGTAGTGTGATGGTACAGACCTGACTCCAAAGATCCAGGAGCTGAAGTTCCAGTGTATAGTGTTTTTAAACATACCCAGGTAAGCTCAAGACACATTCTTGAAGTTATGCAAGAAAAATAACAGTAGTTTTCAAAAGACACCTAACAGTTTTCCTATGCTGGGTGAATGTACAGGAAGCATTTTCTCACCTCACTGAGAGCTGGCTCCTTATAATGCTGTTAATGAGCTATGCAGAATGGCATCAGAGTTCAGGGTGCAGCAAAACCATTCCTTAGAAAGTTGAATATCCTGATACAATAGAAATGCTTAACAAACACACTTTGAAAAGCTGTGCATCTAACCTGCAAATAAGTTATTAAAGGGAGAGATATCTGGTCTTGTGCTTAATTAGAGTCCAAGTGTGGAAAAAATGGAAAGGGGGAGGAGGGGGCAGAAATGGAGAGAGGGGAAGGATAAATATTTTAGCAGTTAAGGAATATCAAACTGCTGAAAGCAGTCAGTTTTTAACATGTTACAAGGTGTCCTTAATAAAAATAAAGCTGATTTATCAAAAGTTGTTGGTATCCTGTTCTCTAGAACAGTAGTCTCCAAACTTAATTTGATTGTGCATTTCTGTCAGTAAAAAGCTTTTAAGCACCACCTCAATATATGTATATTTATAAATTATATACATGTACCTCTATTCTAGTATTACAAGCAATATGTATGTTTTTAATGTTTACTTTCTTATTGAAAGTAAAAGTAATAGTTTTCTTCATACACTCTAATTGTCTTGTCCGTTGTGGATTTTTCTTGCATGCACCCCACTTTGGAGACCATTGCTTTAGACAACCTCCTTCTTTGCTCCACAAGCAGTACCAAGCACTTAATCTTTTGAGTCCTGCACTGCAAGCTAAGCTTTGAAGAGGTGACTTGTTGTCACCTCTTCAAAGTTCCCACTTCTATCCCTTTCAGATCACTTTTACATCTATTCTTTGATGGTAGAGAGGTGCCACAGCTGTATCTGTTTCTGCTTCTTATGTCTCCCTGTCTCCTCAAAGTACGCAACATTTTGCATTCCCTGTGCTGAGCTAGCAGGGAGAGGGGAAAGAGGGGCAAAACAGCTTTATGACTCAAGAGCTTACAGCAGGAATCAAAGCAAATAGGGAGTGCTGCTACTCTATGACCTGTTTCGTGATGTTTCCCCATTTTCCTCTCAGAGAGGAACCTGATAAAGTTTATGGTGAGTACATCTGAGGGTGTTGTATCATCCTGGGAACAAAAAGAACAGGCTAAAAGGTTACTAGGCAGGACCCATCAGGGCAAGCTGCTTTCTCCAACTGGCTCTCCAAACCTCTCTCTGTAGGTATTGTGCTGGCACAATGCCCTGGGGGAACCCTGGTGACCACAGAGACTTTGAGCCCCAGCGTCACGATGATGGCTACATCGAAGTCATCGGGTTCACCATGGCCTCGCTGGTGAGTACAGGGGGTGCTACCAGGCTGGGAGAGCTCTGTGGGCAACACTGCAGAGTGCAAAATACTCCTTGTTACTGAAAACCAGATGTGTTTCCCCATAGATAAGGCCAAAGCGTGCTCTGCTGTTAAACGGCAGAGCCAAATAGTTATTTTCTAACAAGAGAAGTATTATTTAATAATAAAAAGTATTACTTGCAAAATATGGCTGATTTGCATGTGCAGTGCTCTGAAGTTAAATGGCAAGATTATTACAGTAAGAGCAGTATGATAGGAGCATGAAATCATGATTTTGCTGTGGCAATGTTCTATGATCAAATAAACACTCCTTTCTCTCTTTGGCTTTTGTATTTCATTCTATGGTATTAAAGTATGTTTTTAAGTATAGATGGTATATAAATATGAAATATGATATAAACTTATATGGATATATAGTTTCTGTACGCTCACAAAAAGTCTTGTGAAACTTTAGTAATAGCTGTGGAAGACTTTATTAATATTTCTTGTGTGAATTTTATCTCTCCTTTTTATTCTGCTAGAAAAAGGAAATTCAACCAACAATTTTGATTTGTCAGTGCACTTTCTTCCAATGCCATCTTTAAAGTGAACTAAAACTGAGATACCATAAATACCCTGGTGTCCTGCTATGGCAGTGGCCAAACACTGTGACAGTGTCTTCAGGGGGTGGTTAAATGCAGCCAGAGTTGGCAATCTCCATGCTAGCACCAGTCTACCTAAGGCACTGAAGCTTGGGCTTAGTGTGCCCAGCAGAAGGCTCACAACTGGACGTGCTGGCAAGTTTCTATAGCTCACACTTAGCTCCATACCTGTAGGCCTTTGTTGCTGCTGTCTCATGTAAGCTAGTTTAAAACAAAGATGGATAAGCCTGTTTTAGCTAAACCCCTTGTTATGTGACCTGGCTGCAGTCCATATCACTTTCAGTAAATACCCATGATAATTGTGTTTGTTTCCTCAAAGAGTAAGTCAGTCAAATCTAATCTTCATAGTAAGCAAAAGGCAGTCTTGGTCAATCTTTCCTTTAAAAATTTGTCTGGGTTAAGGATATCTTCCTGGATTTTTTTTTTAATGGCCTTGTTGATTAGGGAAATAACCCACAAGAAAAAATTTTTTTATTATCCTAGTAGATCTTGTGAAATAAAAGTGAAGAGGAGTTTAGGACATGTTTTTGAAAATGCTGTCAAAACTTTAGTATGTACAAACTGACAATTTTCAGTCAGAAGATTTTTTTTTTGTTTGTTTTGTTTTGTTTTTGCCACTAACACAGTTCTAGTCAATGGAGGTGGCTAGACAGATCTCAAAAGCTACCAAAAATTTTAGTTAGGGCTGAATTTAAGAAGTAGGGCCCTTTGAGCTTCTGTTTCTCTTTACAGGAAGTCTAGTTGAGAACTGTGGGTCTACAGGTGTGCTTTGTTGTGATGCTGAAGAATGATTATAACCCTAGACTGCGTTGATATAATCCTAACTTGCCTTGTATGTCTCACATGTGCTTGTTGTACCTAAGTAGGTCTGTGAAACCAAACGAAAGAACTACTTTATAAAAAGCATTATTATATTATTGATCATATTGTCAATTGATCCATCATATTAAGTACACAGGCCTTGACTTGTGTTTACACTGTTCTCTGTTAGCATTGCATTAATATGAGAATTTTTTTCTGCATCTGAGAGATGAGAGTGAATTGTCACATAATAGTCATATTCATTAAAAAAATACATTTCTGCCCAAACATGTCTGCCTAGAACTTGAAGGACCTGCTTATTGTCTTCCTTGCTTAATTTCTTTGAAGTGAATTCTTTAACATGATATTTAATTGTTTTTACAAGGTCCTTCTGTTTGCTCTTTTCAGCCTGTCTAATGCTAAGATTGACTTGATGTGTAAGCTTTCATAATAAAAAATTTAAATTTACTAATTCACATTAAGGACCATTCTGTTCAGGAAGAGGAAATAATTTTTCTGTCTCACAGATGTATCTAATTAGGGATGTTGTTTTAAAGAGCAAATAATTATTAGCATGACTGTTATTGTAAAAACAAACCAACCAAAGCAAATTGAAAGCTTTAAGAATGAGCACAGTTATTAATTTGTGTGTGCACACGTGTGTATATATAGATGATGAGTCCGATAATGCATGTGGTTAGATATCTGCTTGATGCTTGGCACTTTTGGGGTGAAAGCACTTTTATCAGAATAGCTTAGGAATGGAGTACTGTGTAATGGATGCTGCCAGCAAAGTGGCATTTTGGATTTGTTAACTGCCTCAGCTGCCTCTGTTCTGAGCCATCTTTTTCTCGCTTGTTTTGTTTGTTTGTGTATTTTGTTTGTTTTTTGCAGGCTGCTCTCCAGGTGGGTGGCCACGGAGAGCGGTTGCACCAGTGCCGGGAGGTGACGCTTTTGACGTACAAGTCTATCCCCATGCAAGTGGACGGCGAGCCCTGTCGGCTGGCTCCCTCCCTCATCCGCATCTCCCTAAGGAACCAAGCCAACATGGTGCAGAAAAGCAAGAGGAGAACGTCCATGCCTTTGCTGAATGAGTGAGTTGCACATGTGCATGTCCTAACGGCAGGAGGCCCGTGTGGGGCAGCATATTCCATGGTCATGGATTTTGCATGTACTGGACTTTCAGCGCATTTGAAAAATAAATTTAAAAAAATCACATCTTCTGAAGTCCCTTTTCACTCTATTGCAAATACTTACCTGACTTTCGTTTACCCTTTATCTTCTGAGTTATCCCTGTCTTGCTTTTAGACTGGTGTTCTATCTTTCTGTTATGTATTTATTTATTTAGAGAGGTTTCTGCAGGCTTGGCAGTGTGCCCCTTGGCTTTTGATGGTTCTGCATATGTATGCCATTTGCCCTTGAAGTTTTTTTGATTTAGTTTCTCAGCTTTATTGATCTGCTTTTTAAGCTGCATTGAAGACCCTGTAAGAAATTGCCACAATCAAGAACTAATCAGGATGTATTTCAGTCTCTGCTGTGAGCACATGCTGTCTGGCAGAGTCTATGGATAAAGATTTGAATGTCCTGAAAGAACTATTTGTACTTTGTAGGAAATCTTTCTCCAGTATAGGAACCCAAATGAGAAATGAGTATTGTAAATATGACTAGAGAAATCTGAGATTGGAAACTAGTAGCTTGTGAAGAGGAATACCCAGGACTAACATTCCTTTTCATGATTAAAATTTCTTTACAAGCACTGCAGATATAATTTAATTAGAAGAAACCTAAATAGTCAAATTTTGACCTATGAAAGTGGCCATCCAATAAAATTACTTAGATTATTTTGTAGAGGGTATTATTGTAATCCTTGTATAGGTCTTTATGGCTGCTAAAATGAGTGTTGCAAGGGACTTTGCTGTTTTTCATCAAATATTCCAAATGTGAAGAAAAACAGTCTGTCCCTTATCCAAAGATACTGAACTAATGCCCTAAATGTATTAAGGATCCACATTTAATTCAAACACTCATGCATCGAGGCTTTAATATGTCTGGGGAAATGGGTGGGGGAATTTTGCTGTTGCAATTGTAATGGTGAGGCAAGTTCTGTGAAGAGATGTAATACCTTCCGAAAGACTAACTCATATAACTGGAAAAAAAAAAAAGGACAAGGTCTTAGGTACACCTTTTCTCTTCAGCTATCTTAAAAGTTGTCTCCCTCACAGCTGTATACCTAGAGAAAGATCCTGCTTTACTTCAAACTTTGACTCCAGCCCTTAAGAGTTTTTTGTCATCCCCTGGCTGTCAATCTATTAATGTAATCAAAGCCACCCTGGTTACTTTCAACGTGTTCCTGTTCAATTTAGCACTCTGTTTTCTTACTGAGACTAATGCTTTAAGTTGCAGTAGAAACCCATTTCTCTAATGTGCAATTTCTATTTGCCTGGAAAATATATAAAGTATACTCATCTTCCTTGAGCAGAGAATAGCAGACTCTTGACTATGGGCAGCAGTGCTCAATCTCACCCATCCACAACTCCTCAATCTTCAGTAAAAGCAAAGGGCAGCCCTGGGAGATCTTTTTCTGCACTGAAGGAGGCTAATGCAAACCTAAAAAGAGAATTCATGGTATTTCAAACTGATAATTAGCATGGGTTAGGTTTGGATTTTTAGATCTGAATTTAAACTGTGGTAGGGAAATACAGATTTGTAGTATATGCCAAATGTCAAGGGCATATTATTAGTGGTTTAGCTTGATTTAAATGTGCCATGGTACACTAAATTGCTGTCAGAGTCCTTTGATTTGGCTGACATATTTTTTTGCAGATCTGTGTCTTGGGAAAATGCAAATGATCTGTCAGGAACTGTAGTCTCAGCTTCACATATCAGAAACTGTGTGTGTAGATATTTACATCTATTTCTATATATAACTGTGTATGTTCGCTCTGAGGTGTTAAAAAGGAGGGAGAGAGGACTTGAATCTTCTACTGTGATAAAAAGTAAATGACTTGTTAAAGGTTAAAATCTAGGAAGCATATTAGTATTGTAAGAAATTCATTCAATATGATGCTGATTGGTAGTATTGCACAAGTGAAGAAATTTGTAATTAAATATGTTTATCTATTTTTCTTAACTTGATCTCTAGGATATAACTCCTTGTTCCGTTGGAATCTCCCAGAAAGCCTGGTATTGGATTGAACATGATAGATGAAGGGTTTTTTAATGACTATCATTTAAATGTCAGATGTGTGAGATAAGTCAGAAGGTCTGGAGCTATCTTTAATTACTAGACAGCTCTTCTTGAGCTCCTTGCCAGAACAGCAATTAGAAAATTGTCTTGGTCACAGAAATTCAGAGTTGTTATTATTGTCAGCTTTGATGTTATTGCCAGATAAAAAGTGGGAGTAAGTAGACGTGGGAGTAAGAAGACGACTAAACTTGAAGAAGTCTTACACTGTTTCTCTATTTTTTTTGTCCTGATCGTATTTTTTCTGTGGTTTTTTTTTTTTTTTTTTTTTTCTCCTTGAAACACTTGTTGGCTAAGTTCTCATTCCTGTTCTCCACTATTGATCACAGTAGCATGTGAAAGAGACAACACAGCTTGGTTTTCTGTGACTGAGCCAAGAATGTGGCTGTTGCGAGCTATACCAAAAATTATGGGGAATAAAAAGAGAAACTGTGGTTCAGCTTTTCCAGGAATAATTTTCTGATTAGAAACTCCTGCATAGTATATTCCCCAGTAAGTTTCAGTTAATGAACACTTTCTGAATTGCAAAATGTATTTTGCTCTCACTGATTTTTAGTTTGGCTTGAGGGAGAGCATCCTGCATAATGGAAGAGAAAGAAGAGGGAAGAGCTTTTAGATAAAACATATTTGATATATTCAAGAAAAAGAAAGGGATCATTTGAATATAAACTCTAAAGGTGAATATAAACACTAAAAGTGAATATTAATAAAATGCAAGTTTCCCTAAGGTATGAGCAAGAAGAGTGGAAACAACAACTTGTCATTGTAGATACAATATCTCCAGTGAGGGTATTTTTTCCTTAAACAGTAATTAGTTGGTCAACCCTTGGAGAAAATTCAATCCGTCTGGATCTCAGCTTTGATGTTTGTTTGCATTTCTGGACCTGCTTCCGAAGTCTGTTGCTTTGAAATTTTCAGTGCCTGTGGAAGGAATTCTGGGATCCCTTGTCTTGTATGTTTATGTGCTGAGCTTTTCACTGCTCCTCACTTGTAGCTTTAGAAAGCTCCAGTGTGCCACATAGCAGTGATTTTCTGCATTTGCATGTCTTCAGCTGCTCTTGGCTTCCTAATGTGAGCTCAGAGCTCTGCATGGCCCTTCATTCAACTTTTATGTGACACATTCCTTTTGTTTCTGTTTAAATGTTGTGTGTCTTTTTCTTTCTTCTCTTCCACTCCTCCTCTCTCTCTCACCTTTTTTTCTTGTCTGTCCTCACCGTGTGCTGTTTTTCTCCTGGCCACTCATTTCCTGCTGCCTTATAGTATCCATAAAGTGCAGTCTGCTGACCTGAGGAGAGTCTCGGCTCCCCCTGATTCCTTCACTGTGTGAGTATCTGGCTTTTTTCTATTCTAAAAGTTCCACAGTCTTTTGTTTTTACCCTGTGTCATTCAACTGAGAGATGGGGCAGTAAAACCCAATGGCAAATGGAAAGAGGGAGCTCAGATGACAGCATGACTGATGGGCACAGTTCCACAGTAGCCAAGTAAGGTGAGCAGGACATGTCTGGTGATGGTGATCAGGTTCAGCCATGAGCCAGCTCTCCAAACATCCGTGGCAACAGGCACATCTGAGGTTTAATGCCAGGCATCATTCCTGGAAAGAACTGATGTGAGATCTTTTCAATCCAAAACAGGAGGTTTCCTCTGAACATGAGGAAAAAATGCTTTTTATCAAAAGGCTGACAGAGTACTAGCACAGATTGCCAGTAGAGGCTGTGGAATCTTCATCTTTAGTCAAAGTCAAACCCTGCCTGGACACGGTCCTGGATAGCCTGCTCTAGGTGGTCCTGCTTGAGCAGGGGTTTGCACCAGATGGCCTCTATAGGTCTCTTTCAGCTTCAACCATTCTGTGATTCTGTGAAATTTTGGAAAGCTCCAAGTGTTTTATTGTTATTTTGGGAAAAGGAAAGATTTTCAGTTTGGTGTGCCTTTTCCGTGGGTCCAGTCTGCTGTATTCTGCTGACAAGCATAAAGTAATGAAACCAACTTGCCTCACCAATTCAGCATCTGAATCAGCCTCTAGAAAAAATTTGAGGTAACCCTTATTTCTTACACAGAACATTGAGCTGCGTGTCTAAGAGAAAGAGTACTATTTCCAAGCTCAGGGATATCCCTTGGAAAATGACCTCCAAGTTTTGATGCAGTTCATTTTAATGTCCCAGTTGATATTAACTGTCAGAATAAAGCAGGAAGAGAAAGACTTGCAAACTAATTTGAAAGTCAAAGTTGTTCTCTATCTTAAAATCTGTGAAAATAGATTAAACATGCTGCTGCACTGGGGCTGGCAATTAATGTGTCTGGCAAATTAAAATAAGAACCCATGAGGTAACATGGAAATATGATTTGGATTATGATGGCTTTGAGATTCAAATATTGCTTTGTGGTTTTTTTTTTGAACAACATAGAAGAAGACTGAGTTCCAGTTAGTACTGAACAGCAGGGCAGATCCTATTGAGACCTGGTGATGGATTATATCCTGTCTTAGATAAATGTCAGGACTTCTGCAGCAGGAGATGCATGGGAATTTGGGGCAGCCAATTTATTAGGCTCATGTGGGTTTTTTTGCAGAGACAGTAGAACTGTAGTGTGTTCCATTGCAAATGCTTATACAAGGTGTGGAAGTAAATACAAGCATATTTTTGAGGGTCTTTTAAAAGGAAGGTGAAAACTTGCATTTTCCTGCTGAATGTTCAGAGATGAGAAGATGCATATGTGAGAGTACGTTTTTCTTGTGTGGTTGATGCTGAAAATTACCATTGAAAAATAAGATATTTACTTGTGTAGATCCTACAGCTCTTGGAATAAACACTGTGGGTAAGCTGTAATTATTTTTTCAATTACAAAATCTGCATAAATGAAAATACAAATATCACTATTGGTAAATACCACGCCTTTATGGAGTTTATGTTGTAATGATTGTGGCAGAGTATGTGTATAAAACCTGTGTGAATAAGAAAAGGGTAAGAAAAAATAATATTTTTGCTTTTAGATGTTCAAATGCCAAACAAAATCAACTTTCTGAAGCTGAATATGGTTACTGTTTATAAGAGGAGAGTCTAATAAAGAGTAGGAGGCAAGGTCTAAGGGAGAAGGTGGTAGAATGTGAACTATTCTCCAAATGCAGAGTTAAGGATGAAAATGCTTGGAGAGATCTCCTTCTTTTCTGAAACATGATTTATAGGGAACTGAGTATCCTCATTTTTTCATCAGTTTTTCCTGTTTAACATGTGGGTTTCTGAATGTGAAGCTGTCCTGTGCTCCCTGGCAGCCCAGAAAGCCAATCATAAACTGAGCTGCAGCTGAATCAGCATGGCCAGCAGGTCCAGGGAGGTGATTCTGCCCCTCTGTTCTGCTCGTGTGAGACCTCACCTGTAGTGCTGCATCCAGCTTCAGGGTCCCCACCATGGCAAGGATGTTGACCTGTTGGAGTGAGTTCAGCAGAGGGCCCCCAAGGCAATTAGAAGGATTGAGCATCTCTCCTATGAGGAAAGGCTGAAAGAATTGGGGTTGTTTAACCTGGAGAACAGAAGCTTTGGGGTAACCTAATTGTGGCCTTCCAGTACCTGAGGGGAGCCTACAAGAAATATGGAGAAGGACCATTTACAAGAGCGTGTAATGACAAGTGATTTCAATCTGAAAGAGAGTAGGTTTGGATTAGATATTAGGAAGAAATTCTTTATGCTGAGGTGCTCGAACAGGTTGCCCAGAGAAGTTGTGGGTGTCCCATCCCTGGAGGTATTCAAGGCCAGGTTGGATGGGGCTTTGAACAACCTGGTCTTGTGAAAGGTGTCCCTGCCCATGGCAGGGGAGCTGGAACTAAATGATCTTTAAGGTCCCTTCCAACCCAAAAATTTATATAATTCTGTTTAGAGGGATTATTACTTATGGAGAACCTGCTGTGCTTGGAAGGGTAAAGCGTGAGAGAACAACAGTTAGCATGCAGGAGAAGAAAAGCAAGTTCCAGGATTCTACTGGGAACTTCAGAATGTGTCTGTACTTTAAGTGTCTCTCCGGATCTAGCTCTACAAAGCCAAATGTGTTTGCTGAAGAAATTGTGAGATAAAAAAATGCCAAAGAATTTACTACATTTGGGTTAACCTGGCTTATCTGGGATAACTCTTATGTTGTGATTTTGGCTGTGACATGGCTGATTTTCTCCCTAGTAGCTGTACAGAACTGTTTTCTGGATTTATGGCAAGAATAATGTTTTGGCTATTGCTAAGTAGTGTTTATCCCAAGTAAACTATTTTCAGTGTCTCGCACTGCTGCTGAGGAGCTGCACTCAGCGTTGAGAGAGTGTGAGGCCAGGTAAGCTGATACAAACTGGCCAAGGGGATATTTCACACCAGAGAAGGTCATGCCCAGTATGTAAACTGGAGAAGTTACCTGGCAGGGGTCTGAGTGCTGTTTGGGGATATGCTGCATGGTGGGCTTTTGTAAAATTTTCTCTCCAATTTGTAAATCTCTCTGCCCCTCACTTATCATTACTATTGTTATTATTATTGCCATATCTATTATTATTATTATACTATTTTGTTCTATCATGAAATTCTTATCCCATCTGTGAGGTTTATATTTTCTTTCCAATGCTTCTCCTAACCAAGGGGAGTGTCCTTTGGCCCAGCACTCTATGACATGGCTGCTCATCTAGCTCAGATTCCCAAATGAAAGAAAAAAATATGTGTTAGAGCTTATAATTTCGAGGGTATTTGCTTGGGTTTTTTTAGGTAAAGAGCTTAGCAAGAGCTTCACCTTAAAATAGTAGATAACTTTTGTGATGCGTTGAAATTTGTCCATAGAAGAGACTGAATGAGTCTGCTCTGTTGTGGCAGTTCTTATGTTTCAAGTAGATAGATGCTGTCAGAAACTTATTTTTAATGTATCATTTCCAAGCTCTGTCAATGTAATCTTGAAAGTAAGGTGAATTCATTTTTCTCTTTTGGCTACAGCTTTCCTTTTCCCAATTGTTCTAAACACCAGAATACTTAATTGTTCATGTTTATTTCTTCTCTAGGAGACAGGTAATTCCTTTATCATTCATTGTCACTGCAAACATCCCCTAAAAGACTGATTTTTTTACTCAAGTATTTTTTTATGGGGAGGCAGTAGATTTCCTTTTCTGTTTACCGAATCATGTTAAAATCCATGTATAGGATGGTATAGACTGTATTCTTGAAGATCTGTTAGAAATTTGTCACTGGATTCTGTAGACTAGTTGGACTATTTGTATTTTTTTTCCTTTCTCTGTGGAGACATGAAGTGTAAGAAATGGTTCACTGGGTTCATAAATAATTGAAATAGGGATTGGGGTATTTATAATTTACAAGTCTGTCTCCCCAGCTGAATCAAGCTGGTGGCATGGCAGAAGTGTAGCAGTTTGCTATGCAGGAGTGCCAGGCTTGGGCAGGACCCAAGCTTGCTCTGCCTGTGCTCTTCCCTGGGTGGCTGGAGGCAGATGTCCTAGGAAAACCAGCTGTGCTCCAAGTGGGCTGTCTGGCATCCTCTCACTTGTTGCTGGATGATTAATAGGGGTGAGAGGAGGAAGTCATGGCTTCATCAAAAGCCAAGTGTGTTTTCTAGATGAAAGATCTTGGAGAAGATTCATATTTAGGTTTGTGTTTAAATGCTAAATAAACAGGATGTTTTATTTGACCTCAATCTTTATTTGCATCCATATGAGGCAAATGACATTTAGGATTTAATTCTGTGGATTGATGTGTTTATGGAATGAATTCTTAATTAGATTCTTTAGGAGGTAATAGACTTAATTCATCTGTACTTTCAAATACTTTTTGTTGACTATGTAATACACCATTAAAAATAATTATTAATAGGTAAGTAATTTAAGTAATTTAGGTTGAATTAAAGTGCAGCAATCTCCCAAAATTTATTTATAAATTGCTGCTTTATGTGGAAAGCTTTTCTTCCTCTCCTTGCAGTTCAGCAAGCTGTTTTACACAGTATTTAGAGACATCTATTTCTATTCATACTGTACTAATGTTTCTGTTCAGTGACATTCATCATCCTATTATTTGCTTTTACATGGACATGCTTAGGTATTTAATCTTTCTGGTTTATGGATATACTGAGTATGTCTGAACAAAGACAAATTGATCTATTTGTATAATAATATGGATTATGACACAGTGTCTGTGAAGACTGAAGTAGTGTTGATAGTGGAAGTATTTCGCTCAGCTCCATTAGAGTTCTGTGAATGAATGACTTAATTAGTTTGACTGATGAGGACAATATACCCTGGTGTCAATTACTAGTCTGACAGCACAAGAAATGAATATTCAAATAGTGAGTTTTAGAATCAAATTTATTTTGAATAGGTAATAAAATTTAGTGGCACAATGTGTCAGCCAATGACTATTATAACAGAACAAAAGGTGTTTGCAAAGAACTGATGAACAAAACCATCAAGCTTCAGTTACTGAATAAATGTCTCTTTTGTGTTGGTGTCAATATACACATGTATTTAGGAATGTGAATATATGTTTACCTGTGTTATGAATATGCTGCTTATTACTGGACCTGGCTAAGTGTATCAATCTCTACCCTGTAGAAAGGAACTCCTGGCATTGTTATTTCTGGTAATAGTTTATTTTCTATAGAAAGCTACTGTTTCCAAGGTTACATTTTTTTTTTTAGTAAGATAACTAAATTTTTCAAATGGACAAGAGGCCAAGTTCTGTTTCTCTCCAGTTGTATGTTTTAGCACACAACCTGTTAATGTCATGGTTTTAGCCTGTCTTTATAAAAATGGTAGAACAGAATACCAAACTCTGGCACTTGCCAGTTGATTGCCCTCCTACACTGAACCTGCTCCATTTTCTCCTCAGAAAATACATCACACTTTATATGGTATGCTTGTTGCTCCTGCAGAAGCAAAGTCAGAGATATACAGTGTGCCTATATATCAAAAATTACACCTTTTGCAAAAGCATGGGAAGTGTCCTCCTAAACAATTTCTAATTAAAAGAGAATTTTGGAGAGTGTGTGTGTGGTTCTTGGAAGAAGAAATATATTCTAGATTTGCTCTTCATTTTAGATATTTTTCTTCCTCCAGCTCCAAGCAAAGAAAAAGACCTTGTTTACTTCTTTGTAGGTGAAAGGACTAATTTGACTCAGAAGGTGATACTGCGCATGCAATAGGTTGCCATCGGCTTCAAGCTAAGAAATAACATTTCTTTTTCTTCCTTACATGGCATTAGGTAGTGAGTCAGCATATCTACAGAAGTCAGGGTTGTCTTTCTCTCCTCTTGGTGTCCAAACACCATCCTGTGAGGGATGGTGTTTGGATACCAACAGGTAGGTTGGAAGGGAGGCAATTAGCCAAGGTTTGGCAAATGTTGGCATCTGTCATCCTGAGGTCATCCTGTTTTCCTCTCCTGCTTTCATGAGATACCTAGATTATTCATTGTGATAATGAGTTTGAAATGATGCCCATTGTGATAGAATATAAGTCTACCACTGATTAATTGATGATATTAGTGAAGAAAATTCACAATACAACCTGTGTTTAGAAATGAGGTAACATTGAGATGTGCCTTGTCCTTCACTAGCAGTGCAAATGGTATAAGTCAGATAGTTTAAAACTGAGACAAAGAAAGAAGCAAAACTGTATATTTATGAGAGTACACAGCATTATGTGTTTGAAAAGGCAGCGTGTATTAGACAATATTACTGTAGGCAGAGTCCTGGTACTAACAAGATTAAAACAGAAAATATAGACAGTATTTTGGTAAAAGCACAGAATGAGTAATCTACTTTTAACTGATCTGGGACTGAGTTCCTATAGGAACAGACATTTGCTACATGCATTATAATACATAGATTGTCTCTCTTTCTTTAAAAGTGGAAGATGCAAGTGTGGCTAAATTAATTTGTATACAATCTAGCTAAACTTAAAAAAAGCAAGTAAAAGTTATATTAAAAAAAGCAAGTAAAAGTTATAAAAGTTATATATAATTATAAAAGAAAGCTTTTCTTGACAAATTTCTATCCATATTTATATGGATATTTCATATTAAGTATATGAACACTCAATTTCTAGATACTGACCTACTGAGTCTTTCAAAATTATCAATAGTTGGGGTATCTAAATCAGACTAAATTCTGTAAAAGTGAGGTTGCCATACTGCTTCTTGCTTTTAAAAGTCCTCCTGGGTTTTGAGTATTAGACTCACAACTTTCGAAATCTGGCTCTTAGCCACATTTTTGTTGACTGTTTCTCAGACCTGAGATGCTGGATCAGGATCCTTCAGTAATGTTGTGTAGATGCTCTCATGGGCAGAGGTTGTCCTGAGATACTTCCCAAGAAGCATCTTTCTGTGTCTTGAAATTCAAGTTAGCAGATCTATGTACTGGCTGTGGTAGGGCTCTAAGAATCTACACAAAGTCAAACAGGACAAGGGCAGACTAGCTTCATGGGGGTATAAAAATTCAGGAAAAACCTTTGCAGTTTCAGATCACACAAACAGCAAACAGGATTCTAATCTTGCTTATTATTTAAGGTGTAATATCCATGCTGTTGTGCAGTAGATAGTCATAATTTTAACTGCAGGAATGGGCCTGTGGGGATGTGGATCACTTTTGAAGAGGCTTGTGCACTTTCTTCTTTCAGAGAAGATTGAAATTCCTTCATATCCTCTTTTCCTTTACTTTTCTAGGGAACACTTTGTCTAAGAAGCTTTCTTGTTTTCTTGCAGTCCTCATTCCATCCCAGATCGCCTGCGGATCAGAGTGAACAGGATTAATTTACAAGAATACGAGGGGCTACATTACGACAAAGAAAAACTCCGGGAAGCTTGTAAGTTGGAAGAAGCCAGATTGTGGCTGCTTTTGATAGAACATTCTGTACAAATCTTACTTTGACCAAGACAACCCCTACCCCTAAAATAACAACAAAAACTCCCAAACACAGAGTCAAGCATTTCGACGAGTAATATCGAGAGTACGCTCATCTATATGTGCATATGTATAAATGTTCTCTCTATATAAATAACCTCTATAGAGATCATGTATACAGACTCCTCCTGCTTTCTTATTTACCTATGTTTCTGCCCTGTGATTGTATTTACTGTAAAATAAGTAATGTTCTGCACACAGGGTATTTTTTATTCATATCTTTCTGTTGTTTCTGCTGGGTTTCTAGTATATGAAACTGTAACACATTTTATGATTAGCATCAGATTTCAAGCTGAGTGGCACACTATGATATATTTGATATTGAGAATGTGCACAGACCTGGAACATGGTTCTTGCACAGGTACATTTATCTTTGGGAACAAATCTGGGTTCCCCACTCCCTTATTCTTTACCAGCTTTCAGTTTTCCGAGAATAATCACTGTTTTGTTTCCTCATGTAATGGTTTAATTGCTGTGTTTAGGGGTAAGTCAAAAGCAGACAGTGGTTGCTTTGGCAACATTGATGATGACAATCTGAACTTAAAAATGGAATTCCTTTCCTTGGTGACACAGAGTCATTAATCAGTGAGGGACAGGGCTACTTGTGATAACAATTTAATAGTCTTGTGACGCATCTGGCTCATTATTCATATTAAATTACAAGCATAAGTGTTGGTTGTGCAACAGAGCTTCAGTTCCCTCTGCAATACAGAGTGCTCTGGTAATTACAGGATGACAATCCTTTTAATTGGTTTGCTTATCTTCTTGTTGGAAGATAGTTAAACTGTTTCCATTTCACTCCCAGTCTCCCCCCTCCTCAATCTACCATCTCTCCTTACACCAAAAGAATTGAAATAGCTTAAATTTTAATATAGGTCTTGACAGCCTTAACTGAAGTTACTGGATTTTGGTCATATTTAAAGCAAACAAAGCCTTCTTCACTGGACTGAGAAGAATTTTAACAGGATCAGGATTATTCCTCACTGGAGCAGAACTTGCTTCAAGTTCAAATTGAGAGTTTGGCATTGAGTAGATTTCAGGCCACATTGAACACACAACTCCCCAACACTGCCAGAAACAACGTGGTTCATTTGAGGGTTTCCCATCTGAGGAGAGCTATTCTTATCCATCCTTAGTATGGATGCAAATTTTCTGTGTCTATAGTTAGCATGTTTTTTGTCCTTAAGAGTCATTACATGTTCTGACGAAACATACAACTTCTTACACTGTTGTCACTGCAGTGGTAATTGTGTATTTATCTTATTTGTCACCTGCCAAAATTCATAATGATAAGATTATAAAAAAATGCCAGCAACTGATCTAACATCCTGGTTTTAGATTTCATATGGATTTGATCACTCAGTAGGAGTGTGCTTAAGAGGTTATCATTCAAAAAACAGATATTTGTTCATCAAGAGTTAAAATTATTGCTTTTGGACATTGGTGGTTCATTTGTAATAAAACCCTTTTGAATCTTTGAAGTTAATGCATGATAATATAACATAGCTGGACTGGACTATTCTCTCTAGATATTTTTCCATGAGTTGTTTTTTTCTACCAGTCCTCTTTTAACTGTCGCAGTAATGCTTGTGCATTGCTGTTGTTACTTACTGTAAGAATATGAGAAAGCAAATATCCTCATTTTCCTAAAAGAGAGCAGAAAAGATATTTCACCTTAGCCTTTGTAGTAGTAATGTCCTGTGAGAGAGCATGTAATTTTTACGATACACTTGTGGTCATAAGTCTACTTCTCTGCTTATATAACTTTAAATGCCTCTTTTACTGGGAAGTTGTTACTAAAGAGGTGCTGGTTTCTTTCAGCAAGACTGTAGCTCTTGTGTGTATGGATGTCTCACTAGATGCTTGCAGGAGACCAAGTTTATGTACTTGCTCAGGCTTTGGCAGAATACCTACAACTGAATCCAGAATGCTATACTTAATATCCATTCTCCATCCACATGGATTAAAAACAGTTCAACCTCCCTAAATAATTTGAGAACAAAGCAGAATCTCACAACAATCTGAACAGGAAAAGGAAGCCAGTTAATAAGGAGTTAGCCCTGAAGGAAAAATAGCAAAGAACTTATTCGGGTTTTTGCCTGTTACATGTCTCCATAATACAGCTTTGAAAGCTCTGACCTCACTGTAATAATCTGGATAATTTTAACTCAGAGTGAATACATTAATGCTTGCTTGCTTTTAATACTGATTTGAATCTATCAACTATTTCACCTAAGATTGTCTTCCTGATATAGAAGAGCTCATGATACAAAATGTTCCATGAAGATTAATCTTCACTCTGCTGGAGGTAGACACTTCATTTTGAAAGCCTCCAGAACAATTAAAGAATGTAATTTTGTCCTTTGAAGGGCAGGACTGTCCTTAGCTCATTCTCCTTCTGTTTTCTACTTTTCTTGTCAATGCAGCTGGCATTTAACCCAGATGCTGTTTCTGAATTGTCCCTTTCTTCCCTCCCCTTGCTCCTTCTTTTCTCCTGTCAGCATCTCAGTATTGTGTGTGGGATGATTAATGATGGTACAGAGGATGCTTATTGATCCTTCAGTGAGGAGGGATGAATGCTTCAATGCAGCATTTTAAGAAAGGGATATATGTTGGCATTTTAGTTATGTTGTAATATTCTTCACTGCAAATGTAGTTGTCTTTTCTAACACCTCCTTATTCATGTCCTAAGCACTTGTCACCCTAGTCACAAGCTCTGCCATCTCTGACCAATATGAGAGTTGTACATTACAATGACCCTAACTAAGATTATCTTACTCAAGAAGTGAGGTGGACTGATGTTTCTAGGTGGACAGAATTTATTTCTATCTCTGCTGCCTGCTTGTCTTGTGTGCACTCTCTCTGGCTTCCTGTAAAATGTGATCCAAAGCAGCACTGTGGGTGAACAATTGAGTTATTTTTAAGACAGCAATCTTTCTGTGTGAGACCCTATTTTCTCCTTTCCAATATAACTAAGAATTTCCTAACAATGGAGGCATATGCGGAAACTAATTATGTTTAAAAAAAAGCAACAAACAAACCAAACGTAAGCTAGACAGTGGCCTAGTGAGCTTCAGTGCTTCTTAGTTTTTCCTAGCAACACCATTTCAGATATGCATCATAAAAATCTATCAGTGAAATAACTCACCATAAGCAGAAACTGAACAATTGTGGGATTTTTTAATAGGGTATGTCAGCCCTTACTGCCCTTAACGTGTTGTGTGTGCCCTAGGCATGAAGAATAATCTTAGCTTCCTCAGTACCACTAAGATTAAGGAGGAATCATACCCAATTGCACTGATGACAGTATCAGAAATAACTCTCAGCCCTGTGTCACCTCTAGGTTTCCCATACTTTATTTTACACAGATGCAGCTGCTCCTTATGTCCTCTAGAACAAAATATCCCACTAGACTCAAGAAATGTTAAGAGAAAATTTAGTTCCATGTGTTTAATGATTGACCTGTCTGTAACCTAACAATCCTCTTCTGTGCAGCCTCCTTGCTCTGTGTGTGTGCATGATGCTGTAACATGATGGGATCTTAACCTTGAATTCTCGTCTGTTTGATTATCTGTAGTTAAATGTCTATAATGTGTGTGCCTCTAATATCGGTGGGTTACTTGAGGGTTTTGGGATCATACTAGGAGTTCTTATCAGATATATGGGGGTACACAGAGTGACAAGCTTGTGAGTCATTCTGATGTGTACATGTACAGTAATACTGTAGCTTCCTCATACCAGAAAAGCACTTAGAATCCTTGATCTATCAAAGGCATTCTGACTCTTTAAAACTTAGGGATATCACAGGTGAAGCTAATTTGGAGGCTAGCTCATGTGATTTTGAACAGCTAGCTAAGTAAGAAAGGGTGAACACGTAGGACTTGGCATTTATATCCTGAATATGTAATATAAAAGCAGGGAGCAGAAGACTTCCTGATGAGCCACAAAGGAAATATGCTTATATTGGGAAGCAATTTTGATCTGGATGGATTTAGACAAGGCAGGTTGTGCAGGTACCAACCTTCTCTTTCATCCTGTAAAGGATGCACCAATGGGCATTTATTTGTCAGATCTCTTTGGGCACATGGTAGAAGATCCATAAAAGACAACATTACCTTCACTCTGCTTAGAAGTCAGTGCCTTGCTCTAAAAACTTTGTTTTGTCAATACATGTTGTGCACAAATTAGCTAATTTAGATATTTCTTCATCATGGTGATTTCATAAGATCTGAAACTGAGAGGGCTTGAATGGATTGCTTAAAGCCTCCCAGCAAAGTGAAAGCAAGAGGATTAGAAGTCAGTAGTGAGTTAAATATTGGAAATTGCTGTTCTCTGAGGTTGGGGGAAGGAGTAAAGCCAAGCCATTGAAATTTCATATAATGAGGTTATGAATCATAGAATGATTTGAGTGGGAAGGGATTTTTAAAAATGATCTAGTTCCAATCCACTGTTGTGGGCAGGGACCTCTTCCATTAGAACAGGCTGCTCAAAGTCCCTGACCTTGAACTCTCCCAGGGATGGGGACATCTTCCACTTATCTGGGCTACCCATTCCAGTGTCTTGCCACTCTCATTGTAGAGAATTTCTTCCTAATATCTAATATAAATCTAGCTTGTCTTGACACCTCACAGGGCATATTCAGTACAGTCCTCTGCCTTTTGAGCTAGTGGGAAATTGTCATGTGTTAAGTTTGTCATCTTTAAACTAGAAGAGATAGGCATTTATATTTATAAAATTTATATTTATATAAAATTGATAATTTTATAAAAATTTATATTTACCTTAGAAAAGTGGGTAGAAGCGAGAATATTAAGTTCCTTTTTAAACTTTCCAGGAAATCACACTGTAGTTTGTCTTTCTCATGTTGGCTTTTCTGTGAGGTTCTTCTGTCCATATTCAACTTGCATGTTTCCTTAGCACTTTCCTGATTTGATTTCCTCTTACATTTTTAGTCCTGGTTGTCCCCTTTGGATAGCTCACCCCACACACATCCTTCCTGCCTGTCTTAGTCTGTCTCTGCAGACCTCACAGCAAAGGTTCCTGCTCTTTTTCTTTACCCTAAATACTTATTTGTTGTTTATCCAGATCTCTGCTGTCAGCTCTTACTCCCAATATCCATTCCCAGCCAGCTTTAATTCCCAGCTCTTCAAATTTTTTTTTCTATTATCTATTCCTTTTTGTGTGGTTTTTGGCACAGGTTCTCTCCTCCTTTGACTTGGCAGCTTCTTCGCTTTTGGCAGGATATTGGAAAAATCACTGAGAGACTGGAGCCTTTTCAAATATGGTCTGGTTTAATCTGATAACCTCCACTGTGTTTTACCTCCTTATATGTGAGGATTTTGCAAGTGGGCTAAAAAACTAGTAGCCAGTGAACCTAGAGAGAATTGGGTTTTTTCAGTATAATAAGCAGAAGGGATCTGAAGAGATACGTGACTTAGATTTGTGTGGTAAGAAAATCCTTTTATACAAACTCAGTTTTACTAAAACCACACTGGCAAAAGCCAGACCTCTTAATAAAAATGTCTGAACATTTTATAATTCTCTACCATGTATTTGCTTGGTCCTTCATTTTCTTAATATCAGTGGAAGCCCTTTAGGAAATTGGCTTTCTTATGACATATTCAGTAGTGAGGATCCTTTATTTGTTACATTAAACATTTACAGTTCAATGTCTAATCTCCCCCATCCCCTGAGGTGTGTCAGAATCAGAATGAGTTTTCCTAGCATTCACATCTACTGTAATGCTCTGTCTAAAGGCTGTTTTGTTTGGGATTTGAGTGGGTTAATCATGATATTAAGATCACAAATTGAATCCTTTCATAACAATAAACAGGTAAGTTAATTGAATTTTATAATAAATGTAAGTATGTTTGGGCTTCCTTCATTTGTGTCCTCAATACTATTAAAGAGTTCACTAGCCCTAGGTATTCAGCATAATGGGTACTTAATAGGTGGAAGATTTGTTTGTTGCTTATAAATTCCACAGCTAATTTCATGAGGACTTAGGAAATCACTCCTAATCTTGCAGTTAATTAGAACACCAGGCTGGCCATACTGCTGCATCTGCCTAACCCTTCTCCTGCTGATCCTTGGTTTTGGTTAGTGTTGCCAGGAACAAAAACCTTTCTGCAGTACTGGTTCAGATTATGAAGCAACTGTCTGCCTGTCTCATTTCCTGGGTTTTTGCACTGCTGCTCATCACAGCTGCCCGATCAAAATCCTTTTTTATCATTCAGGGAGCACAAAGGAACTGGGACATGGATGCAAGTGGCCAGAAGAGCAGGCGCCTCAGGAGAAAAATATCTGGCACTTGAGTGCTGTGGCTTGGCTCATGATCTGAGACTATTCCTTATTTTTGGCATAGTCACGTGTGTGGGTTTATCCATATGTTCACAGGAGTGTACAGTGTGTGGGTACATGGAAAGTTGTTTTGTAGTGCCTGTGCTCTTAATGTGTTTGCACTCCCACCTCTCTCCTGGCATATCCAGTAATCCCTGTGCCCCACAGGGATTTGTACTGTCCACATCCTCATCCACACAGCAAATGCAGAGGCTCCTTTAATCCTGGATGAAAGTGCCCACAATGTTACTGTCTACTATGCACGTTGACTTGGCCTTTAATTGATTTATCATAAATTAACTAATTTTGCCTCTATTGCATGCTATTGCACTATTTGTAGAATGAGCAGCAACCCCAGAGTTTCTATCCCATTATCAGTCACTAAGCATTTGCTTTTGTTTTAGAACAGCAACTATTGTGAAGCATTCTGTAAGTCCTGACTCTGTGGTGCATTTTGATTGCTTATTGTGGTTAATGATAAAAATCAGGGCTGTGAACATTTTCCTTGCTGAAAGCCAAATGGGTCTTGCAAAAGAAACCAACCAAGCAACAAATGAACAACAACAACAAAAATTGGGAAGAAACATTTTAGCATATACTGTAGTGTTATCCAGTAATGACTTTAAAAGCTTTTCAAAGGCCATGAACGATATGGAATGGAACCACTTGAGACCCACCTCACACATTGCACCTTAGCTAACTATTGACCCCAAATGCCATAGATCATGCTAATTCACTGTTTCCAAATAGTTAAGGCATAACTTTTCTTTTTAAGGACAAAGTCACACAGCCCAGAGTTTCAGAACTGTTCGTTGACCACTAAGAACCAGTATCACATAATTTAATTAAAGCTGTGAATCACTACTTCTTCAATCATTAGATGAGACTCACAAAGTACCACCACTAAGATATCTATTGCATGCTAGTTTTTTTCTTTTTAGATATTTTGGTGTATTTCTTTACAATTACAAATGTTTTAAGGTCCTCCTCTTTTGGTCTGTCAGGAATGGTGATAGTTAAGGATTCCAATTCTGTCATCTGTGTTGTTTTATCAAGTCAAAGCTTTAGTCCCCGTTAAGTGTAGAGAAGAGAGAAAAAATCTGTGGTGACAGTCTGTGAGCCAGTGCTGTAACTTCCTAGTGCTCTGTAGCTGTTGGAGGTGTAATCATGTCTGCTACAATTCAGTTTTTAGTGCTATAAATGAAAGTAACACACTTCTTTCAGTAAGGGCTGCAAAGGAATCTGTTCAATTGAATCTAGATAGCCATTAAGGAGTCTCTGTAAAGAGCTTAAGGGGCTTCTGCCAAAAAGGTTAAGTAACAATAAACACTGAGCAAAGAGAATCAGTCTGTAACCCAGAACACTGGGGTGTTTGAAGGCACAAACTCTTTCTGACCCTCCTTCCACTTGCTTGTCTCTCAGTCTCTGTTCTGCAGTGAAAGAATCTCGAAGGTCTCCATGAGCACTGCTTCCACCTGGCTCCTCTGAAAATGTGCAGGGGGACTGTCATCACTATTGGGTGTCAGTGTTGTTTCAGGAGATGTGTGACCTCTTCCTTCCTGCCTATTCCTTCTTTATGTTCTTGTTCTTACTCCAGCATTTTTTCCCCTGCCTCCTGTTTTCCTGGGTCTGTAGCTGTTCTGCTGTTCAATTTGCTTTCCAAGCACAATTCTGGCAGCATTGCTGAGCCCTGTGCTGGCCTCTGAAGTCCACAGTGACCTTGACTGCAGCAGGTGCTCCCCAGCTCTTCTCCCTGGAAACCACTGAGCTCCTCTCTGTGCTTCAGGCTTTGGTGAACCAGAAAAATAGGAGCTGTCTTCCCCAATGTCTTTTAGCACTGTCTTGTTCTCTTATCAGAATGAAGAACTTGTAAGTATTTAAATACATCTCTCCCACTTAATCAACTCCTTTTCAACAGCAGGAAGGGTTGCAGCACTGTTGTGTTTTCTGTTTGTCTCAGAAACCTTGGTGATTTTATGTTGCTGCACATTACCCAGTTATCAAAATTGTTTATGAGTTGATATTCTGTTCTGCTTCTGGAATATTTCATGTGAGGGTTTAAATATCTTTCTCCTGCTCCCATAAATTTTTTGGCCATTATTTGATTAAAGACCCTTCAGGGAGAAAAAAAGAACTTAATTCAGTGATTCACTTTCACAAAATTAGGTACTCAAGAGTTTTCACTTGCTTTCTTTTTATTTAATGAGTTCTTAGTAGGTAGCTCTCTTGGTATCTTTCTTGTGGACTCACTTTTTTTTCTTTTATTGTATTTCTTATTATTTATTTTTCTTTTTGTGATTTTGTTTTGGACACTTTGGTGGCAAGAACAGAAAAAATATGAAAAACTCGATTTC
This sequence comes from Pyrgilauda ruficollis, assembly GCF_017590135.1. Classification (NCBI taxonomy): domain Eukaryota; kingdom Metazoa; phylum Chordata; class Aves; order Passeriformes; family Passeridae; genus Pyrgilauda; species Pyrgilauda ruficollis. Next base: position 1,453,101 of record NW_024529933.1, read on the forward strand.
CTGTTAATAAAAATTTGGCCCTAACCTGAAAGGTTTTGCTGCATTTTCATGAGTTACCTTTTTTTTTTCCCCCGTCTGACTAAATACAGAAATATGTTGATTCTGTGTGTAGATGGAATAATATCTGTTTTGGTTTAAAAGCAGCCTTAGATAAAAATAACCTGGCATTGGATAGTTTTCCCTGACATCAGGCTGTGATTTACATTGCTTTAAACTTGTAGACTTTGAGTACTGAGAATGAAATATCACTCTTATTTCAAGACACAAGGGTGCCCCCCATAACTCTTATTCTGGGGTATGTTCCTTTGTTTTACAAACAATATTTGATGTTCAGATCTGAAAATGAAGTACTCAATTTAACTGAATATGTTTTAGCTTCTTTCATGAAACCATGAAAGGTGGTTGAAAATGAAATATTTGATAATTATAAGTGGGTGAAACTGATGATGATTCATATGCTCTTGCTTTTACATAACTGCTAAGGTTTAGATAGCAGAAGGCTTTCATGAGGGTATGAAAAAAAATCAACATTGGAAACCATTGCAAGTCTGTTACAATTCAAGAGACTTCGGTTAAAGAGGTTTCTCTTTGTTTTGGATTTTTTCAGCCATTCCCCTAGGGATCATAGTTGTACGAGGAGATTGTGACTTGGAGACTTGTCGTATGTACATTGACCGTCTGCAAGAGGTGAGGTTTTTGTGAATTCAGGTATTCACAAACCTATTTTATGGTTCATTCTGTTCTGAGTGCAGGGGTCTAATAGTTGCAACAAATATGTATCAAGAGTATTGCAATTTGCCTGCCATTGAAACCAAAATTCTAGAATTAAGATATGATAATAAAAGTACTGAAAAATATTCCCTAAACAGGAAATTAAAAATCATACTGATTCCTTTTAAATTGTAACAGAATTGAAGTGGATGGGTGTGTTTACTTCTCCTTGATTTATAAAGAGTACTAGGACTTTCCATATACCTTGTTGAAATTACATAAATTATGGATTAGAAAGTATGTTATGCAAGGATAAACACTGTGGTATTTGAGTGGGTCTAATTATGCAAATGTAGTTCTCTAATAATGGAGTAATATGAGACACCACTAAACACAGCAAATATCAACTAGATATTTTCAAAGACAGAGAAATGGGTGTTCACACAGCTAACAATGGTTTTGCTCTTGTTCTTGAACACCTTGCCTCATGAGAGTTCATTCTACAATACACCCTGGGAAATGCAGACTCCAAATGCCTCATTACCTGAATCATTTTAAGTGTGAGCCCCTTTAGTGATAAAACTAATGGATTTTTATTAATGTATTGTCTGATTTTTTCAATCTCTTAGTGATAGCTTTCAAAAACATTTACAAGTTTGATGACATTACATTTATAAACAATTTGTTTATTTGTTTATAAACGGTTGATCTAGTTTGTGCAGGAACTATGAAGCTCATCCCTTCCATTGAACTCTTTGAGAGACATTGCCTTCCAATAGATTTTGGAACTCCACACTGGCAGTCTCAATAAGAAACTTAGTATCTCACTTTAGGCTTTCACTTTGCATTTCAGCCAGGATTCCTTTTATCAAATGCATTTCATTCAGACCTGGAGTGTGACTATAATTATCAGACATAATTGTAAGGTGGTGCATATTTGAAGTATCCAGTACAGAAAATTACAGTGAAATACTAATGATGATGACCTCATCAGATTAAAAATGTGATCTTACACTGAGTTCAGGCAGTTTTAGGTACAACCCCTGAAGGAAGCACAGTTAGATATTTTGGTTGAATTACCCATAGTGGTTGTGGAAGAACTGTGTATCTCCAACCTTTTGCAGGGTTTGTACTAATTTTTGCATGTGTGCTTGATTTGGCTCAGTCCCATTTGCTGGGAGTAGAGATGCCAAGGTTGGCTGAGCTCTGCCAATTTCCATGCTTCTGGAGGGCAACAGTCTGCAGGCCAGGCTCTTTAGTAGACTATGTCAAGTGCTATAAGTATTTGACAAAATCTCTATTAAAATAAAATAGATGCCTGAACCCTGCTAAATGTCAGGATCATTCTGATATGACCTTCTTGGAGTGAGGTTGTCTTGAAATAGAGAGAACTGTTAGTGATTTTCTTAAGTGCATTAATCACTCAGAAATATTTGCAAAAGTGTCTTAAAGATTTTTGACATATTTTCATTAATTTTGTGGCTGACATTGTAAATTTAGACAATTCTCTTGGAACAAATAAATTTTTTAACATGATAAGATACATTTGTGTAATCTCCTTTTTTTGAAACTATTTTTTTTGGCCAAATACATACAAATCTGAACTTTGAGTGAGAGCATTCCTTGATTTTTCTGTGGAGTTTGTTTCAAATGCTTAAAACCAGTGAAAAATACTTGCAAAATTATTTGTGTTTGCCCAACCACTTCAGATAGTAGAACTACAAACAGCTCTTGTTGCTGTAATCTTTTTCATCATTGCCATGTCTTTCATTTTCCTGCTAGGACCTACAGTCAGTAACCTCTACTACACAAAGAGTTCATTACCAGGTAAGATAAGCTTTCCTTTTAGTATCAGAACAGAAAGAGGCTTAAAAATGGGAATGACACTCTTTGCATTTGAACCCATATGTTAGATGAATTTCTAATTATCTGATTATTTGTTTTACCCTTAAATATTGGAAGCAAGTTCTGCTTTCTCTTGAACAAGTTTTATGGAATCACCTTTAAAATGAGCAAAGCTTGATGGTGCTTGTTATATTGCAATAGCAGTATTTTCCACATTTAAATGAATGAGAAAATGTGTCCTGTAGGACAAATGACAAAAGTAAAATTGTTTCTCTGTCTGAGAAACTGAACAATGACATGTTGTATTGCATAGCTGTTGTAGCAAAGTCTATCACTGAGGAAAAAAGGTGTTTTAGCAGGCCCAGCCTCTTAATAATTCTGTACAGGACAGCCATCTACCTTGACTTTACATAATCCTCAAGGTAATTTTTTAGTCCATCCTAAGCACATGTGTGTTTTCTTCATGAGATAAATAGGTTTTAATTTAGGTGGATAGTTCTTAAAATTATCTCTTTGTGTTTTGCAACTTTATTCTACAATTATGCAATACAGAACTTGTCTTTTCTGTTGGAAGTATTATTCAAGAATGCATATTTCTCTCAGTAAAATAATTCATTGTCGAGTGCTTAAATTGGAAGTAAACTGAGTGAGACTAACTCTACTGACTCCTGAAATTATCTGATGTTAGCATGGAGATTTGGCACAGACCATGGTCAGTTGCCATAGTGCTTAGGATCACAGGACAAGTTTGCATGGTACTGATAGCATCTTCCTAGAAATAACAATGCAAGTCTTGTTGCATCAGCAGGAATGAGTTCACTGGGAAGCATATAGAGAGCCAGCCTAGAGGAAGCAATTGTGGTAAAATTGCAGATAATTTCTTTGGGGTTAATGATTACTTGAGGAATGCAGAATTCCAGTTTCATGAGAATGCCTGTAGATGCTCTGACTGTAGGCACTATAAGCAAATGCAATTTGGCATGTTTTCCTGGACTTGCCTTCTTTATATCAGTTGATGGTTTATTTCTTTGTTTCCTTACCCAATGCTAACTTCATATTCTTGACATTTCCATCAATCATTGCCCTGGAACGGGGTTTTAGAACAGTGTTAGTGTCTAGCAAATTGACTAATAAACCAGCACGTATGATTCTGTTCCACTCATTATAAATTAACCTAAGTGGCTGCTGACTGCTCCATGTGTAGAAAACTGCCTGAGGTAAAATGAAGAACAAAATCTGTGTAATGGGGAGATGTACAAGAGAGTATGAAATGTCAGAAATCAGCTCCATGCTTGGCTCTAACCTCTGCAGTTACAGCAGCATATAAATTTGTTGCCTACCCATTTTCTCTAGTGCACAGCAGTGTGAAATCCCTAACATACCATTCATTTTTTATGATTCTACATTTTAAATGCACCCTCTCTGTGTTTTGTATTTGGTACTTGTTTGTCTAGTAACCTTTTTTTTTTTTTTTTCTGAGTGGTTCATTTCTGCAAATTGTCTCATTAGGTTAATTTGAGATTTATTCCATATTTGTTGGTATCCCTCTACATATTACAGAAATGGGAAAAAGAGGAGGATAAAGGGCATGAATAGGGTGCTTCAGCTGATTGAACTGTCTTCAGACCTCACTAATAAAGTGTCATGGGTACTTTTAAATATCATAAATGCAATTCTCTTGTGTGATTCCTCTGCAATTCAAAACATAGGCAGTCAGCAGAAATATTAGCAAACCAAGGTGCAAATGAGAAAAAATATACTGGAATGTTTTCTCATTCTGTTTTGTTTCTCTAATGAGTTTAATGCTCACAAAATATCATTCTCATGGACCTGAAACTTTGAAAGCTAGTTCTGTAGTTGAACTGTAATGAAGTGTTGGAGGGAGTATGTCACAATGTGCAATTTGTGACTCAAGTTGACATTTACCAGCAGTATTCCTACCTTCGTTTTGTCAGCATTTTGTACTATATGAATTTTACTGATTTCTCCTCTTTTTATAAACTGCATTTTAGTACGCACCATTGGATGTTTTCTTCCTTTTCTCCTTTGTGTTGCAGTCCCCTTCATTCGACACAGGTGGACTAATTATTAAGATACATAAAGCTTTGTGCATGTAGACACAATGCCAGCAAGCCTAGCAGGTTTCAGAGATCCTTGATTTTCTGACAAACACTCCAGTGGCAATACAATCAGACCTAAAATCCCACAAGTCTGTTTGCCCGTATCAGACAAAGTTGTATTTTAAATCTGATTCTATTAAATCCCTGAGATGTGTTATTTGCTCCTCATGTACAGTTAAGTTCACTTAATGGGATGTTTTGCTGTCATTATCTCCATCTCTGTGATGCACAGAGGCTGGATACCACAAGCTGTATATGAGAATAAGGTTTATAGTATCAGGTGAAATCCTTCCTGTTGCTTTTACTTTTTCTTTTCCTGCCATCTGACTTGATATACTACTCTGTGGTCTGTTGTCTGAAAGAGGAGTAAAGTTTAATCTTGAGCCAACATGTACCTGAATTTACAACATTTACAGCAGATTGTACTGCTTAAGATGTGAATAATGTTAGAATCTATACAAATTGTGTGTGCCAAAGATCCATGCCACTCTGTTTTGCCCTGTGCAAATATGTTTGTGTTTAAATGTTATATGCAGCAGGTTTAGGAATCTGGCTGACCATTCACTGGCAGCATGAAGCAGGGCCGTTATCATCCTCTGCTCTCTTAGATCCCTTTTGATCCCTTTTACCTCCCAGCCGGAGCTAAAAACACGTGGGGTAGCCTGTTTGAGTCTTTGATAAGTACAGATCAGGAAGAAAATTTTAATTGCTCCCCAGTAATTTAATTTGGTTCCTGGGTTATATAGATTTTGCACATTGTGCAATGTCAGTAAAGCAAAATGAAAAAGTCAAAGTCTAGAAAATAGTCCTTTTCATCAGAGAAGAAACAGTTTGCTGGGTTTCTTTAATAACATAATTTTCATGTCCTATCCAGGACCAGGAAAGCTCTTTCCCCAGAGTACTTTCTGTTCAGAGGCTCTCTCCTAGATGGTGCTTCCTAGATGGTAAGTGCATCTCCCTTCTGCTGTGCCCAGCATGCTGCCTGCTTCTGGTGTGCCTGTGGAGGATAGTTCTTAGTGTAATACTAGAGAACGGTACCTGTTCCTTCTTGTTACACTGAGCAGGTAAAAAAGGAGCTGAGTGCCCCCTTTTCCCCTCTAAAAAATTAAACAGGCCCTTCATCTAACAATCAAAGTGTGTCCTGTGGCTTTTTCATGCCACAGAGAGGCGTTCCCCTGAGGCAGGTTAGAAGCTTGGTTTATCAGTGCCGCTGCTGTGAAGAGCAGACTTTATTGCATGCACTGCCCGAGCTGAGAATACAGCCAGTTGTGGCAATTCACTGCTTGGTGTAAGGCTGAGTTCTTCACCCTGGTTTCTCTGCAGGTGTTGTAGTCTTTGGGCACTGCAGTGTTTAGGTGACAGAAATGTACCTCCCTTTCCATGTAACTCTGTGCTGGAGAGCTGCACTTGTATTTGACCCAGACTTTGTCAAAGCAGATGACTTATCTTGGCCTTACATCAGGTTCCACAGCACTGGAATTAGCAGCTGAAATGGAGGGCATCTGCTTTTATAAAAGCTTCAGCATAGGAGGTTAAATTTTTAATGCCCAAAACAAAACCAAGTTTTCCTTGGCAATTTCTAATCACTATTCCTTGTCTCTCATGAGGGACATTGATAAAAGCCATACTGAGAATCTGTTTGGTTTTTGGAGAAAGCTGGATGGGTAGATGTGTTCAGTTTTTGTCTTTAGTATTTGATATTCCTTTGAAGTGCCAAAACCTACAATGCTACATCACTGTGCTCTTGTGTCCTAAGTGCAGAGTGAATGAACCTGATTTCACTCACCCAAATAACTGCAAAGCAGATACAAAAAAATCACATCTGGTGAAGCACATTGTAGATGATAAATACTTTTGGGGTTAGTAATATAAATTATTTGGCAATGACAGGATTCATTATATGTGGTTTATTTTGTGAATCCCCCCATTTTCATGTGTTTTTCATGAGTAGCATAAATTTCCCTTGAACATACTGGTAATTCAGAGTCAATATCTGTGGCCGAGCATTTGATTTATAAAGAGCTCCTAATTATATTATTCTTCTTTAGATTCAGAATTTGAATTAATCCCATTAGACCCATCAAATTCAGTAATACTTGCTATACTCTCATTGGAACAAAGCAGCTTTTTCTGTCACATATTTTAATGTAATCAATTCTTCTTATAAGACTGAAATCCATTTTATACATTTTAAAAATATTTGTTTTAAGTTAATATTTTTAGTGACTGCTGTTTCATTAAGCCTTATATTTAAATTCAGCATTTAATGGGTTATGAATATTGCAGAATCATAGAATGTTAAGAGTTGAAGGGACCTTAAAGATCATCTAGGCCCAACCTGCCTGCTATGGGCAGGGACGCTTCTCATTAGACCAGGCTGCTCAAGGCCTTACCCAGCCTGACCTTGAACACTGCCAGGGTTAGGGCATTCACAAGTTCCCTGGGCAACCTGTTCAACTATCTTACCTCTCTCACAGTTATTTCTTCCTAACATCCAGTCTGAATTTCCCCTTTTTTCAGTTTGTACCCTTGCTCCTTGTCCTGTCACCAGAGTTCATGATGAAGAGTCTGTCTTCAGCCTCCCTGTAGACCTCTTCAGATGCTGGAAAGTTGCTTTGAAGTCTCCGTGCAACCTTCTCTTCTCCAGGCTGAATAGCCCCAAATTTCTCAGCCTGTCTTTGTAAGGGAGGTGCTCCAGTCCCCATATCAACTTCACAGCCCTCCTCTGGACTTACTCTGGCAGTTCCAGGTCCTTCTTTTGCTGGGGGCAGCAGAACTGTACACAGCGCTCCAGGCAGGGTCTCATAAGAGCAGGGTAGATGCAGAGAATCCCTTCCCTTGGCCACTTTCCATTTTACTGACGCCCAGGATATGGCTGGCTTTCTGGGCTAAAAGCTCACCCAGCTGGCTCATACTGAGTTTTTCAGCAGCCATCACCCCCAAGTCCCTCTCCGTAGGGCCGCTCTCAATCACTTCTCCGCCCAGCCTGTAGGTGTGCTGGGACTGCCATGGCTCCTATGTAGGATCTTGCACTTTGCTGAACTCCATGGGGTTTACACTGGCCCACCTCTCAAGCATGCCATGGTCCCCCTGGCTGGTGTCCCTTTTCTCCAGTGTGTTCACTGCTCCACCAAGGCTGGTGTGAGCAGGAAACTTGCTGAGGGCATGCTCGATTCCATTCTCTGTGCCACTGACAAAGATGCTGGTCACAGTACTGACCCAAGATACCCCACTCATATAGCAATTAACTTATGTTCTTGTGGAGCCACTGTGACTTCCCTGACACAGGGGTTATTTTGGGACCCAGTGATGTTAGTGCAGCCCAGCTTGTCCATGCAGTCCTGCTCTGACTATTTTCTGCTGCTTTTTCTCTGTCTTGCAGCAACTTCTGCTGATCGTTTTTACCGCATTGACAGATCTCAGGTAAATTCCTATTTGTTTTTTGTTCCTATAGATTTATTTTTTTAAGGCTACATCAGATGCAGCTTAAAATGAATTATCTGCCATTCTTCCTGTCTGTTGCAAAAGGTTGCTCATGACGTCTCATGACAAGTGGAGAAAAAAATTTTGGGCTGTTTTTTAGTTAATCTAATTCATGTTGTTTCACTGAAGTCTTGTATCTGCTGACCATTCTGTTTACTACCAATCTGGTACAGATCAGAATTTTCTGCAATTTTTTTCTTTATCAAGTCTTACTAGGGGCATCTGTGTGGCACCAATGTATTTGTATTTATCTTTTCAATGTTGCTTTTAGGCATCAGAAGCCTTGATCCTGTGTGTGTATATGTGTATGCCATGAAATAGCTATGGAAATTAAGATGTTGTTACAATTTGAGAATTATGAACAGAGATGCACAAAACAGTCACAAGGAACCCCAAAAAAGTGTCTATCTCTGCTGGATTCAAACCTGTGGCGTAGATCTGACAATCTGAATATATTTTTTAAAAGACACTGAAAATTTTACAAGGCTTTTGGTGTTTCTGATTTGTAGCCAGAACATGCCAATTAGTTGCTCAGCGTTAAGTGCAAATTGTTGATTTCACACTCTGGTTGTTTGTATCTGGTCCCCCTGAGAGCTGCGTAAGCTGTTTCTGAATCACATGAACATGTTACAGTTTCTTAGCAAAAGCAGCTGGTGCTTTAGCTCAAGCAGAGGGAGCTGTGACTTAGTTCAGAGTTCCCCTGTTCAGTGTCTGCATGTAGACACTGTGGGACTTTTCACACAGTCAAACAAATGGTTTGATGTTGTAATCTAACATTGGGAAGGCAGGGGTGAAGAAGATGCTGCTACAGATTAAAGTGGGCAGTTTGACTCTGTTTGGCTTATTCTGCATTTCTCCAATCCTTGATGCTGTACTAATGGTCATTTTTAATGCCTACTCCTTCATCCAGTGATTCTGTGGGGAAAAAAATTAAATACTGTGTGTTGGTCCCAGTGCACAAACAGTGGCAGATTTCCTACCCATTTCACTACATAGACAGGCATACTCACACTCAGTGGTTTTTTTTGAAAAACAATAAGCATTCAGTGTCAATAACAAAATAAAGGATTGAGAAAGAGAGCTTTGGTAATGGAGATGTGAAAACAGAATGTACAACTGGTGGAGATCTGGAAGTGAAAAGTTCTGTCAACCATCATCAAAGAAGAGACTTCAGGTGTTGGTCTTCATTTCAAAAAGCAAACCTCAGCTTTATGGGTTCATAAAGCTCCAGGTTTCATCAGAATGGCATAGTCATTGAGGAACAGCCTTTAAAATATTGCTGAGAATGTGCAGCTTGCTCATGGGGAATCTTGTTTGGCTTGAAATCAATGGCAAATAAATTGGTGACTTCTGCGGCGTTGGTTTTAATGTGTGTGTATGTATGAGCACACACTTCAATACAAAGTCCCTTGAATATTCTTCAGGGAACCTGACATGCACTCAACTCATTCTAGGGCAGCAGGGTACTTTGAGGGACCAGTGCTGGAGCAGGTTCATTATTTGTTGCTTGTGTCACTCCAACAGGAACATTTGCACTTTGTGACGGAAATTTCGCAGGACGAGATTTTTATTCTGGACCCAGAGATGGTAATGTCTCAGCAGGTGGGAACACCACCAGGAATGCCTGACCTGGTAGTGGAGCAGGCAACTGGGTGAGTGCTGCTGGAATCTGGTTTTCATCAGGTGTATTAGAGATGGACATCTCTTTCTTGGCCCCCTTTTCTGAAGGTTTAGGAGTTGTGGGAGGGCGGGTATTCAGTAGGAACAAATCCAGCTGTGGTAATGACAGGAGAACAGTAGTGTAACATCTACTCCATTAGGCTTCCTGGAACACACAGCAGGACTAGTGGACTTCAGCACCTTTTAACCACCTCACACCACCTGACCCTAAATCCTGCCATAAATCTCTAATGATTGAGTTACAAACTTCTCTGCATGGTCAGAATTCTGATCCCACTGTGTAAAGCCCTGAAGCCCTTTGTGCCTAAGAATGATCATGACGTGTCTCTGTTTCTAATCATCCTCTTGACAGACCAGAAATGCTTCTATTGTTCTTTAGGAAGAGCACTCATAGTGAATTAATCTATTTTAACTTGCTATGGGCTGAAAAATGCTGGGAACCAATAAACATAAGACAGCTTCCAAGTGGAGCACACAAGGGGTATGAATGCCTTTCTCTTCCTCCTTCTCTCCTTAGAATATCGGAGAGGTGGAACCCTGCGGTTCGGAAGAGGATGCTGAGTGACAGCGGCCTTGGAAAGATTTCTCCCCACTACGAGGTACCTGACAAACAAAAGGACGCCAGCCAGACACATATGCTGCAGTAAGAGCCCTCTGCATTTATCTGCTTGATGATGCACTGTCCCTGTCACCACAGACAACTCCTAATATCTCCTTTAAGCTTAATGAATTGTGCTGATATGCTGAAATTACAAATACTTTTTGCTATTTCTCTTTTGCTTCTCCCTTCTGTTCTTCCTCTTTGTCCATTATTTTATGTGCTTGTCTTTGTTTTGTTCTCTATGCACCCTCTCCTTTTAATAAACCTAAATCCAAGTTTTTGAAAGAAAATACCTTATTTTTGATGTCCGAAGTTCCTGAAAATCTTCTTGGCAACTGTTTTGGTGAAAGGTCAGAGCATTCACCCTCAAGGTAGTTCTGATGCAATGTGATAAAGCATAACTGCTGCTTGCTGTCAAAGGTGTAGGCAAAGGTTTTCATATCTTGAACCATGTAGGATGGCTGTACAGTGGTTTTCTTTTTGATAATTTCCCCATAAAAGAAATTTTTGCCTTAGTACTATCTACTATGTTCAGATTGATTTAAAAATACCTCTTATTCTGCTTACCTATGTTAGAAATTGTTCTCAACTTTTTGGTTATTTCACTTTAGATTTTCAAAACTGCCAGTGGATCACTTCTAAAGATTAGATGGGAAATGTCTGTCAAAACTCTGTTCCTGGCTTTGAAAGTTATTTGTGATTTGGTGTCATATTCCCCCCTTTCCCCAATAATTATGTTATGTATAATTGTGTTTGTAGTTCTACTGTATCAGCAACCCTATAGGCAGCTTTTAAGACATAGTATGGAAAAATTAGGATTAGTGTCAATGTGGCCTTTTTTCAGATTTTTTTTTTTTCCTGTCAGGATGTGTGTGGGAGAGGGCTACAAGGTACAGGGCAGGCAGAGCCTACAGCTCTAGGACAGGTGCAGTGGGGATGGCAGGCTGTCTAGCCATGTGGCTACCAATTGGAAACTTTCCAGCTAACTGAAAACTGCTGTCGGGAGGAGATGTCATGGCAAGAAGGGGTGATCAAGGTAGCACTGCCAGGAGAAAATTGCCTGGTTTCCTCCCTGAGGGATTCTGGATTAGTTCTTGATATCCTTTGCAAAGTGAAAAATGGTGAACTTAGGTTCATTTTTCCATAGACTGGAATGGAAGGGCCCAAAATCTGAAGCTGGCAAAGCTGTGAGAAAAATAATGCTTAGACAGTTTTAGGCACTGTGGAGAAATGGTGAGAACATGTGGACTGATTTCTTATTGATAAGAAGAATGATTTTGTTTACATCAGCATGACTGGAAATGTTTGCTTAGCTGCAACAATTACATTTGGTGGATTTATTAAGCACAAAATAAGCTACTAGCATGGCTCAGAGTAAAGTGTCCCTGGCACAGCCTACTATGAGGAATTGTTTACTTTACAAGTTCTCTAAACTTAAATTGTTTTGTCTGAAATTTTTCATGCTAAGACTCAGTCTATGACTGATTATTTTTCTTTTAGTAAAAACTTTAACAAAAAAAGCCAGTTCTTTCTGAAGACAAGATTTGTGAGAAATGTGCTCTTTTAAATGACCTTCCTTCAAATAAATAAATCCACTGGTTCTTTCCTGAGATGTGTATGGGCTGGTAGTGGAATGAAACTCATTGGAATGGAATTTTGGAAGCTTGACATTTAGTAAAATGTCATCATAATACCAGAGAGATGCCTTTTGCCTAGAAAATTACCCCAAAATTTGCCCTGCTGATGAGGTTGTTTGTGCACTTTGGAGACACCTCAGATTCAAGAGCTTTGCTTTCAAAAGTTTCTGTCTGTACATGCTCACAGAGGAGTTATGCTTCTCTGTGCTTAATTCAGGCTGCAGATCTGCCTGCAGGGCTGAGGGAAGTGGGACTGTGCTGCTCATTAGCTGTTCTCCAGCAGCAAGGAGAAAAGGGATGCATCAGTCATGTTCAGATGGAGAGGGTCAGGAGAAGGTGTATGAAGGAACAAGGAAAAGAGGTTGCAAGAGCCAAAGGAGTAGAAGCACAGATGGAGCATGTGCAGGGCTTGGGGAACAGGGTTAAAGGAAGGGAGCTGTTCAGGGTACAGAGGATAACCAGGTGTCTGGGGAGTCAGAATGGGAAAAGGAGGAGGGCATGGAGTACAGATAGGTAAGGGATGAGCGAGACAGGCTAGGGGCATAGGGGAAGGGTCTCTGTCTGTTTCTCTCCAGAATACAGAATTCTGACTTTAATCAGGTTATTACACAGGTGGACAAGCTCTGAAATATGTTTAGACACTGCTTCACTTGCTGCCAAGGTGGAAGGTGTATGGTAAATGAGTCAGGGGACCTCAGTGGAGGCAGCAAGGTATTATTAAATTTTAGACAACTGAATGATGCCCTGTTGGACTGGCTTCTCTTTTCAGCATCTGTGACAGAATTTCTGAAAGGTGAAGATTTTACAACAAACTTTTCTCAAGTGGCCGGTTAACCATGGGCTGCTCATTCTGTGCATGTCCACTGTGAAGTAGGTTTGGCTACTGGGGGGCCACTACAAGGAGATTTTGAAAGAGTGTGGAGGGCTGGAAACTGAGAAATAGGATTTCTGTTGCCTCAGGTTGTATGACTAAAATGAATGGAAATTTTCTGCCTGCTTTCCCAGCTGCAGAATACAGATAATATTGCAACCTCACCTTAAAGGAGCACAGTGAGGGTAAATTTCATGGTCTTGAGAAACCTGGATACTATGGGGAGACTCTGTCAGAGATGCTTAGCAGGACATGAATCATTTTGCATTCTGTGCACAGTTTTGGCAGTGTGGAAGAAATAAATCTTGAGGCTGTGTAGTGCATATACAGGAGGATAGCAAGAAGATTTTCACTTAAACTCTGAGGCAAGAGTCCAGTAGAAGAAAATAGAAAGTGGCAATGTGACTAAAAGTTTTCATAACATTTGAGTGCAACAGGGTTGCAGTATGATGAGCTTCTGGATGTTTGACTTAGCAATCTAAAAAAAATATCTCTTTAACATAGTGCTTGAAAGAAAAAAATTAGTACTTTAGAAAGCATTATTATATTTTGGCAGCTGAAGTTGCTCACAGGTTCTTTGCAGAGATTTGTCCCTTCAGAAATTATTTTTCAATTAAAACTTGAGAAAAGGATTTCAGCAAAATTCCTAAACAGGGATATGGCAGAGAACAGAGCAGTCAATTCTTCCTGTACACAGAGTTCTCATGGGTCTTCTAAGAGTCATCAGCATCCAACATGTTTATCCAGTCAGAAATATTGTACAGCTCAAAATGTGTTATCCTATAGCCTAGGGCAAATGACAGGGGACTTGGTGTGAGAGAAAGGGTCATAGATGACACACTGGAAGTGCTTTCTCAGTGGTCATTTTTTCTCCTAAACAAGGTATGACAAACAGCTGGTCATAATATAGCTTCAGGATGCTTAGAGTGTGTCTGTCATCACTATATATACACATATAAATGTGTGTAATTGCATATATATATATATATATATACTCACATATACTCGCATTTATATAAAACTTCTTTAAGATAAATTATTTCTGACAAGTGAGGAATGTAGCTTAAAATTCGAAGGTGAATGATCCCTTATATTATTTCAATAAATGAAAGCAGAGAGCAGAATACCTGATCTAAAAATAATTCTAATGTTAGGCGTTGCTTTTGATCACTAGCTTGTTTGGTTAAAGCATAGTATGAATATAATGATTTTGAGGCAGGGGTCTTTCTGAGAGAAAAATTATGCTTTTGTTTTTCATTAACTGAATTAATGTTATTTTTAGGTAGATGTTGGTTAATAGTATTTAATGTTTTTTCCTTATTTGATAGCTCTTTGATCTGTGATGGATTGGACAGGACATGAAACAGTGTCTTGATGCAGTAACCATGAGCTGGGGCAGATTGTAGTTTAATAGGAGCATCAATTTAAAAAAAAAAACCCACATTGGGAAGACAATTTACTAGGACTAGAGGTGCTTGATCTTGAAAAAAGATAAATATTCTGGTCTGACTGCACTGATACAGGAAATTAGACCCTTCCTTTGTACATGAGTGGTTTCATCCTATGATTAAATGCTGCAGTGAGATGCAGAAGACCTTACAACCTGCTGTGTGTTTGTTGTTGGCCATATATTTCTCTTCTTCATTGTTTGTCACCCTGTTATATGACGAGAGCTGGAAAATTCGATAAAATAAAAACCCCAACATCATACAGAGATGAAAAGGTGACTGTATCTTGGTAGAGGTTTAATCTACATCTTTTAATTGAAGTAATTAATTTTTCCCACCATTCGGGGCAGTAACCAGCTCTTTTCTAGCATCTGTCCAGCTGTGATGGTAATGTGTTTCCCAAGCTGCTGGCTGCATTTTCTGAATCAAGTGCATGGCTTATGAAGGGTGGGCGAAGGTTGGCCAGGATACCATCTGGTCTTGTTAGGGAGAGGAAGAAAAAAATGCCTGTAGGTGCTGGAAGATGGCTGCAGCCCTTTCCACTAAATAGACATTAATTAGCTAGTAATACCATCCAGGCATTGCTTTATGAAGCTATAATAACCTAGTTTCTCAGAGGGAAGAAGAAAAAGGCTAAATGCCAAGTGTTTCACTCAGCCGCAAGAATCTGATCATTGCCCAGGAAATCAGTGTGACAACACAGATGTTGCAAGGTGGTTTAGGGTATTTTTTAAAGAGAAATCTTCATGTCTTACAAGATGAGATAAGCATCAGGGGTACAAATTTGCATGTTAAAGGAGAAAGAATGCTAATTTAGTGGAAGTTTAGAAAATATAAAGATTCAGAACATGCAAGGCAAGGATTGCCTGATGACAGTGAATCTTTAAAATTTCAAAGGTTGGTAAGGACTTGAAAAATCCAAAGGTTTGCCTGAGAAATAGTGTATTGGAAAACTCAGCATCAGCTCCTCCATAGGCAGAGTTGTCTACCCTGGTGTTTTTGATAGCAAAATCTGAATTAATTTGCAGGTTCAGATTTAGTTCAAGCTGCCTTTATAAAATTATACTAGAAGAGTGAAGTGTGTATGTCTTAATCAGGTATTTGTATACCTATAAGAATTGCTTTCCATTTTGCAGACAAGACTCCATGAGTACTGATTGCTTTCAAACAAATCTTATTTTAGTGAAGGTGTAAATCACCATTACCATTACTGTACACTGCTGTGTAGTACTTATAATGGAATTTGACTATAACAGAGTGCAGAGTCTTTTTTTTTTTTTGCTTAGCTCTCCATTTTCTTTCTCTTCTGTTGTCTTGGATACTTTTACAAATAGCATCTTTCTCACTACCTAAAAGTGGAGCATGAGAGATTTGCCTAAAGCAACTCTGCCTTTTGCTAGGAAAGTGATGTAAAAAATGTGGGGTTGGCACTGGAAAGGAAGATGTAGATCCAAAGAAGAGGGAAAGTGTTGCAAAGAAGACTTAGAAGAAGGGAAACGTGTGTTAAATAGGAAAAGAACTTCAAAGAAAGCAAGGGAAAATAGATTATAAGAATACAGCAAATGAATAAGAAATTGTTTGGAGGGAAAGCAAGTTCCCTACATGAGACTGAGTGTGAAAAAAATTATGCATTTTGGTGTGGGGTCTGGTTCTGTATTTTTAAAGCTTTTGCTATTTGTCAGCATGATGTATCCACTACTTAAAATATTATAGCCATCCCAGATAGAAGCTACAATTTATCCACCATCAGGCAAACCTTTCTTCAATTCCTCTATAAATCTTCCCTTACTGCCACTGATGAAGAATTCTTTGACAAGGATGGCACCTGTTAATTTTTTTAGTCTAGTGCACAGGTGTGGTAAATAATGCCATGTATTTTAAGCTTTGGTTGTGAATACAATCTCTCTATATACATTGAGTTCTTAGCCATGTTCATTGTTTTGGGAGAATTTCAGTGGGGAAAAATGCAAGAATTATTCAGGGACTCCTGGCCGTGTCTGATTAGTAGACACAGCTTGACTCAGCTGTAGAAGAAAGGCAGAGTTGGGAGAGGAAAATAATGCCAAAAAGAGAGAATGGAGAGGAATGTTTGTTCTGAAATACCTTTGCAAAGACTGGCCTGCATGAAATATGCTCTTGGTTTATTCTGAGTGGGTAAAACATGAGAACAGATGCTCTGAACTCAGGATTCAAGAAGCTTTGTGCTACTTCAGCTGGAGTGGTACCATCTCAGGGCTGGTTCTGGGCATGGAAAGATCCCGGCATTTAGTTCTGGTGTCTGAAGGCACAAAAGCAGGACAAAGGAAACTGGTGCCACATACAAGCCCTGCTAGGTCAGGGGATGGGCCACGGCTTTGTGATGATGGCATGCACTGGACCTGAGGGACCTTTGCAAACAGTGAGAATCAGATGGTTCTGGAAGCTATTCAAAACAAACTTTCAGCAACTTCTGGTGTTACCTTTAAGTAATTGCATACAGGCAAAACCTTATTTAATCATCTATGCCTGTGTTTTGATTAGTAGAATTTTTATGTCACTACTGTCAAGTTTGGCCTTATCTATAGAGAACTAGGCTGTAGAAAATTCATAGGTAGTACTCAAAATTTTCTGCAACAGTGATTATTAATTGGTACCTACATGTCATCTTGACAACCCCAGCCCAGTAATACTGAGCTTTAAGACACAACTTTTGCTTCTGCTCTTGTTAACCATAATTGGGAAAAGAAGAAATCAGAAATTGGTTTAGATTTGCATGTCTATAATCTTATTTGTATATGTGAATGCATTGCAGAGAGTGTGTGTTTTCTTCAGGAATGAAGTCTCCAGCCTCTGCTGTTGAGGCAAAGGGGTTTTAATAACAGTGTGTACATGTGAAGTGGGCTTGTACATCTGCCCCTTTGATAGATGGCAGAAACAGAGCACATCCTGTACTGTATCCTGTACAGTGTTCTTTTTCTTCTAAGTACTTATTACCAATACATTTTATCATTCAGCATTTAGCTCCCCAGAGTGGACTGGGTGGGATTTTGGCTTCTTCTTTTCTCGCCAAGCTGCCCCCTCTTAATGACTTTTGTGGCATCTCAACACCTGATGCACAGCTGAGGAAATTCACCCCGCTGGCAAATTATTTCGACAGACAGTGACATGCAAAACACTCCCACACATGATGAGACTACAAATTGGCTTCTTTAGAGAGATCTTGCTTCTTGACTGGCATTCCACTTTCCAAAAGGGAAATGCAAGCAGTCCAGCTCTCCTCCTCTCCTTGGGGCAACTTCAAGCAACAGAATGCACATGTACTTGACAAAGGAACCATCTTACCTGAAGGTTAAAAAGTCAACTACCACCTAGCTTGAAAATGCCTTCTGATTATTTCCAGTAGACAAGGGGGCAAAGCCAGGTTTTCCACATGGGTTAGAGGTTTTTATTTTGGATTGCATTTAAAAGATAAAAAAATGATGTCGGCAAAGTAGAGATAGCTGGGTATCTTGGTTTCCTTGAAGTGGTTTACCATAACAGTTATTAATCTGCTTTCCACTCTCTGGCTGATAGCCAAGACTGAAGCAGTAGTCTCTTTTTTTTTAACAACTGTGTTGTTTTCCCTCTTTGCTTGCATCCTTGCTTGCCTACTTTAGTCCTTGATTTGCAAAGCAGAATCTTCTCTGAGAAGTAAGACAGCTTTACAGCAAATAATGCAGCAATATATCAAGAGAAAGACTTCTCATAATCTCATTTTATTTTTGTCTGGGTAAAAGAAAATGACATTTGATAATTTAATTTTTGGGGCCTACTGCTTTCCCTGCAAGCATTGGACATGTGGTAACTGTACCTGGCAGGAGAAGGGTAGCAATAGTGGATCTGACAATGCCACTGTAGGATGTGAATATCCCTCTCTCCAGCTTTATGGACTGGAAACAACAGACCTACAGTCCCCAGTGACATTTAAGGTGCTGGAAAAGGGGATGGATGGGTTTACTGAGGTGATAAAAGATGATTGACAGAAAGATATATTCTTCTGGGTATTCTTTAAGGACTGTTATAAATATAGGTCAAATATTCTCCAGTATGGCATACTTAAAAGCCAATCAAGGCTGGAAAAGTTGTGTACCATGTAGTTTTAGACGTTTATGTTTGTACTTATGTGCACTTACTCATTTGTAAGAGTTGAAGTAAGAAAAAAACAACCAAAACAACAAAAACCAAACCCCAAATCTCCCAGTCCTAGTTTTCTGGGCATTGCACAGGAATAGCAAGCCTGTAACCATGTGCTCTGTGCCTGCCATAAGGAGCTGCCATCTGCTTGGAGAGGAGACTGGTTCTTAATGTGTTCTCACTCAGTATACCAAGCTGTCTTATCAAAGCAAAAACTAGTGAGCTTCAGAGCCTGGGTAAGAAACAGCTCTGTACATGTGTTACACACACATTGGGCTACACACCGTGTTCAAGCTTTCACACCTGGACATCTTATTAGATGCATTCAGACTGTATTTCTATTCCTGTTCATATCCCTAAGTTCTGGTTTAACAGAACTTAGGCTGTTAAACCAGAACTTAGGCTTTCAAAGAGAATAGAAATGTAGTTTGGTAAAATAGCTGCTCTAAAATATCACACAGAAGTACTATTTCATCTGAGTTGACTGTGTGAAATTTTAAAAAAGCCAAACCTTTCAATAATTCTTCAGATATCATCATGTTTGTATTTCTGCTGTGGCTGAAACCTGGGAAATGTCTAAAATACCATGTGACAAAAAGGTAAAGACAAAGGATAGTTGTATGGAAATAGGTCATCTTTTGAGGTTTACAATGGAGTATTTTAGACCTGCAGAAATTAGTGTTTGGTGAGGCTGGGG
This sequence comes from Pyrgilauda ruficollis, assembly GCF_017590135.1. Taxonomy (NCBI): domain Eukaryota; kingdom Metazoa; phylum Chordata; class Aves; order Passeriformes; family Passeridae; genus Pyrgilauda; species Pyrgilauda ruficollis. Next base: position 1,472,346 of record NW_024529933.1, read on the forward strand.
ATGATATTCTGACATGAGCCCTCACTTGACTCATGGAACAAAAGTGATTATTTTCACTAGGGCTGCTTGGAAAGTTCATTGTTTCCCAGGCTGTGTGTCTTGGCATGGCTGCTCTGCAGGAGCTGCCCTTTCCCTTCCATGTCTAATGTGAGTGCCTGAGTCCCCTGGCTCTGGGCTTATATATCAGGGTGTAGGAGGTACAGTGCCTCTTTCACACGCCTGCCAAAGGACTTGGGTGAGCAGAGACACTTTTGAAAGCTTAAAAACATTCAGTCTGTCCTTGCTTGCCTGCTGCTCCTCTGCACTAGGAAAGGCCCACTAAAACCCACACCTTTGTCTTGGTAGCTGAGACAGAGAGTGTTTAGCAGTGCTGGCACAGAGGTGTCTGCAAGGCAGGGAAATACATGGGGAGCAGGGCCATAACAGAGAGCCTTGCTGAGGTTCTGGCAGTGCTGATGCCCATGAGCAAGCAGGGACAGATGGACCTGACTAAATTATGCCAGGAGTTGAAATCAGAGAGCCAGGGGTGGCTTGGAACCACTGTAACCCTGACTCCTAGATTCCTGTTTCTGTGCCAGATATCTAAAAGTGCAGCACAAAAATAATATCTGAAACTCCCAACAGGAAGTTCTTTCTCCATCAATTAGTCTATAGCAGGAGTGTAAACAGCTCAGCAGTTCTGGTCTACCTAGGATCTCTGTGTTATGCATATTAGCTAAGGTAATTTTTTTAATTTTTAGATTATTTTTTAAAAGATGGTAGGTAAGTGAGGGTTTCTTAGTGCTTAGCACTTGTGAAAATCAGGTGACTTTTTTAACATAATTGCAAGAATCTGTTTCTGAGGGATTAATGTGTTTCAGGAACAAAATGCTGTTTCTCAAAAGTGACGGGTTTGCATTGTTGTAACAAACACACCATTTAGGGTAGCTTCTGGATTGTTTAGAAACCCAAAGTGGCCTAAAATTATTTGGGTAGTATCTCAAGACACAAAGCAGCTGATGTGCTTCACCTCCATCTAGCCTGAGGGCCAAGTGAAGCTGTGTCTTATGAAGCAGGTTACACCTGATGTGCTCAAAATGGGGCTGCCATGGCATTGTGCTTAGCAAAATAATTTCTTTCTCTGGGTTAAATAAAGCTGAAGTCCCAACAAAGTGACCTCTGCTTTAATATTTTCTTGGAAGAAGTAAAAATGCACCTATTTGTTGTTGAGGAAAAGCCAGATGTTTTGTTACCTAATAGATATGCCTTTATTCTCATGTAGAATGATGAGGAAATGCATAAATGTAGCCACTTTAGCTCCTGTTCTAGGTCTTCTTAACACAGTGACCTGTGTCAAACAACATCCAATCCCTTGACATCCAGGTTGTTGTTTCACTAAAACATTTCATAATGTCCTTAGATCTCATTTTCCATAGGTCAGTGAGGATTTGAAGATTTAATTAGTCTGGAAATGGAAGAAGAGCATTTCAAAGAAGCTGGGATAGGACCCTCTTAAAAATAATTCTCTTGTATTCCACTGAGATATTTTAGTGTCATGTGATGATAAGAGAAAGAAAGGCCAAGTATTTATGAAAAGACAAAACAAAAAAAATTAATCCAAACAAAACTGTGATTATTCTACAGTGATCTTGCTGCTCATTTGGAAATACCTTCTTTTTCAAGTAAATACCAAGCCAGCTTGCTCAGGTCATGTTTTGCGGTGGAACTATCTTATCCAATATAAATTTTATAGAACATTTTTCTATCCTTTTTCTCCTTTAAAAAAATTAATGATAGGCATGTTGGAGTTTATAACTGATTTTGCAATAAAATCTTCTATTCCCTTTTTAAGCAGTAATTCCTAGACGACTCCTCTGGGTGTCAGTACAGCTTCAGGTATAGCTACATTGTGGTCTTACAAGTCTTTATTAAAACATTCCACAGTGGACAGAGGAAAGGTAAGAGATAAAAAGTTAAGCAGTAGTGCAAAAAGGCATGTGACAATATAGGGGACACTGACATGCCTGAGAACCAGCATGGAACACATCTGAGTTGCCCTGGTTTCCCTAAGAAGCACCAATTACTTTCCTGTATGTTGGACTGACATGAACAGCCTGAGGCAGTGACTGCTGTGCAGGTGGAGATGGAGACTGCTGAAGGAAGTGATGCCTTGTGAAGGCTGACCTAGAACAGAGACTAGATGGAGCTAAAAAATAAAGTAGGTATTTATTAGGAGGTCTCAATAGGTACATCTTGGGCAGCACAAGAGCCCAGCCAGGGCTACACCAAATATGAACCCAAAATGGTCACAAAAATGGACAACCAGTCGGGGGGGCGGGGGGGGGGGTCTAACATTTTTATAAGTTCTGGTCCATTACCATATTGGAGTTAATTGTCCAGTTACACCTTTAAGATATGAAGTCCCATCCTTCTTGTTTTTCCCTCTTCAATCCACATTGTTTATGTTCTTGGGCCTAAGATTTTGATCAGTTGTCCTTGGTCCTAAGCTAGGAAAGGAATTATTTTGTCTACCTACTCTGTGAAGAGAGCTTACCATTCCTTAATATGAAACTCAGAAGTACACTCTAAAGCAGTACAGAATCTGAAAAATATAAAAGCTACAATGTGAGGCATCAGAAGTTACAGAGATGCTGGAAGGAACACTGATCTTGTCCTTTAGCAGGATTAAGGAAAGATAAGATCTCTAGTGTTTGTCTGTAGATGGTCGTTGCAGGTTACAGGACATTACAAACAGATTTCTGTTTGGTTACGAACAGATTTCTGCAAAATAATAAATAACGTGATTGGAATTTCTCAGACTCAGGGGGCTTTGCTGGTCAGCATTTTCCCATGTGTGTGAGGCAGTATGGTCATTGTCTACGAGAAATATTTGGGAGAAAAGAATGACAGGAAAATGGGGTAGTAAAATCAGAAAGCTTTGTAGAGAGATTTTGAGAATTGCAGAAAAACTTGGGTTGGGAAGAACCCTGAAGGTCATCTAATACAAATCTTCAGGATAGATCCAGCTAGATGAAGTTCAGAGCCTTTTCCAGATGAGTTTTGAATATCTGCAAAACTGGAGATTCAACAATCTCTTTACACAACTTGTTCTTCTCTTTGATCATCCATGTGGATAGGCATTTTTTTCCTTAACATCCCATCTGAAATCCCATGTGCCAGCTTGTGACTGTTGCTTCTTTCTTCATGCAGACTCTGTTTTCTCTATCCTTTCCTGCTAAGTAGTTGAAGGCAGCAATTAGATTTTACCCAAACCTTCTCTTCTTACTGAACAAACCCAGATTCCATAGCCTGTCCCCCGATGCCCACAGCATATCTGCAGCCCTTTCTGGAACTCAGTCCAGTTTGTAAACGTCTGTCTTGTTCTCAAGTCTCCCAAGCGTGAAGTAGAGGGTCAAAACTCACTTCCACCTACTTTATTGCTCTGCTCTAGCAAATACAGCTCAGTGTGTCTTTGGCCCTTTCCATTGCAGGGAGCTCTGCTGACAGATTTTCAACTTGTACTCTGCATCCTTTCTGAAAAGCATCAGAATAGCATCAGGCATCCTTTCTGAAAAGCTTCTTCTCAGGTGTTAAACCCTCAGCCTGTCTTTTTGCATGGGTTTACTCTTCCTGAAGTGCAGGACTATGCATTTGCCTTTGCTGAACTTGCTAACTTGCTATACTTCTCCAGCCTCTGATGGGAATGTATAGGGTCAAAGTGAAAGTGTGGGGAAGCTCTCAGAAATTCTTAGGCTTTTATTTTTTCATCAAGTGCCATGCCCAGACTGAGCATTATCTGCTCAGGGACCAGGAAAGCAAGCATTTCTGCCTTTCTACCAATAAAATTATGTACTGCTTGCAGCTGGGACTGCAGGGGACTTGCAGTTACAGGGGTATTGATACAAATTGCTGAATGAGAGGATTTCCTCACCTATGTTTTAAACATACTTGATGTGCTAAAATTTTTCTTCATTTGCAGTCGGAGGATATGTGAATGAATCCCAACAGGGATGCCACTTTTGGTTTTGAAGAGATGCACTTGCAAAATGAGCAGGAATACGTTTAATTTGACAGCTCTTGCTCTCCCCTCATCACAGGCAGCTGTTGTCAGACTGAATTAAAAAGTTTGCAGAAATACATTCCTTAAGCAGGAAAAAAAGTGGAATGGTCATAAACCCCAGTAGAATTGCTGCATAGAGATTGTTATTTGGCCTTTAAATATTAAATGGCTGGTTTTAAACAGGTCTGGTGCAGATAGTTTCTGCTACAGGTTTATTGATTAAAATAGCTGCTTTACATCAGCTCCAAATTTGTTTCTCCAGAGGCTTTTGTCTTCATGAATAATGTACTCTTTCACTGAAATTTTGTTAGAATTAATTTCCTGGAGTCTGGCTGTATATCTCTAGGTTCCTAAGTCTCAGCTGACAAGGCTGAAAATTGTGATATTCCCTGCACTTCCTCCTTAGAAATGAATATTCCTTCTTCCACCCATCTAGTCTGACCAAACCTAGTGCTTGCACATTGGACTGTGCACTTGGAAACAGCTGTGACTGTTTGGCTCTTTGAGAGAGGTTTGTATGATACTGAAGGTTGCCTTGTCTATACTGAGGATTAGATTTCTGCAGCAATTCATCCAAACCCTTCAAGAGTGAGTGGGAAAATTCCAGTGAGCTTTGGATCAGACAGTGAACTTGGAGGCTTGTTGTGGTTTCAGGTGGGCAGGTCTCATGCCTTCAATATTGTAAGTACTCCAATTTGCTGGATGCATCTAATTATGCATGATCAGGCTTTTTTTTACACCATTTTATGGCCTTTTGTATGCATTTCTAAAGATATGCACCTTGATTTCTGGAAGATGCTTGAGGATTTTGTGCTAAGCCCAAAGGGTACTGTTTTGCTTGTGTAAGGGGTGGTGGAACAGACCTTGCACAGCTTCCCCTTGCAGGCTGAGGCTTGCAAGTTCTGTTATCCCTCTGGGTTGAGTTTGCTACTCTGCAACAGGAGAAGACTGCTGCAGGACCTGTAAGAAAGGAGGTCAATGAACAGCTCAGTCAATGAGCAAACAGAGATGATAAGACCTTTCTTGACAATGTGCTTTTCCTCCTCCTCCCTTCTGATCCTCTTTCCTATCACAGAAATATGTCTTTGCTCAAACTATCTGCTACAACAATAGCTGTTTGCAAAACCAGAGCAGGGAGAAAGTCAGATTAAAGCCTTTGGTGAAAATATGTGAAATCAGGCTCCACAGTTTCATTGATGCATGGGAAAATAAATATCACTGTTGGTAGAAAAGACAATTGAATGTCATGGCTCTGGAAATGTAGTCAGTCACAGATAATCTGGCCTGCCTTTACTCTCTTGGGGAGATGATGACCCTTTCTTTCTACAAGTTAATTTTACACCAAGATAAAACCAGAAGAAAAACCCAGTTGATGTATATATATATAAACACATATAAAGAAAAAAGTTATTCCATTCTGAAATGGCCAAGAACAGGATATTGTGGTGCCTGAACCTTTTCCTGAAGATTTTTTCTGTTTTATTTAACCAAATGAAAATCTCTTCAAGATGTCATTTGGCAAAGTGTTTTGACCCAGGTGAGACCGCAGATCTTGACAGTATATTAGTTTTCCTGAAGTATGTCTGACTTGTCTCTAATTTTTTTTTTAAGGCATGGAGGCTGTGAAGATGATAACTGGCTTCTTTATGACAGTGAAACACATAGCCAGGATCATATTGGGAGGGTAGCTGACAGGCACTAGACAGATGGTTCCTGTGTGAATGTTAGCAGATGAGAATCCTCCCTTCTTGGAACACCTGTCTGATGACCAGTGCTGCCACAGTCTGTCTCTCACACTTCTTACAGACCTGAGAGAAAGATGTGTGACCGGAAATATGAGCATCTACTGGATTTTTTTGGTCCTCTCAGGAAAGCCCCTGTGGCTGTGGAGTGAGTGGATGTGGTTTAGAGCAGGTCATTAGGTTTTCTCTCTTTCCTCCCTTAGAGCTTGCCGTAAGCATGGGGTGGCCCGGTCAGTGCACAAAATGCCCTATTCTATTTAGTGTGGGGGTTTCTGCAGCCTCACTTCCTTTCATCACAGCTAGAAACAAGACTCCCCTTGGTGTAGTTAGGAGAGGACTTGAGCAGTTATGAAAGCCTGCCTCCCCCTTGCTAAATTGTATGGCCTGGAATTGTAGGAGGATGCTGAAAGTCTTCTCCACTCTGCCAAAATTCTTCATGTCAGTAGTGGAACAAAGGAAGCCCAGTTTATTGTGGTTGAGCCTTTGGTATCTCCAGTGGTGGAAGCTCTCATTGAGGCTTTTCCTGTGGCTGGGATATTCAAAACCTTCCTTTGTGGCTTTGCTGCTACATAGAAAAGTTGAGCTTATGCTATTTTTTTTCCTGGTGTGTGAAAGCAGGAACTGACTCTCTGTCAATTAACAAGGGATGAAATGAGCCAACAAGCCCAGAGTTTATCAGAGTGAGACAGAGAGGTGCATGTGTACACATCAAGATACTGATATATACCTGATGAAACTATATAAATAAAATTACATAAACCTTATTTTCTCAGGATGCCAGGCTACAGTTACTTGACGGATCCTTTCAAATGAAAGCATTGCTAGTAGCATCGGTGTAATGTTAAATTTCTTACAAACATTGTATTTGAGACAGGCAACAAAGCAAAAAGGCAGTAATAATTTGAAAAATATGAAAAATTTTAGGCACACAAAATATGAATAAACATATTTTTCATCCTCCCCTTCAATCAATGTTTTAATTGAGAAGGCATTGATATTGTAATAACATCTCTTCTGTTGTTGATGCTTTAAGGAACTAATGACGTCTGTTTAACCAAGCATAAAGAAGAGACAAATTATAGGATAATCTGTATTGTTTATTTTATTGTTTCAAATAAAGAACTGAAAGGTGATGAAACTGGGCAATTAAGGAGCAAAACAAAGGAATAAATTCTGCTGATGCAGTGGAATACTGCATTGGTAATGGATGGAGAGTCAGAACATGTGAGCCAAGGAACCTTGCATGACTCTTGCGTGTAAAAATATTTTCAAGTATCTAAAAAACTTTCACCTCTTGATATGACCCATTCTGATTTGTTTAACCTTGTAGAAAATGCAGTGGGTTTTGATCTTCAGAAGGGGTTCTGCTAGGAGTTGAGGGGAAAAGTCTGTAACTAATTGGTCAAAGCAGGACAGCTCTAGTGGAGCCTGCTAAATCCTTTGGGTTATCTGCATTCCTGCTGTATTCCACACACATGGCTGAAGGGTGAGGGCAGAGCTGGCATGGCTGGCAGCAGAGCAGGATACATGCTTAGGATGTTCAGAAACAATCAGAGCCTTTAATGGGAGTAGAGGATTAATTAATTCTGATCCATACAGACACATTGGCTTCTTGTGCAGCCAGAATCCTAATTAGGCAATCAAATTTTTTTCCTTTCACAGTGACCATTGCTCCAGCTGTGCTGCAACTCTTTCCTCTCTTTATTTGCAAATCTCTCTCTATTTTGCAGCAAAAAAATTTACATACTTTGGCAGGAAAGCTTCCTTCTTTTCTTTCAATTTTTCCTGTTTGCATCTACATATCTGCATATCTGCTTCTGATGTTCTATAATCCTTCAACCTTAATTTTCAAACCCTTGTTATGAAATGAGATCATGGCTTCTTCCTCATCTCCTTTATTCCTCTAACCCAGGGTTGCTTCACTTCTTTTCCCCACTCCAGCCCTCAGCCCCTGCTGACTCAGTTAAATATACATGTGTGCTTTCCCCCTTTGTTCCTTCTTTTCCCTTCACCCCTCTGTGGCTGCTTTTCTTATGTTGGCTTTGATCTCTTTGCTGGCAACACTAACATTTTAAAATCTTTTCTAATTTATTATTTTTGTACATTGTTGTGAAATTAAATATCTTGGAAAGGAAACATGGGTTGCTCCACTCTCTGCAGGAACAAACTCATTGGGTGGGAAGACTGTGTATTCAATTGAAACCTGTGCTGGGGAAGTGCTGAGGAATGGTCCAGTCCTCTGGACTCTGTGCTGTCAGTCTGGTCTGAGTAATGAAGGCACATCCCAGATTCAGCTCCATGGTTAGCCTCAGTTTTGCTAAGCCACGTTACTGCAGCAAAGGGAAAAATGGAGGGCCAGTACTTCCAGGTTCTTTTGTTCTGGGTGGTGACCAAAACCATCAGGAGTGTAATCCTTAGTGATGGGAACCGTGACACAAATCCCTGGAATTCACTGAGGTTCTTCTCTTTGTCAGCAGCGACGCTGAGAGGTCACTTGTGTTTCATAACCCTTCCCTCTTTTGGGGCTCTATCAGAGTCCTAGTCCACTGGTTAGCGTATCCCATAACTCTTGTGTTGCAGCTGGTATGTTGCTTTTTTCTGTACTTACATCTGTGCAGACATTTTTTTTTTTATCTGTTGTGTCACTTTTGTGAAGATGGCATGTGTTGTTATTAATTATGATTACTGTTTTATGCTAACCACTACATTTATTTATGGCAAAAAAATGACCACTGTAATGACTGTGAGTTCCTACCAAGATGTAATTTCCTTGACTACCCCTAGCTGTGGGGTTTTCTCCCGGCAGTGGCAGTAGCAGGTGAGTTTCTGCCAAGTTTCTACAGACAGTCTTTGCAGCAGCCCTCCAAAGATGGCTCCATATGGTCACTCTGGTCTGTAGAATCTGCTGCTAGATGACCTGTTCAGCTCTAGTCCCTTTTTTTTTTTTTTTTTTTTTTTGTCAGATGCCTTTCAGTCCTCTCTTCTAAAGAATAAAGAATAAAAATTTTAAATTACTCCATATCCTATTCCCCAGAATGAGACTAAACTTTATTTGTGACCTTTCTTTTACCCAAGATTGACTGGGTTTTGTTGTTTTATTCCAGGTCACCGGTTTCTTCAGAAGATCAAGGTAAGATCTGTTTTATAGATACTTACAGCATATTAAAAATGAGACCAAAGACTAGTGAATAAGCTCTGTTTTAACACAGTTGTGGTGGAGAAAGATATTTTTTTATAAAAATGAAACTTTGGTGTTGATGAAACTTTGTTCACCCCTAGACATTAAGTGTTTGATCATTTAGTTAGTTTAATTGGGACTGACAAAACTGTTGAGTTATTTGTAAAATGAATCTTGCTTAATCAAATGGAACTATTTCTAGAGTTTACAGTTTATTCATCCACCTGAATAGAGCGTCACCTGTGGAAAATGTGTGGTCTAAAGAACACTACATGTTTTTGTAAAGATAAGCACATCTTTTGTGACTCTCACAGGACAGCATCTTTGTCACTGTGAAGAGAATGCATTGTGTTTTAAAAGCTTAAACACACATTATCTTGGGTTACCAGTAAAGTCAGTTTAGTAGGACAGTATGGAATTTAGGGCAGCTAGGCTCATCTACATGGAAAAATCTCACGGCTTGAGTAGCAGGAGTTGCAGGTTATGGCAATATGCTTGCTGTGAGGGAGACTTGAAGGATCTGTTCTTTCCCTGTGGCCTAAAGAGGGACTTTGTGATGACCAGCTGTTTAAGTGGCAAACTTAAGTCCATCTACAGTATATCAATATATGGCAGCACTGGTACTGAAATCCAGAGACATACTGTGAAGGCGTGGTAATTGCACTGCCAGAGTTGCATAAGGAATGAGGAACAAAAAAAGGGAGACTGACTAGAAGAGAAAGTTCATCGTGTGGCTCTGAACTGGGAATACTCTTTTGGTCCAAAAAAGAAATATCTGTTTTCTTCTGGCATCCAATTTGTATGCAGTCACACAATCAGAACGTTTTCTGGCCAATACCATAAGCATTACTCAAGAAATGTCCGGATGGGAATAGTAAGGACTGCTGCAAATGGAGGTGTAAGAAGGTCTGACCCTGGAAGTGTGTCACTGAACTATGTTCAGTTGGAGTGTGGAGTGACAAGTTAGGTATCAACCTACATTGTTCTTGGCTCAGCCAAGGTTTTTAGTTCACTATAATGGATGTCAAACATATTGTCATTAATAAACTCTGTTCCATCTCCTTGGTGAGTCCTTTCTCAGTAACAAAAGTTGTAAAGAAAGCCATAAAAGTGAACAAACATGCAAGATCAAAGGTATATCTGGCCCATCTAGTCCATTCCTAGTGTCTGGTCGCAGCAGATCCTGTGACAAATAAAAATATGAGACTGGCAGAAGCATACAGGCTTAATTTCCTGGTGTGCCCTATTAGATTTTTATGATTTACAGCTCATTGATTTTGTGAACCAGATGGAGTTTTCCTGTTTAATAGTTTATCTGCTTTTTACCATGACCACAGATTCTAATATTCAGTATAGGACTGTGAGAAGTTAACAGTATACCTCACGTCTCCAGCTCTCAGAAGAGATTTGAAATCATTATAGTCTAATATACTATTTCAGGACCTGGACTCAAGCTGCATCTCAGTGCATAAACTTGTTAGTGATGAGCTGTTCTTGCTATTTAATTTCCCTTGCATTTACTGTATTGCTTCATCTTTATCTATTAGTGGAGCTGCAGACGGTGTATATGCATTTCCTTGTGTATCTTTAAAGGCTGGTCTTTGATGCTGTCAGAATGCTTTTCTTCTATCCACTATTTTTATTCTATTTGAGTTTTTGACAAAAACTTCCTGTTTGCCATCTACCATCTGCTGCCATGGTTTGGCTTTTCAGGTTTGATCAACATCTCTGAATAGCCTCTTCTTCCTTGCCTTTTTTTCCTTTATCTCACAAACAACCTCTTCTGAAATGCAGAGTGAAAGGCCTTGACCAATTAGTGACATGATAGTGCCAGTTATTAAGAGTTTTGTGACCATGGAGTTTCTAACTAGATTTGTTAACCCTATAAATATGTAGGAGCTTCTCTCAAGCACAAAAGATTTCCCATTCTCCAGGGACTTTTCAGAAAGAAGGGTCCAATACTTGGATTTCCTCTATCCCACTACGCCAGCTACAGACCATGGTAAATGGGCACAGTACAAAAATGAAAATGTGATAAAAGTGCTGCAGCATAAGCTCTTTAGAGTCTAGAAGGTTCGACTGCATGTGTGGAGGCATCTCAAATTAGCCTTAGATCTCAAATCTCTTATCTAAACAAAAAAGAGGGTCCATGAGAGTGCCAAAAACTTATCTCTAAATTGCCTGTCTTTTATAGTGTTTACGCAGATGTCTCCTGGCATATTGTTCTTGGAGTACGTATCTTGAAATCAGTTTTGAGACTTATATGTTCATTAATAATCAGTACTCAACTGTGTACCTATTCAATGTTAAATATTTACTTTTTTTTTTTTAATAAGGCAATAATGCTTTGGGCTACATAGTGAGGGAAGATAATGTACCTTCACTGTACCTACATTCTGCCCTGTATTACAGCTCTTCTTCCCTACTATGGACACCATTCTAGTGCTGATTTTCTGATGATGTTATGTGTTGATCATTACTGAGAAAAGGCTCTTTCTCTGTTGTGTTGGATCTTTTGTTTTAACCTCCCTCTTGCTTCTTGATCTTTGTTTTGTCTGCTTTAATATTCAGTTGTCACTTTTTCTTCTACTGTTTCTCTGTGGAGGTTTTTATTATCATCCTCTTCTTGCTTTTTAAATGACTCTTTCAACCACAAGGTTGCATTCTGTGTATATTTTTGCACTGTGCTCTTGCCTTGGTTTCTGAATGTCCTGCTTCTGCTCCAGTGTGGACAGAGTGGTACAATCATAGTGGGAAGCAGTAGCTGTAGCATCTGTAGTGTTCTAACAGACTTGTACCAGAATTAGCCTCTAATGTGAGTGGCACTTCCATTAATCCCTGACAGGACAATGCATTATGCTGTCTTGACAAGGGGGTGAAGATAAAGCACCATCTGTCTGGGACTGGGCATCTATTGAACAATTGTAACTGCACACAATGCTCCTTGTTGTGGACACATGTTAGAGGCACCTTTATCAGTTACAAAACAGGCCCATTTTAATTGGCACAGAAAGGGAAAGAGCACTGCTAGAAGATCCCAAATTTCAAAAGAAAAAATACCCAATGCCTCTTAAGGTTTGTGTCTTTGTTCTTGGTACAGGTAGCTAGGAAATAGATAACTAAAGAGTGAAATCCATCAGCCTTTTTTTTTTTCTTTCTTTTTTTTTAATAAACAAAAGGAGTAGACAAAACCCCTAACCCTCAAATGCTCTGACAAAATGATACAAGTCAAGTAAATCTTAAAGCATACCAGTTTAGGCAGGGGGTTGATGACTCTGAAGAAGGACCTGTCCAGTCAGGTATTGCCTGTTGCAGCTCCATGCCCTGCAGCCTTGGAAGTAAGTGGTTCTCTTTGGGTTTTGGGGTTAGATGAGACTCAACAATAGGCAAGTGTCAGACCCATGGAAGACCTGGTATACGTCATGATGGAGGGCCAGACAAGTCATCTTTTAGTGAAGGGTATCACCTGCTACATTTTTGCTGTATAAAAAGTCCTGGTGATATGACCAGGAGGTCTGACACTGTTGGAGGTTATTGCATCCATTGTGTGATGGGAATGCAGACTTCTAATACATCGTGTTGCCCCTACATAGTCATTGTCTGGTTATCCAGTGCACACTTGTTGTCTGGTTGTGGTTAGGTGAATGGTTGAGGTTTACCAAACCCTTCATTCACCCAGCAAACCCTTCATTCACCCAGCACCTTTCAGAGTTGCACTGTATTTTGTGTGCACACTGGATCATGTTTTGCCCACTCCTATGTACAGCCACCCTGCAGAAATCTGCATTAAAAATTCATATTTGTAGTTTCATCTGGCCAAAGTTAGGTTCTCTCTACTATTCTTTGCTTACCTTATATGTTTGAGTTGATTCTTCATCATCACATGAGCAATTGAACGAAATGACCTTAAAATGACCTATTTTCATTTCATGTATTCTGAAAAAAAAACCCCAGCAAATTCTTGAGTGTTGCTATTAATAGTGTAGGGACATTGGTGTGTTATTCATGTCATGGCAACTTAGAACTGATGCTGCTCAATAATCTTGTGTCTGACTTCAAACCTTGCCTTTGATGGAATTATTCAGTTTTAAGTAGCTATACTAATGCACCTCAAGTAGCAGTCAACCAGAGCTTAATCCTAACACACCTGAGTTGTATTCTGATTGGGAGACAAAAGGTTTCAAATATTTATGTCACTGCTCTCCCACTCATTTTTCTAAAAACCAACGAGATTGGGCTTTCTGCCTAGTTTGCTTCCAGCAGATGTGGTTTTGCTGCATCAGCATAATTTCTGTGATTTAGGGTTTGTGGTTTTGGGCATTTTGTGTGTAATAGATTCAAAATTCATGAGGGAATAGGGAACAAATGAGAAATTAAGACAAGAGGGAAACACACTCAGTGGAGCAATTTTGAAGACAGTTAGTTATTACAAAGTAATAATATTATACAAGAGATTAAGATAAAGGATGGGGTTTCTGCTTGAAAAGACAAATAGCAAGACTCAAAGGTCTTTCAGATTCTGCCAGATGCTGGTTCCATGCCATGGAGTCACTCCATGACTTGGAATCATCTAGCCTGGATATTGTATACTTAGGAGGGATTTGTGTAGAGCCAGGAGTGCATTAGAAGTAAAGTGAGTTTATAATGGTGACTTCTAAATTAGTCTCTATTAGAAAAAAAATTTCCACAGGGATTGCTTGGCATGGGCTCAAACTGGAAGTTTTAGGTGGGAGGTGTAATTCTGTCCCTGGAGATCCCTCTGAATAGAGAGAGCTGCTATCTGAGTTATAAGGAAGGGGCTGATCAAGTGTGTGCATGGAAGGCTGTGGTGGCTTCATCCCACACAGGAAAATGCTTTGCTATGCAGTGTCTGCTCCTGCCTCGGAATGCCCTGTCCACTCTGGAATTTGCTCCAGCTCCATTACAGAGAGGAAATCTAAACACATGCAAGGAGGAAGATGGCTGCAGGAGTCCCAGAAAATAGCAGAAAAAGAAGGAATAATGCTTCCTGGAACCTCCAATAGATGGGATTTCCTGTTGCCCATGGTGGCGTGTGGGAATGCAGACTTCACTCTTTTCGCCTCCTTTCTTCTTTCTGGAGCCACTCTCCACTAATCTTGAGAGTCACAGTCTGAAAAAGGATGTTCTCTAGAGTTTTGAAGCAGTCTGCCCTACTGATGAAAAGGGTGAACAGGGTGCTGCAGATGAATCCAAACATCTCAGTGCTGGTAGAATTAAAAAAAAATACAGATAAAAAACCAAATGGCTATTCTGTACACCAGAGGCCTTCAAAAGAGAGAGAGGAGATGCTGTATTCTTCATGGTGATGCTGCTGTTTACCCAGCAACAAATTGAGATGTCTTGGAATGCTTTCTCTGTGCAAATTAAAGAGAGTATGGAAGGGGTTGGAGGAAGACTCCTGACTGCAGGTATTTATTTTGATTAATTAGCCACTTTGGGAAGAAAGCCTTTCTGGACAGTGTTTTGAAAGTGTCTGTGGCTGAGCCAATGATGCCGTGGGGATCTGCTCTGGGTTGGCTCATTTGCTTCTCAGTTCAGCAGAGGCTGGCATTGATGCAGACCCAGGGTCCCCCTGTCAAGAGAAAGCATTCTGTGAAAGCACAGGTCTAGGGCTGAGGGATGTCCTTTCTGGATGAAACCTTTAAAAGGTGCCTACATCTACCCTCTCATCATATCCAGGCAGTCTGAGGGGTCAGCAGGCATCTGAGAGGGAGATGTCTGGCAGATGTGGACATCTAGATAAGTAATAGATGAAAACAGAAAAATATTTGTTTCACGATGTCCACTGCCATTATCCTTTCCCCCTCTGGAGGAAGTATGTGTGAGGAATATGTTGCGTGAATCAGAGTGCTTGTTTTCAAGCAGAAACTCTGGGTAACCTTGCAAACTACTTTGCTTCTGTTTTTTCTTTTCTGATGGAGGTTGCTCATGGTCAGATAAGAGTGGCAATCACTTCACCCACTGAAGAACTTGGCTAGAAAAAATATTCTTGAACTGAATTTTGGATGATGTAGTCCTCCTGTGAAGTCCTAGCTTTTTGATGAAGTGTTGCTTAGATATTGCCAGGAAAAGGCACTGCAGCCAGTGTTGCAGTGGCAAAATCCTGAAAGGAATGTGCTAAGAGTGCCTGTGATGGGAATGGTCCACAAAGCCAGAGAGGAGGAACAGTGTGGCCCACAATGCTTCCTTTTTGCTGTTCTATTTAGTTTTAAATTAAAAATAAACCACTGCTTAATTATTTTATCTGGAATTCTCTTTATTCCAAGGTAGTGCTACTGTATTGATAAAATTACTGCATTAGTCAGCCGAAGTTTTCCCTGCCTTGTCTTCTCACTTCATCACAGACATTTTCTTCCACTGCATCACTCCTGAGAATGACACAAATTGTTGTCTTGGTTTAAAAATAAAAATGGTGGAAGGGAAAAGGAAGGCAAAAAAGTGATGATGTGAGCCAGATGGTGCTTAGTTTATCAGTGACTGTTCTTTGGGGTTATGAACCATTTATAAAGGAAGTACTTTTTTTTTTTTTTTTTTTTTTTTTTTTTTTTTTTTTTTTAATTTTGTTAAAATTTTTTTTTGTAAATCTGAGTTAAATGGTTTTGCAGCAAAAGTTCAACATTAGGGTATGAATACTTTCACTCTAACTATCAACTGCACTCTCAGCTCTGCACTAGTGCCACATAAACAATTCAGGTTGGACTCTAATTGGCATCAAAGTAGCTTTAAAATAGTCTGAGTGAAAATGGGGCTTTAAAGGCAGCTTGAGTGTAATTTACATCTGCTTGAAAGCCTCTTTATCCTTCCAGAGTTGTATGAAGGGACTTCTGTGTAAGTGAGAATTTAGCCTTTCTTTCCCTTTAGCAAGCATGTGTGGCTATTTTTGCCTTCCCTTCCCCTTCTTCTCTCTTACCAGTGTTTTGGTGCAGTTGTTTGAATTTTTAAATTCTTAAAAGGTAAACGTTCATAATGCATATTTTTAGCCACCTGAGTAATGATTGATTTTTTTACATGTTAAATTTAGTTAAGTTAGGCAAACAGATGCAATCAAGACTGTGTCAGTTCTCTAAATCTGCATGGGTTGCAGTGCTTTTGTAACTAAAGGACAGCCCCAAATATTTTGAAGGGTTTTCTACCTCTTTGTCCAATCCTAGAAATAGATGTTGAGGCATGACTTATCCAGAGGGCCAGCAGACTTCAAAAGTGTCTCTCTCAAACCACAAGAGGACATTTGCTTATGCAGGTTTTCCTGTCCAGATGAGATAGCTGAAGATACTGTGTGAGGTATGAAGTATGCTGAACAGGTGCGTGTGCCTGGCTGCTGCTCCGCAGTGCTGTTGAGCTCTTGATTGCACTCTCAGTTTTCTTGGTCTCTTGGGAGTATTTTGAGCTCTCAGGCTCTTTATTTTGTTGTCTTTCATGGAAATAGTGCCTCACAGCAGAGCTCTTGCGACCTGCCTAGACTGGTGCCATTGCCTTCAGGTTCCATAAGAAGCCCAAGACCTTTCTGAATCTGAGAACCTGTGGAGAACCCTTGTTTAACACCTGTTTCTTTAGGGCAGTGGAAGCAAACAGATATATTTTGGAAAAAAATTAAAAATCGGTGAGTCTTTGTTTTATTCAGCACAAGGGATATTATGATTTAGGCAGGAAACCTCAAAACTGCATCTATTTTTTGCTGTCATATTTTCATCATGCTTCTTCTGCAGTCTTTGGGCTCCTTCAGCGAGTTCAGGAACCTTTTTCTATTCCCTGTGAATGGAGTGAATGAATATTTCAGTGAATATATTCACTATATTCCGTGAATATATTCACTATATTTAGTGAATTCAGTGAATATAGAAGAAGTGACACATAGTGAATATAGATCAATGAATATGTCTAGGTGAATATATTTCAGTGAATATAGAAGAAGTGGTTTTACCATTTATTTCTGGATTTTTCTTTTTTTGGCCAGCATCTAGAAAACCCCCTAACCTGCAAGGTTTAGCTTCTGTTTAACTTTTTCTTGGTTTTCAGTTGCCACTTCCACTACTTGCAGGTGCATAAAATACATGAAGAAAAATTTAATTGCTTCTTTCACTCAGCTTATCTTCAAAGGAAATATTTAATCATCAGCAGCTTTGGTGAGACTTGAGATTGTCTGTAGATCAAAGACCTGTGAGCTCACAGTCATTCCAACAAAATGTTATTAGTTTTGTAATTTAATTTCTCAGCTCTGTAGACAGTTTGGCATGTGTATTTTATAGGTGTTTTTTGTTTCTTTCTGTAACTTTAAAAGCAGATAAAATGTTGGAAAGAGGTAAAGTTTTTGTAAAAGCTCAAGTGCAGAGATTTGCAACTTCTCTTCATGGATCCCTAAAATTGTTCTATGGGACTGTCAGGCCCTTCGGAAATACCAAATGAATTCACTGCTCTGTGTCTTAGGTGCCTGTTTCTCACAGTCCTCTCAGAAGGGAAGTAAATCCACAAAGCAGTTCTTTGTGGTTCTCCCCACGCCTTTCATCTGCAGGTCAAGGCTGAAGATCATGGCTAGAGTAGAAAAAAACCCAGTTCTGTACATTTCTGGGTAAGTTATATTACTGTCAGTTTGTCATAAACTTTTTATGAACAAATTGTTGTTTATGGAGAAAAGAGTGTAGTTCTGAATGGGCTCCAGTTTTTTGAGGGCATAGCTTTTGGAGTGATTGAAATAGAAGTTATTGATTTTTGTAAAACTGGTGAAAAATAAACCCCAAGGGCTTCTTTTGTTATCTTGTCTGTAATGCTGATCTTTAACAGCTCAGAAGACTCCAACTGTGTAAAAGTACTCTTCTAATCAGGGTCAGCTTTTAACTTCTCAATATGTAAAGCAGTAATTTAAATTTCTGACTCTAGGAATTATACAAAGACTAAAACAGCAATAAAGGATTGGAAATGTTCTGGAAGCTAATGATAGTCCACGTTAAGTTTAATAACTCAAAAAATCTGATGACGTCAACTTCTCTTATCGTTTCTTCTCCATTATCAGCTCTACAAGGTTTGAATGAGGCAGTATTTTATAAGGTATTCCTTAAGAGTTCCCCTGAGCACTCTAGCAGGAGAAGGTGGTGAACACTGACACTCAAATTCTGGGCACTCCACACCAAAGCTCTTATATTTTTTATTAGCTGCCTCCAACCAGTAAGAAGCATTCAGCACTGAAATGCTGATGGCATATCAATTCCAAATGCTGAATCAGTGCATTAGATATGTCTTAGAAAGGGCTGGACAGATGCAGGCATCGTCTCTTAAATGAGGTTTCTGCAAGGAGCTGATCACTTCAGATTATAAACTGTCTTACTGTGTCTTTTGAAAAACCTATATGTTTTATGAGCCCTAATTCTGCTTAAGATCAGAGAATCATAGAGTGGTTGGAATTAAAAGAAAACTTAAAGAACACCTAGTTCCAACTCCCCTGCCATGGGCAGGGATGCCATCCACCACTGTCACTTTGGTCAAAGCACCCTCCTCCAACCAGGTCTTGAGTTATTGTAGCTGAATTCTGCCATAACTTCCCGTGTGCTTAAATATTGTCATACTCTGATTAGATACATTGATACCCTGGTATTTTAAAACTCATGGTAGGATGCATTATTGCAAATAATATTCTCCTGTCACACTGCATTTCATTCATAGATCTATAATTGCCTGCATTTTAATTATGAATATGACAACTCCTTGGTGTGGTACTTATACTTTATAACATAGTTTTAAATAATTCTGTTCCCTTCATTCAAAATGTTTAGATCTTCACTAAAGAATTGCTTGTAAGTGTTGAAAACTTCAAAGTTGCTGTACATTTTATCAGCATTCCTTGAGGCTTAGTTGGTACAGAAGTAGTGGGTTCAAATATGGCATTGAAAGAGTCAGATCAGGTGTGCAATCTGACTAATAAAATCTGGAGGATATTTCTGGTTTATGAATAACTTCTACTCAAGTGAAAAGACACGTTACCCCTGTACTACTGATGGTGGCAGGCTGTAGAACCACTCTGCTCTTTGAGATACTTTTCAGTGCAGACCATCTGCTTTTACTGTCTTGCTAATGATTATTCAACTAACTTAATATCTTCCATGTCAACTACTTTAAGCAAAGACCCTTGTGATCCTGAGATGTTACTTACAAGGTTTTGTAAGAACTTTTGTCTTCATGCTCCTTCTGAAGGTGTTTTAGCAGCAAAATTTCTGGTGTGATAGTAACCCTGCATCTGTCCTTGGTGTTAAGCTGATCAGCAGCTTTGGCATTAGGAGGAAATTTTTCTATAGGGCACACAGGAAGGGGTAGTTGTTTGAAGTTTTTCCTTGCTTTTGATGCTTCTGAGAATTTTCTTGGCTTTTGAAGTGAGCAATGTGATGGTGATAACTTCTGCCCCTCTCCTGATGTGCTGCAATCATGGCCGTAGCCCTTACATTTATGAGACATTCTCATTCTGCAGCTGATGGTATACGAGGAACTGAAATTTCCAAGACCATGAGTATTGCCTGGTGCTAGCAATATCACACCTTAGAAAACACTAAAAGAAGACCTCTCATTTTTCCCTTGCTTGCTTGTCATTCCTGGAGGTGATCAGACATGTCTCCTGGAGTCGTGCCATTCTGAAGGATACCCTCTCTGTCCTAGTTTGACCCTTAATTTAGGTGCTGCAGGTTGGTAATTTTCTCTAGAGGTAATTTTCTCTGGAGCTTCTTTAGTCTGTGGAGCACAGTGTGAGCTGTTGCAGGGGAAACTATGTTATTTTCTGCGGAGAGTTATTTTCTTTTCTGAGCATCCAAGCAACCCTGTGAGACCTCTCAAGCATCTTGTAGCCTCTGAAGTTATGGAGTATGAATACTTCTTTCTCTGATGCTCAGTTTAATGACTGACTTTGCAGCATTGGTTTAATGGTTCTGGCTTCACATGCAGAGCCAGAGAGCAATTGTTATTTCAGAAGCTAATTTTGTCTGGGAAACAAAAAATGTTTGTTGTAACTCAGTGACATTAACACAGATTTTTAGATTATGAAATAAAAATAGCTGTTTCCAATGGAAGCAGCAGACATTAACATAGAAATTAGATGAGTGATATATGCCCTAGGAAAAGTATTGTTTTCAGCATGAGAGTATACTAGTACTTGTTTATCCAATCTCGATTAGCTTGCAGCATTACCACAATTCAATTAGCAACTTTTTCAACATGGCTTTTCTTATGTTTGTGCATTATGCACCTGTATATGCTCAATAATAATTTATAAGTGAGGTGGAGAGTTGCTTGTGTTTGAGGAGGTTTGTTTTGGTGTGGGTGGTTTTCTGATGTTTGTTTTGCTTGTAATTTTTTTGTGTTTGCTGGCAGGCCTGGGCATAGTGGGTTTTTTTCTTTGTTTGTTTGGGTTTTGTGTTTTTTGGGGTGTTTCTTTTTTTTTGTTGTTGCTTTTTTTTTGTTTGTTTGTTTTTTTTTTGTTTTGTTTTGGTTGGTTGGTGGGTTTTTGTTTGGTTTTTTTTTTTTTTTTTGGTTTTGGTTGGGGTTTTTTTAAATGAAGATTCTTTTCTAAGCTGGGTAGTTAGAGCTTTGCTGAGGAGGCAGCCTGGGGACCGAGTGCTTCCTCAATACATGAACAGAGCACCCCACCTGCCAGTTTTGCCAAGCTGTCACCTCACCAATAAAGCTACTTGCTAAATAACTATAAAAGGTAATAAAACATTTTTATTAGTAATAAGAAATACTTTTCTGGGGAGAAATTGAGAAAACAATGACTTGATTAAAATATTTATTGAATCAAGAGATTTTTGAGACATCTTTAAGACCTAAAGGTATATTATATATGAAAAAACAGTGGCATAGTCCATTTTATGTATTACACCAGTGGTGCAGTGTTGCTTAAAAGAAATAAAACAATTCTCACTTCAACGCTTCTAATTTTAAGCTAGCCTGGCTTTGCATGTTAACAGCATTTTTCTCCAACTTCTGTCTGCTCTCTTGTCAATGCCATCTGCTTGCTTTATTCACCAACCAGGTGATTTTTGCCATCTTCACCCTCCTCCTCAATATGCCCAGCAGTCCCATTTGGGTTTATGGGGTTAGTGTGCTAAGCAATAGTCATATATTTATGTAAACATGCTCCTGATTCTAAAGAACCTTTCTCCATTTCTAGCTCAATAGCTTCTAAATCTTCCTCTGTTGGGGCATACAGCTCTGAATTATTTTACTGGTGTGTAATCTCTTGTTATGCCAGCTGGTTTTGTTGATCTGTAATGTATTCATTTATCCAATAGATTCTACTGTAGCAAAGCACTTAATTTTAAGAGTGCAGGTAGACTTGGCGTGAAAAGAATGTAATTAGCTCAAAGCTAAGCACTTGCCTAAATGCTTTGCTGGATTTGAGGCTTAGGAAAGAGATGAAAAGATTGGTCTAATTATGTTGAATTTGTTTTAGAGCTGCTTTATCCTAATAGCCTTATCACCAGACCACTTCTGATTATGGATTTTCAGTGTAGAAGACTTTTCACATCTTGTCAGGCTTTTCATAGAATCATAGCTCTCTCTGGGTTTTTTTGAACTGTAATCTTCAGCATGGCCTGCATAAGAAAATGTATCACTGCCTCTTAGGAAAGTGACTTAGGGAAGCCATGTCTTAAAAAATTGGATGTTGAAGGCAATGAAAAACTCATGTCACCAGTTCATTTGATTTTCACATATAAGATGTGCAAAATATATATTCTTTAGCTACTGCAAGTTCAGACTGCTGTAGCCTAAAGAATAAAGGTGTCAGTAAGACCAGATTGATCAGGAAAAAGAGAAGGAAATTGATAAAGCAAATTGCATTAATTAAATTCTGCTCTGATATTGATTTGGGCTGAGCTATTGTTAGAACTATTGGGGAAAAAAAAGAAGGACGTAAACCACTGAAAATAAAAACTGAAGAATCTTCTAGCTCTTACCTGGTGGTGTTTGCCTTCTTCCATTCCTAAAATCTGTGTGCACTCACTCTCATAGATGTCGGGGAGATTTTTAGGATTTGGTTTAACTCATGTTCACTGAAAAACTGCCCTAAATCTACAGTTGCAAGAATTACTGCTTCCTCAAGACAGAGCTTAGCTGGACTGGGGTTTTGCTTTTCCCACTGCTGTGTGGCCAGTGGGCACACACAGCACACATTACTGAGACCAGAAAGCCACATAGTAGGCCCAGGTGTTTTCAATGAAAAGGACATTTGTTGAGTTGCCTTTGACAATCCTTCCTCTTCTGTAGTGTTTAGCTTGGATGTCTTGTCATTTCTGAAGGCACAGCAAGCTCATCATGGAATTCCCACCATGCCGTTTCTTGTGTGCTATTTTTCAGAGGCAGGGTTATACTGCGGTTGTCTTTCCCCACTTGTTCCTGCTTACTCCTGAATGAATTTTTGGCATCTTTATCAAGGATGGCACTTGGGCAAATGCTTAATTTGATTGCACTGCATAGACACAAAGATAGAAAAGGTCTTAGACACTCTTGAAAAAGTGTGAGTTGAGGCAGATGTTTAGTGCTTTCGAAGATGCAAACCACATAAGTGCTTTCTCAGAAAAATTATTCATCATTGTTTTTTTACAATATAGATCATGATAGGGAGAAGGAGGAGAAAAGGACACAGCCACATAGTGATAGGTTTGTAACAGCTTCTCTGGGCAATAGAGGGCCCCAGGCTTTTGCCTTCCTTCTATTTTTTAACAGGCTCAGGACAGACACTAGTGGGTAGTGAGAAGCTCCCAGCTGTTTGCAGCTCTGTCCTGCCTTGTTGTGAGCCCTTGTCCACTTTTTCTCTTTTTGCTTCCATGTCTGTTTACAATACAAAGGCTGGTAAGGTGAGGACTGGCTCTTGCTCTGTCTTTGACCCTGCCTGCCAAACCCAGGGGACTTGCTGCCCTCTGACATCTCAAAATGTATCTGCAATACAAGTAATTGTTAAGAAATTTCTCTCTTGTCACTCAGTCATCTACAATTTGGGATTCTCAGTGTACTGGAGACTGACTAACCGCTCCACCATCAGCATGACAAAGTCTGGCAGGTCTGTCTGTAGACAGTTTCAGGTTCTCTGTGCAGATAGCACTGGTATTTTCAGTGATGGATCAGGTGCTGAAGACTTGACCTTGTCTACCTTGTGGACACTGTTGAAAGGTCTCAGAAGTGTCTCAAGTGAAAAATTCAGGCAGAAGCCTGCAGTTCCAGTAGAGCATTGGAAATGATGGTTTGATGATGATACAGCTTTCATCACCATGGGTTATCTTCTGCCTTTCCAATATGTGTCAGCACAGGGTTTGCCCTACTTTTGGTAGTACATGAGAATGCAAGTGGACTGAGGGATGTCAGTCTTAACTTACATGTATTGTGAGCTATGTCCTCAGCTGTGAAGCTGTATGCATATTGCTTTCTGCCTGACATCAGTTTTCTTTTTGTCTTTTGCAGCACTTTTACAGGCAGTCATATCTGGTGATGTACTGAAGGTAGGTACAGAGCACTGAGTATCCACTTACACACAGTTTTTTGCTGGTCAGATATAATGTACATTTTATTACACCGCTGCTCAAATCATAAATAGGCTGCTGTGGGGACTTCTAGCAAGTGCCATTTTACAGCATTTCCAGGAAATCCTGAACACCAGGGGAACACATAATTCAGGTGAGGTGTGAAATTTGCATGAATAGGATTTGGTGTTAGCCAGAGCCTTTTTGCCCAGGATTCAGAGCCCACTGCACAGAGCAATGTGCCAGTCACTAACAGGGAAATTACTGTATTGGCAGTGTTGAACAGCAGGGTAATTCTGACACAGCATTACACAGGAAAGCATATTTTCCACCAGTGAGGTTGGTGGCCAAGACCCTAAGCACTAGCTCGCTCAAAGTCTATCTAGGCAATCACGAGACCAGGTAGAACAAACCTCAGCTGGTTGTTTTATCACCTGATGGATGTCTCAAAACATGTAGTGCCTTGGTATAGTAAGTTTGGGAGGCAAAACTACTCATGCAATTTTTTTTTGTGCCAATGACTGCAGTCCCGCATCAGACAGCTGTTCAGGCTGCCTGTCTCAGTAGCCAAGTCAGGATCTGAAAACATGCTCTCGAATTTGGATGAGGACTGTGATTAATGATAGCAATTTTATCTGTGAGAAGCCAGCTTGGAGCCATTTGTAAAAATGACAGTGCTGTTAGGCCAACTTTTTGCCTGCAGGTATTTTGCCTCCCTTCTCTACCATTGCCTCAGCTCTTGTGGCTGCAGCATCTAGGGAGCAGTCCTTCAAGTAGTCATAACAATGTTGTCTCCTTTACACTTCTTGAAAATGTTTTGCCTGAGCTGGCTTTGATGGGGAAACTCCTCGTCCTTCTTCAGATGTGCTGCATCATAATAGAGTCCTCGCTGTAGCAATTCTCTCCTTTTTCTGCAGTGATCTGCACTGCAAATCCCACCCTCCCTCCCCCAAAGTTTGCAGCATTTCTGAGACCTCCCTGGTTGCTGTTTCCCTCTTATTCTTACCC
Organism: Pyrgilauda ruficollis; assembly: GCF_017590135.1. Taxonomy (NCBI): domain Eukaryota; kingdom Metazoa; phylum Chordata; class Aves; order Passeriformes; family Passeridae; genus Pyrgilauda; species Pyrgilauda ruficollis. The sequence goes on from NW_024529933.1 coordinate 1,496,826, forward strand.
CATGTATTGCTTCCTCCTTGGCCAGCCCTGAACAGGGTGCACTGTGACAAGGGAGATCCATGACAGTCACCTCATCTCCTTGTGAAATTCTGAGTTGGAGTTTTCTTATATAGTCAGAAAATATTTGACTCCTGTGCTGAGGAAAAATTTGAGTCTTCAGCAAAGAAGCCAGAATTTTCTATCAAGTACATATATTTTAATATATCCCAACAACATTGCCAGATATGGTTTGCAAGCATTCCTAGCAAGCAATAAATCATCACCAGTAGAGTAGCAATGTCTCCTTGTTTAGGAAATACAGACTGTTCTCTTTACCCATATAATTGTCAATACTTCTGGTTTCAGATGTTTTATATCAGGGCCTAAAAGCTAGCTTTAAATTAATGTTTTATTTTATTTTATTTTATTTGGTACTGACTTACAATGAGAACCAGTAAAGAATTTACTGATATATTTGTTTTTTTACTCCTCCCATCTTATAATTCTGTATGGGTTTTTTTTTTTTCCTCTCTCTTTTTTTTGTTTCCTTCCAGTTCATAGAATGTTGTAAAAAAGGAGCCAATTTGTTAATCCAAGGACCTGATCACTGCTCCTTATTGCACCACGCAGCCAAGACTGGGAATGGCGAGATTGTGAAATACATCCTGGAGCATGGTGAGTCCCTGGGGCAGATCCTCAGAGAGCTGCACCTCAGCCCAGTGTCACTCAGGCAAAACCACACCTGGCTGCGGGAGGTGGGCTCACTCATCTGTGGTGCCCCTCAGTGGAATGTCCACCTGTAGCATGTGTGAGCAGGAGGCTGGGAATGGAGTAGCAATGAGAGTGATGGCTCCAGGCAAAGTGTGAAAAGAAGAATTAGAATGGCTTTTGAGGAGGATGATATTTTCAGGTTTGCATCAGCTGGGGGGCTGTGAAGAGGCAGTGTGAAGCTTTAGTTAAAACCTCTGGCACAGGGATCCTCTGAATTGTTTTTCAATTAGAATGTATGTTGTAGAAAGCATCTAATCTCTATTAAAACATTTACAGTGACAAAGAGCCCATACAACCATTGTTATTATTTCAGCATTTAGTAACATGCTGGTCAGGAATCTGCTTCCTTACTTCGAGACAAATTCATCTATCTTCCATTCCAGCCTTAGAATATTATGTCTGTTAGATTCAAGACCACCCAACAGCAAAAACCTATGATCTCCATTTTGTATTTATGGACTGTCATCATGCTATTGCCCTTTTTTCCTTTTCATGCTTCTTATCTTTGTCAGTAGATTACAGGCTATGCAGCATTTTTTTTTTTGCGTCTGAGGCAGTCACATTTAGGAGCTTCTGCCTGTTGAACCACTGCAACTTTGTTCCCTCACTGCTGGAGAGTGGCACAGTAAAATAGTCACTGCTCTGCACACAGAGCTGGAGTCAGAGTTATCAGCCTCCTTCCTGTAGGAAAAGTTTTCTCTTCTCTGACCCCACTTCAAAATATCAGTGGCTAATTTGGCTTCTGGATGTCAAAATCAGCTACATTATTTCAGCAGCAGTGTTAGTGTGAACACAGAGACTGCCCCTGGTAATTAGAATAAGTGTTAGCTGTTGCTCCAAGGTATTGCATAAATTGTACAGAGAGAAGAAAAAAGCACAGCTCCTAAGAAAGGAAGAAGCAACAATGCATCTCTTCAACCTTGACCCCTAAGTTAGGTATTAACTTATGGGTGTCAGGTATTCTATAGGTCCAAGTTCCTGTACTGTCAGCAGCAATCTGTAACTTAGTTCATTTGCTCTGATGTGACAGAGGCACTTTTGGTGGCAGATGGAAGTGAGGAGGGCATCCTTAATAGCAGCAGGCTTCTAGCATGACTAACTCAAAGGACATCTTAGTCAAGGTAGTCATTGGAGCCCAGAAAATGATTCAGGCAAGAGTTACATGTGCATTTTATTCATTTAGATAAACATAAATGTCTGATGTCATTTGCCCTTGGATATCCAGGACATTTGCTTGGGTCTACAAGATAGCACACAAGGCCCAGAGGAGGTCTGACCTGCACTGACAGCCAAAGCCCAAGCAAGCATCTCCATCATTCCAAGTGCATCCCAAGGCTTGCCTCATGGTATATCAAAAAGCACAAAATATCTGGGTGTGGGCAATGGAACCGTGCCCTAAAAATCTGAGAGGGCCTGAATTGTTCGTTTACTCCTTTATGTATAGATACCTACACATGGATAGGGCAGTGCAGTTGGCCTTATATCCAAATAATGACCAGTTTTCTCACCAGTTCTAGCAAACCTTACCAGTGCTCACTCTGCCTTACATTTACCTGCTCTGGATTGTTGCATTAGTCATAGTGCACACATGTGCTACTGAATTCTGTAGACAGGCATAATTTTGCTTTATTTTATTACTGCCCCTGATGTCTTCTCACACTGCACATGACCTGTGCCAATTCATCGATGCCTCTCTAGGATTTTTATTGAACACGTATACTTTAACTTAGTGACAGTCTGACCTAATTACTGTTCCTTTGGTGAACATTTAAAGTGAGAAAATTTAAACTAATAAGATTGTAAGCAGGGAATCCATGGGAATTTTTGAAGCAAATAGAGAAATGTAAGGGATTACAGACTGTTAGACAAAGACAAATCAGAAGGTTGAGCAAATGTCAGCTCAGTTCCTCTCTCCCTTCTTTATCCCCAAGGATGGCAGGAAGCTTTTGCAGCTTTCCAGACATATGTCCTCTGGGCTTCTCCAAACACACTGTTTAACATTCTCTGGGGATCAGGGAGAGCATGGGACAATGCACAATCTAATAGAGGCGCCCGCTCTTCTTCCACCAAGCAATTAATGAAACTCATTTCTACTCTGGGCACTTATCAGCCACAAATGAGCTCTCTTGCTGAATCATCATCATCATAATGCCCTTGTTTTCTTTGCATTCGCTGGCATTTGGCATCTTCTCAGCATTAATTACTGTACATGACCTGATCCTATGCTACTAATATCTAAGGGTTTCCCTGTGTGGAGCTTCTTGTTTCTGCCAATATCCACCCATAAAAATTTCATAAAAATGAGTCTTACTTCTGTTCTGGCAATTACCTCTGCCCAGTCACACTTCCTCTGGATTCTGTGTGCTTCCCAATATACGGCTGAGGATAGTGAATGATAATAGGAGTTCCACTGTAAAATACCCTCAAGCACACAGCAAAGAAAATCTATTATTAACCACACAGGGAAAAATCTTCTGAGTATCGCTAAAAAACAACAGCAAAAAAAGAAGACCAAACCCACTTCTCCAGGAACTTTAACTTTCTAGTTTGAAAAACAGTGGGATAAATCCAGTGCAATACAGGAGTGGCACTCATAGAACTAGAATTACAAAGGAAGGAAAATGCTGTAGTGGTGCTAAAGCTGTCCTTTGTGAAGATGGTCTATTCTGCAAACATGCAGGGCACATTTATATGAAAGGTTATTCTGTGATCACGATCAGAATTATTTCAGATGTTAAGGGGAGGAAAATAACCTGCCTTAAATTAGAAATAGCAGGGGTGAGTCACACATGGGGACTGCTGTGCGGTGCCTCCAGATAATTTGCAGTGGCCCAGCACAAGCCAGGAATAGCAGCTGAAGCACCAATGTAGTAGGTGTCAGGACAACAGCTGCTTGCTGCCGCAGGAAGAGTTGTGCTGGCTGCTGCTTCTGTAAAACAGTTTGTGTCTATCCCCTGTGCAGGAAGGGCAGATACATAGAGACACAGATCTATCACTCATTCAAGATTGCCCACCTAAATCAGGAATCTTTCGGTTTTAGTAGAAGGGTCAGCTTTAAGAACTTGTCTGTAGCTGAGGTAAGAAATGCTTAGCTAGAAACTGTGGGCCAAACTCAGTAGGTATCACAATCACAGCTTTTTAATGCTGCAGTCAGCAACTGCATTGCATCCTAATGCATGTACATTAGAGAAGAGTTAACTGTCTACTTGCTTAACACAAGCAGAATTAAGGAAGGCTTAAGAACCTCTGTTAGAAAAGGGGCCTCCTAAATCACCTGTATTTGGTATCAGACTTGGATTGGAGTCTTTATTTGGCAGCTGTGAAAAGTTTGTAATTTATAAGCATTATACAAATAATTCCATTTGCCTTGTCTTTGTCTTCTCTAGACATTCAAAAGACAAGCAAGAATTGTAAAGTTCATCTATGGCATTTTGATTTTAAACAGAAGAGAGGAAAGACGTTTACAGTTGCCTTAGAGGTTGTGGTGGGAATTTCTGCTGCAACAGACAATATGTAGGGCATCCCATCCTTAACATTTCTGTGTCCTCAAACCTCAATGTCCTTGCTTCAATAGAAAGCATCCCCTGAATAATAAAAAAAAGATGACGCTTTCATTAATCTTAGCGCTGCAAAGTCCAGAGCTAAGAGCCATCAGTGAATCTGGATTTGCATCCTGACCAGATTCAGAAGTTCCTTGGATAGCTTTGGGAAAGCAAATTTTCCTGTGACAGGGATGTGTGTCGGAGACAAAGTTTGAATAGTCGTCGGAAAGCAACACAATGAGAGAGAGTTTGCATGACACTTGTTAGTAGGCCTAGATTTGCAGAATGTTTTATGGTAGTGGTCATTTGTGAGGGGCCTGAACAGAAAACAGTTTAATTTTTTTCTGGAAGGCACAAGGTGTAACATAGCCTGTTTTAATTTCAAGCATACCAAATTTTAGGGTAATGTGGCTGACCGACATGTAGGAACCTGTACATGTACATGTACAACCTGTCTAGCCTCTATATTACAGTGGAAATTCTGAGCTAAAAGACACTAGCAGAAAAGACCACTGTTAATTTTCCCATCAGGTAAAAAAAAAAAAAATAAAGTGTGGTGTTGGGGAAAGATTAGAAATAGTTCTGAATTTCCAGTTTACTGTTATTTTAAAAATACTCCTATTTTGAAGGTAAGGATCCACATCCAGTTTTGTCTCCCAGATAATAACCCCAATCAGGTTATTAACAAAGAGGGTTTTGACAGATAAATATCCAGAAATGTTGATAATGTCTGACATTACTGCTTAGAGTTAATACCCTTCTTCCTCAGTTCTATGAAGGACTGACAGGACACAGGACTGGCAGGGGTTAACATCTGTGGGTCTCCTGTGGGTATCGGTAACCACATCATTTGGAGAGGGCTAAGCTGTGGGCTCAGAGGCCGTTCAAGAATGTGTAGAGCTGTATATTTTGGAAATGCCTCTGAAATATGGTCACCTAAAGTGTTGGGTTTTTTTTTTTTTTTTATTGTAGTGAGCTTAGTGAAGGAGCAGCTGCTTTTGAGTCTCCTTGCCCTCCCTCCTCCCATACCCAGCCCAGGCTGCTTTGCCTTCTGAGAAACCGGAGAAGGGCTTTGGTGGAGCGAAAGAGGGCAAAAGGAGAGAAGGAAAAAAGTTAATAATTCTACACAGACAGTCTATGGGTGCTGTTGAGGAAAGAGAGTGATCTCAGCTGGGCTTCCCCTCAGTGTGTCATGCTTTTCAGCTCTTTTCAAGTGAATATCTCCCCCCACCCAGTCCCCCATCCCCATCCTGCCATTCTTCAGCCCCCCAGTCTCTTTTTCCCTTTCTCTCTCTATTTTTTTCCTCCCTCCACCTCTCCACACATTTCTATCTTTTGTTTTTATTTCCCCCCCTGCTGTTTTCCTTGATAGAAATCTCACTCATGCATTTCCCTTCCGGATTTCTATTGGGTTATTTTGTCCTCTTTCTCTCCGTGCCTTGGTCCCCTTTTCTTTCTCTGCCTCTTGTCCCAGAGTGAAACAGCCGCCTCCCTGCTGGGTCAGGATGACAGTGCCGTTAGCTTTCCCAGTGCCAGCCCTTCCCACATCTGTGCAGCTTTTGTCCCCGGGCAGAGGGGGATTTGGAATGGTCGGTTGGCAGCGCCAGGGAGACTGATATAAAAATGAGGTCCAAAAAAGAGGGGAAAGGGAATTAGGAGGAGGGCGTGAGATGGTTTAAGAGAAGGACAAGTGAAAATAAAATAAAGAAGTAAAGGGCACTGCTCAGGCTGTGAGTTGGGACATTCCAGCTTCAGAGACAGGCCAGAGAGAATGAAATTAAAGCATCCTGGTACCATGTCATGCAGCTAATTATTAACACCAGTATCTGGCCCTTACGTACAACTCAGATGGAGTCAGGGTTCTCCCATGAAATGCTTAATTTGGGACAGCATCCAGGAGAGCACCCTTGGCACTTAGGGGAGGTGTACTTGTCATCTCCTCAGGTCTGTATCACAGACTCCCTTCAGGGTCCTCAGCACTGAGCTCCTCTGTCCTAGCCCTGCTATTTCTTTCTGCTTCACACCAGTTTTCCATTACCCTTGGCTTCTCTCCAGACCCACTCTGCCCCAACTTTCTTCTCCCTCTCAGGTCATATTCTTCTGAATATTCTCTATTTTACTGCCTTTACTTACCTTTTAACAGCTTCTTCCGCTTACCTGAGCAAGTACCTCTATGTCCCACAAAGCCAGACCTGTCACCCTGCTCCACCTTGGCAATATAACCTTCCTTGGTCCAACCATGAGCGGAAATAATAGGTGGCAGTGTCTTCTATAACACATTGCAAGCCATTCCTGCTTACCTATCACTGAGATGTGGCATTGCAGGAAGCTAGGGGAAATTACTTTTATTTTTGAGAGAACACGATTTTCTCCTAGGAAATATAAAGGACTCATTTTCTTCATGTGTATTTCTTTAATTGTCTTTTTAGTTTCTCAGTCATTATCTTTTTTCCTCTCAACAAGAGGCTCTGCTTATCCCCCTTTATCCTTCTTCGTGGTCCTGGGAGCTCAGGGGTAGTGACTGATTCTTCTTTTTGATAGGCAGGAGTGAACACACAACTGCCAAGTATGGAGATGAGAATGTGTGGTGGTAGAGTCAGGCTGCATTCAATAGTTGACAGTGGCTACTGAGCTTGGAGAGCTGTCATGGCAAGTATGCAGTGGTACACAAAGCCCTGTGCACTGAGGACTAAGCACCATCGTTTTTCTCATGATGGCAGAAGATGAAATGAACGAGATGCCTGCCGCTCAGGAGCCCCAGTGATACTTCATGTGTACATTGTAAAAGCAGTGAGGTAAAGACAGGCTGCTCTGATCCATTTTGACATACACTCAGACTAAAAGGAGTGTAGAGAGGTTGTGTGTAGGCCTTTGTAAGCCAGTAGTGTGAAATTCCTCACTTTCAGGTGAGATTTGCTGTAAGCTCTTGAGGACTCTTGAATTTCAAAGTCACAGCGTACTGGAGAGAAATACTCATGCGCAGGAAGGAAGTCTTGTAAAGTTTCCCTGTTCCCCTTGCTAACTGCCCTATACCATCTAACACTACACTCCAGAGCAGGGGAGAGAAGAATACTATGACAGACTGCAAAGGAAAAGTTATTTTTTTTCAAGTGATATCCAGATCCTAGCCTTTCCATATTACTGTAATTCAGCAATGGAATTTGCCTCTACAAATATCTGCCTTGTAGTGAATATCAAGGACATAAGGACATTAACATAAATGTATTATTTTTTTCCCCACTTAACAAAAATCTTTTCTGTTTTTCTTAATCTTACTTTCCTGATCATTGCTAACCAGTAGAGTACAGGATTTGCATATCAATATAAAGACCGCTGGGAATTTTCCACCCTGATCTACATTTTGTATAATGCTACTAAATGGAGTAGCACAGGGATGTCATTCAGGATGGAATTTGGCTAATTTCAACTTCCTAATGACATTTTCCCTCTAATGCCAACAATAGATTTTAACTTGCAATATATCAGGGTTTCCAGTATATCAGCATTTTCAATGTACTGTACTTATGTGAACCACTTAATTGAGCAAGGTGAAGAGTGAGAAAATAAACTCCATGAATATTCATTCCCAGTATAATTTAGAGGCTGCTACTCCCTGTTGCGGACACTCCAGCAGCGACTGTGCATTCAGAATTTTATTAGTGCAAGGGCTTACACGAGCATATATTACATTGAAGTTTGACATATTTTGCAGGCTGAGCTTTCACTTGGCTTCTTTTATATATTCTTTACTGGGAATCTTCTCCTGGTAGACATATTTTTTGACGCATGCAGACAAATGCTTTATGACATACCTGACTGTCTTTTGCAGGTCCATCTGAATTACTGGACATGACAGACAGTGAAACGTAAGTACAACCTACTCTGTCCTCCACATTATGTGTGTTAAACTAGCAGACTCTTGGTTTTCAAGTGCAAACTGTTAAAAAGGAAAAAGCTTGTAAAATGGCACAACTCTTCAAAACCAAACAAACAAACAGAAGGCCCCCTAAAAACCACACACCAACCACCTCATATGTGGCTTTCTTGCCTAAAACAAACATTCATTGGATTCACAGACGACTTTCTTCCTATTGCTTCCCATGCTTCCTTGATCTTTCTAGAGGTATAGAAGCCCTGCCATGTGTTTTGATGTTTCTGGCCTCCAGCTACTAAGGGACCAACCTGAAGAGTAAAATTCCAAAAGTCAGGAAATTACTTTTCTTACTCTACACCTTTTTTTTCAGTCCCTTCTTGATTCATCCAGGGTGCTCTGCCTTAGCTCTCCCAAGTGGCCAGGACTTGTGCAGTTGAATGTTTCCATCAAGGGCTTAAAACATCAATCACCTCCATTTTTGTTAAAAAACAAAAAAAAAAAACCAAAACAAAACCAAAAAAACAAAAAAAAAAAAAAAAAACCAAAAAAGCCCCAACCCAACCCCAAAAAATTACTTTCCTTTCCAATTCCCAATTTTTTTTACACCTTGTATAATCAAAGTTTCACCAAAGTATGTAAGGGAAGCATGAATAATCCTGGAAAATATGTGTAATACATATGAAATAAAACCAGTCTTTTTCATAGGGATCAAGCCTACCATTTCTCATCCCACAGTGCCCTCCCCTGCTAACAGAGAACACCTTTTGCACAAGGTGCATGAGTGAAGTCCAGAGGTGACAGGGACTGGATGGACTGCCTAGTTCTTTTCATCCAGGGTTGTAGCACAACCACATCAAGTGTCAGTGAGCACAGCTATGAGGGCTTCCCCTTACAGAGGTTCCTCTACCTCTAACCCTAGGAAAGGGAAGGTCCAAGCTGTAACTGGCAGTATGAATTTTTCTTTTGATCCTCAGCGGGAAATAGAATGCTATCATATTCTGACACTAGCTCTTATGCAGCAAGGGCGTATTGATTACAAGGTTGCCTCTTGATATTTCAACATCCTCTGTCATGGATGGGGGCTGAGATTTCCTTACGCACTCTGTGTAGGTAGTTGCAAGATTTGTCCTACAACATGTATTTCTTATAATTTGTTATTTCATAGCATAGGTTATGTAATGGCCCTACTTGTTGGATACTGGCATTAAGGACTCCTTCTCAACCCACTCAAAGCATACTTTCCTCTCTTCCTGGCCAAATCTAGATAGACTTCTTTACTCTCAGTAAAGAGTAAGTCAGTTTCAGTCAGTTTTAGAATCCTGTCAGACTTAGCTCCAGTCTGAGTGAGAAGGTTTGCAATAAATGTGCTCCCACCACACTGTCTTCTCTTCTGAAAAGCATGAATTTAATCTTCCCCAGTACCTCAGCAGTCCAGTGGTGGAAAACACATGAGAGTTCTTGCTCTCATACATCCAAGAGAGCAGAGTATCAGAACTGGTGCAGCAAGTGCACCAGTCATAGCTTTGATGAGTAGGATTTTTCTAGGATGGCTCCAAGAATGAGGTTGAGGAAAGAAATTGCAGGAAGAAACAAACCTTGTTGCTGTTTCACCTGCTGTGAAATAAGAAGGTGGCTAGCTTGCCTTTGCAGCAGTTAACAGAGCTGGTGGTTGGATGAGAATGTGACATTCAGTCCTCTGAATACATAAAATCTGTCAATGTTTCTTTCCCATCCCTCAGAAATTCTTCATCTACTATTTGTGCATTGCAGGCTTTCCTACTGAGTCAAAAGATGTAGATGCTAAGGGAGAGAGTGCACATGGCTACCTCTGCCAGCAAGAGGGAACCTTGCAGAAATGCAGCATCCTTCTGTGTCTATCCTCTGCTCCTCATGCTTCATAAATGTACATTGGTGTGCTGTGTCTCACGGCTGGTTTCTGTACTTTGGTCTAGGGGTGAGACAGCACTACATAAGGCAGCCTGCCAGCGCCACCGCGCCGTCTGCCAGCTCCTGGTGGATGCGGGAGCCTCTCTGAGGAAGACAGACTCCAAGGTAACACAGCTCCATCAGTCCCTCACAAACCCCTGTGCCGAGCGAGACCCGGCAGCATCTGTCCCTGCTCTTTGCATAACTGAGGCTTCCTTGTGTGTGCCGAAGGCAGCTCCTTTGAAGCAAGCTATTTTTATACAGAAAACTGTATTGATTTAAACAAACACAAGAGTTCAGTCCCCAACGTGGGTCACTGTCACCATAGTAAGAGCCTGGCCTCAAACTATTCGGTGCATTGGGTGTGAATGAGACATCTCCATGGCACAGCACTATCCTCCTCCTGTGTGGTCAAAAGAGAGGTCTGTGGGGAAAGACCACCTGCAGGAGCCTTGATTTCTGATTGCACAGCATCTGTGAGGCTTGGTTATTGTGGCTGGCTTGCTTTGTGAGGATGGCTAACTATTTTCTTTTGCCTTAGCTTGCCCCTATGCTCACAGTTGTGACACTAACCACAGCACTCTCTTGGTGTAAGCTTGACTGAGAAAGAAATCTGGGAAAAATGAAATCCAAGGAATATTCTGTCATTCCAACAATCTGATTGCTTAGGAGCATGGTCCAGAAGCTGCCTCTCTGGAGTTTCTGAGCACAAGCACCCTGTGGTCAGCAGCTGAGAGTGAGTTGGTTCTCTGGACTCCAGAGTCAGAAGCACCTTTTCTGCAGATGGGCAATCAAAACTAATTTTTGCTTTCTTGGGCTCTGTGAGGTAGCCTATAATGAGAAGAGAGGTCATCTATGATTCTATCATTCTTGTTCAGATGGCAGAATTTTATGTTGCAAAAAGCTTTCTGAAACAGATGAAATCCAGACAAGTGGTTTCTGACTTGTTAATCATCTTCTGCCTAGAAATCATCTGTTGTTCTAAATGTGTTAGCACAAGACTTTCTCTTCATGTTTCTTATTACAGGGTAAGACCCCTCGGGACAGGGCTCAGCAAGCTGGTGATCCAGATCTGGCCTCCTACCTGGAGAGTCGACAAAACTATCAAATGGTTTCCCATGAGGACCTAGAGACAGCAGTCTGATGTCTGAAAATGTCTGAGAGGATCCCTGGAAATCTCGAGACCACACCTGAGGCACTCGGGCATTGTGTGAGGAAGAAACTGCTGGAACCCACATGTCTCTCACTCTCGAGGAAAATACCTGAAGACATGCCACCAGTTTCTAAGGGCTACTGAGTCTTGCCACAGAACGGTTATGTTCCATTAGTTAGCCCATGATGGATGAGGTGGGACACTCAAAGGTCTGTGGAATCCACAGGCCACGAAAATTTACCTTTATTGCTTCCAGCAAGTAGCATGAACTTCTCCCATGTTCATCTGTATAATTTATTTAAAAAAAAAAAAAAAAAGGAAAGAGTAAAGAGGGTGTGGGGGAACAAAATCCAAACTAACTGGTACATTAAGCCACCCAACCAGGCTGTCCTCCATCCTTACAGTTTCTGCATTGCTTTTATTCTCCTGTTCCCCTCACTTCTCATCAGTTAAATATTACCTGTTATCTGTGTTGTCTTCACAAATGGTTAGGCAGTAGCAAAATGTTTGAGGAGCTCTGGATGCCCTTAAGAAATATCCAGTGTTTTTACCAGCTACATTCCCTCCCCGCCATCCTCTTGGAAGCTGTGTTGTCAGTACTCAGCCCCCATGGCGTTTCCTTGCTTTTGGAGAGGATGCTATTTATTGCCCTGTTTCCCAGGGTTTGCGGCATGGTCAGATTTACAGCAGTGACAAAACCTAACCTCATCGTTGCTGGGCATGCGGTTATGGTATCCTCACGAGACAGGCATTTACAAGGAAAGGAGCTCTATGGGATACACCATGCTGAATGGCAGAGCAGGAAGGCACCAGGAGGGTTTCTCATATCACTTTTATACCTGTAATGGCTGACCCAGTTCTTCTCAGGTTTCAGGCCTGCCTGAAGTTGATAGCTTCTTTAGTTCTTTACTTCTGAAAAGATGGGTTTTACCATGGGGAGAGATTTGTACAAGACTGAGGGAATTCTGATGGACTTAATGACAGACCTAGTCCCCTTTGCAGCACAGCCAGAGGGAGGAAGGAGACCTGGAACATCAGTAGCCACCCTGGGCTCATTGCTGCCTAGAAACAAATGGGCACTGGCCTGGTCACATTGGGAATAGGAAAACCTTCTTTGGCTGAACCTGTAAACTATCTGATTTTTCAAGGGCACCAAGTTTTGGGGAGTCTGTCGAAGTCTGTTCCTGGAGAAAGACAAGCAGCAGCTCATTGCCTTGTTGCCCACAATAGGTTTGAAATGTAAAGCTTAGCTGCTGTAAAGACCAGCTGTGTCTTCTGTACTCATCTGTTCTCTGTCTTATAACCATAAAGGAAGAGAAAGCAAACAAATACACAGGCATAAATAAAATGTTTCATCTTTGGATTTCTAATTGCTACAGATATCTCAGTTGACAAAATAGCAGAGCTTCCACTTCTACTTTGTCAGACCAGTGCCCATGAAGACGCTCATGGCTGACTTTTGGCATAACTCTTGCAATACATTTTTGAATTTTGCTTTGTTGTTTGATTTGAAAGATCCACCAGTGTTTGTTTTCACATCCCTTGCTAGGGGTAGCTCTCTAATAGATGGCGATCATCGGGGTTGCATACATTTGGAAACCATGAAAATAACTCAGGTCATTATTCAGATAAGTTTTTCTTCTTTGGTAGAAGTGGAGAAAATCAAATGAATGCATTTTTTTTTTAAGCACGAGTGATTGTTGTAATAGGAAAGGGGGAGCTGAACAATGTATTTTAATTTTTTTCCTCTTTTGAAAAGTTCATTTGATACAGGCAAAATATTTCTTTAGTATTTCTTCCTCTGGAAGGAAACTATATATATTTGTAATCTATAGATCAATGGCGACATGAAATGTATTTTGTCTTATTTTCTGTCTTTACCGTTCTCATTTAAAAAATAAAATAAAATATGAAAGCCAAATTACTTCCCTTGATAATTATCCAGGGACTTGTGGAGAAAATAAGTACGTGTATATATTAGAACAGAATTTGGCAACTGTTAAAATAAAAACTCAGAATATAGTTTTGGTGCGTGTGATATTTCCACAAGGAAAGATCCTCACATTGTGGTTTCATGGTAGGCCTTGCATCATTTCCCAGCTGGGAGAAAAGACATTACTGTAATATTTCTATACATTTGATGGAAACAATAATTATGTTATCATCACTTTAATCTTTTGGTTTTCTTTACTGATCTGAGAAATGGAGGAAGTTTCAATAGCACAGGAGTTTGGTCTGTCCTGTGCTGAGGCCAAGCTGAGTATAGTCACTGAGCCTGTGAGATCTCCCTGATCCTTTAGTCCCATGAAGCAGCTTGCTTTCATCACAGGTAGCCTCCAGAGGCCAGATGTGGATTATGATAAGGGAGCTGCTTCTGGTCCCTCTGCCCCCAGTTGTCCTTCCCTTGTCAGCTTATCCCTGGTACCCAGGAGGTGCTTGCAGCTGTGGCTGGCTCTGGAGAAGCTTGTCAGGATGGGCAGATTTCCTGAGCAATTTTGTGCCATTTGGACTGCTCAGAGGAACTCAGACCACTTGAGAGAGCATGGCTTGTTTTTTTCACCGAAAGCTGGAGTACGATGGTACGATCAGAGTGAGCCTGTTGAGCCTCTGGAAAGCTGTCTGTGCTGTGTGCTCAGCAGGAGACAGCTATTGTATGATAAAAATAGATAAAAATAGCCCCCAGCACTGGAGGTAGGGCAGGAATGGGCTGGATGTGGTGCCTTTGACGTCCAAGGTGTCCTGAAGCACTGCACACATGATGCACTAGATACCGGTGATGTTTGGTATCTGCAGGAAACGGAGCACATCTGATGTTTTCCACAATGACTCGTGTGGCAAGCAATATCAGAAGTTGGTTCACTGAGGGCAGTTTGGGGCCAGGACTATTCCTTGCCCTTTTCAAGTGTGGTGGGTTTACCAGAAGCAGCAGGCTCTGCAGCAGTTAAAGGTAACACATTTGTATGGAATCTCTGGAGCACTTGGGGTCTAGGTTAGTACAGTACAACTGTGCCTGCACTGGGCAGGGCCCAAATTCCAGTGTGCAGCTGGGAGTCCACTTAAGTTACATGTAAAGCATTTTGATTTACTAAAGCATCTGTTCAGTGGTTGTGTCTGTTAATGTGTGTATATTACTATACATATGTATATTTATAAATATCAGTATGCATGTATATAGATGCACACATACACATGCAAACACACTTGAAATTGTGTCATTTGAATGACAAAGCCCCTAGGGATGCTCAGCTACTGAGATTGCTGGACTGACAAAATGTCATTTGCCATTTTAATTTGTTATTAAAGGGAACCTTTCTCAGTAGAACTGAGGAGCTTCCAAATTGTTCCATTGTACTGGTTTTACTATCTCATTTTGGAGATAAACAGGGAAATAAAGTATTTATAATGTTGATAAAATAAATTTTGTAATTTAATAGCAACAATTACTCTTATTATTTCATGTTTCAATGCCAGATATCTTTTTTGTGTTATTCAAGGCATGATGACGTCATACATTTTTTACTTATTATAGCATAGAATGGTAGTGGACAGGGACACCTTGTACTAGACCAGGTTGCTTAGAGCTCCATCTAAGCTGACCTTGAACACTTCCAGGGATGGGTCATCCACAATTTCTCTGGGCATCCCTCAGTACTGTGAGATGTGAGGCTGAGTTTTTGTTTATGTAAAACAGGGGTCCAAGGCAAATTTTGCCTGTTCCAAAACTGGTGTCAGACTCCAGTGGATCTTTCATCATTTCATGTGGTGTTTTGCTTGTCTGTGTTTTAGCACTTTAAGATGTCTGTAGGTGTTTTTACTGGGACTGTCACTCTTACTTTTCCCCAGTAGCAGTGAAATTGTTCAGTCCCAACTCATGGTGCTGTAGCCTGGATTCAGTCTACATGAGATGTCCCCTGCTACATGAGGACTGTCATACAGAAGGACCATAGTACAAAACGGAAAGAAAATAGTACAAAATTGATGTTTCGTTGCCACTGATCTTCCCAGGTGTATTTGCTGAGCTGGTACTGCTGTGTAAGAACAGATGGGGCACATAGTTTTTCTGGTGGTGTGGCTGTAGGAGGATTTTTCAGTAATATTTCATGGCTCTTTGGCTCACTTTTGTCTTTTTGCTGTGATGGTGAAAACATATGGCAGTGAAAGTTTCTAACACAAATTCATCTAGAAGGTGGCTGTTTCCCTTTCAGCCATCCCAGATGCCTTCTGTGAGACATGCTTATGAGTTGACCCTTCCAGGATGACAAAAGTATGTTGACATGATCTGTCTCTGGGGTATGAAATGGGAAAGATACATTGGCAGCCTCAAGTTTTCTGGGAGTTTAATAGTACTCAAGAAATGTATGGGCATGCTGGAAATTTGAATGCCTTGAAAAAATTCCCAGGAAATTCTGTCCTTGTACTCCATATACTACAAGAAAAAAACAGTTCCTTGTGCTGATCCATTTGAGGTGTGCCATTTTCCTTCTCCCACTTTTTGCTTCTTTTGCACCAAACTAACATCTATAGAGAAGTATTTGATAAGACTTGTTTTAAAGCTTGCTAAAAGTAACATTTTGACCTCCATTTTACCTGTTCTTTGCCATTCATAAGATAATGTTTCCTCTTTTCATTTTCTTCAGTGAATCTGAGCCAAAATTACACTGAGTTACTAACTTCCAAATTAGTCTAAAGTAGCAAATGTGAGTATCTTTGGACATTTCAGCAGTTCTGGAAACAGCTTATATTCCTGGGCCTTTCTGGATGCATGTGAAGCTATAGGAAACAGTATTAGAGTGGTTATTGTGGTACTCATCATCTCATTTCTCTTTCTTAACAACTATTTTTCTTAGCAATGGATTGCTACAGCCTTAAATTCCATGATCTGCCTGCCAAAATCTGTTGATTGCAGCAGCTACTCAGTGATGTTCTGCAAACTACTCCAGGTGGCCATAGCAAGTGACCATGGCTGCTTTTAGTCCAGGTTCTGCCGTGGCACTGGACTCCTCTGGAGTGCCTGCCTGAGATCCCCTGCAGGTACTAGAGCTCAGGGGTTTCCCCTCCCTGGTGTGTTTCCAGCACTGCTGCTCGTGTGGTGCCCACAGAGAGTGGTGTTCTTTCATCCCCTGCACATGTGCACTGGAGCAACACCCCCTACCTTGGCCAAGGAATTTCCTGGTCCACCTATGGTGCCATTTGTGCAAAAGGGGAAAATTCTCTCCCTTGGGCCTTGATCACACCAGTAAATTAATAACATTTGACTTCAGTGATTAGGCAGGCTAAGAGCTGAATAACCTTACTGTATTCAGCCATCAGAGTGCATCTTGTCTCCTGCCTTATTTATAAGGTGCCAAATTCCAGTCTCAGATGCAGTTTCTTGTTTCCCTGACTGATTTAAAAAAAAAAACAAAAACAAAAAACAAAAAACAAAACAAAAAAAAAAAACAAAAAAAAAAACAACCAAACCAAGAGACAAAAAACCCCAATCCATCCTATGCAGTACACATGTATCTGGTTACCCAGAGAGTGGGGAAGGCAGACAGATCATTTTAAAATCTTCTCATTCTGATGTAGCACATCATGACTTCTAAAGTCTGAGCAGGGGGAAGCCTTGCAACAAAAGCATTTGTTTCAATATTAACACATCTATATTTCAGGAAATAATTTGATGCTAAGCCCTGTTAAAACAGTCAGCTTATGCTCTTAAATCTCCTATGTGTCAGAGATTTGGGGAATCTAAGGAGCCAGTAATCCTCTTGACAGGCACATAAAGATAGGTGAATGCCCAAAAAAGCAAAAAAAACTGCTTTCTTCAAAAATCTGTTTCTATTTTGCTACCCTCATCTACTAGAATCAGAACCCTGTTTTGGGAATGCTATTTCAGAGTTCAGCAATATTTTAACAGCCTCAGCATTCATTTGCAAAGTATATAGAAGCTGTAGCATTTTGAAGTGCAAGAAGAGCACTATTTCTTTGAGCAATATAATATTACATAAGTAATTGCCTCATCTCTTGCCAGCCACGTTTTGCTGGTAAAGTGCCACACCTGGCTCTTCAATTAGTCCCTGTCTGGGAGGCTGCTTGATGTGTAGCCCAGCACTCAGTGAAGTGTGCACTGTGGCAATCCAATGCCTAAGTGCTGCTGCAATTACCTAACTACTAACACATGAACCACGTGAAATTAATTTCTTAGTGTTTCACTTCATTTTAATGAGATAAATGCCATTCTGATTCCAGCTATCTTAGTGACCTTCAGTTTCCACTCTTTTCCTCAACCTGTGGTCAAGAAGAGGTATAAGATAATCTCTGTTCCTACAGAATCCAAATCGTGTCTAGGAACTCTACAAATCACTTAGGTTTGTAGGTGTGGAGAAGCTCAAGAACCTCTTGAGTCTGATGCAGCAGACATGAGTGATTTCTACTTGGCTAATTAGGCTTTAATAAGCAGTTCCACTTTTCTAGGGCTGCTTTTCCTGTGTGACATTCACATAAAAAATGAAAGATGACAAAATTAGAAAAGCAAAATTAAGCTGGCCCCTGGGAATGGGGAATTCTAAAGAATGGCTTCCACATGCATTGCTCTTTTCTAGATAGGGAGTTGCAGTGCTACTTCTTGAATAACACTGTAATGAGTAATTATGCATCATAATTAGATACAGCTAATTGTAGTAGTGAGGTGGGTGCTCACTGCGTCCAATATTGATGTCACCCAGATGCAGAGGTATTCCTGCCTCTGTAGAGATGACCAGACAGTCTGGAGGGGGAACACAAAGCTTGAGGCTTTGTGAAGTGAGACATGAGCCCCAAGGTGAGCAAGGACAGCCCTCCCTGCTCCTTAGCCATGCTGGAGGCTTTCGTTCCAAATGAATGGAGGCAATGCCACATCAAAATAAATGTTTGCTGTAGGTCACAAAGTGAATAGCTGTCGTTCTTCTCATGTCCCCTGCTTCAGCCCTTTTCCAGGAACATTTTTTTTTCCTTTCATCAGAATGGGAAGTCTGTTGATGAATGGGAAGCCTGTTGTGTGCCTGTATTAACAGAAGCTGGGTGCAGTTGTGGTTGTTGTCTGTGGTCTTGTTGCTGTTGTAATACCTTATCTGCATGGCATAGGGGAGAAGTACATTCATGTCAAAGCTAAGGAAAAAAGATATTGCTGGCAGCTAATGACAGGAAGGAAATAGAATATAATATTATTTAAATTTATTTTTAAATATTCTTCAGAGCTCTTTGCTTTTCCTTCATTTCCCCTCCCTTTTAGAGTTTCTGTACTGAGCTCTTTAATCTTTCATCATCTCTTCTTTCCTTAGTTCATTCTACCTTCATTTTTGATTGGAAAAATCCTGCTCATGTGCTTACCCTTGAGACACTTCTGCTTGACCAGTCACAGATGGTTGGATCTCCTCTGACCATGTACAGTCATGGGCAGGGAATGTTGAAATTCTCTGTATTAGGAATGAGCTGGACGTGCAGTACTAAAGGCTCCTCTGAAGGCAGTTGTAATGCCCAAATTATAATCTCAGGATTAAAAAGATGGGAAGTATGATGGACTTGGGTTTTTCATGCCTGAGGGTTTGATTTCAGCCTTTCCAGACTTAGTTTTAATATCAATAGGAAAATTCTTATGACTGTATTTTTTATTTTTTTTTGTGTACTTTCATGTTTCTTCCCTTTGTGATTTTGCTGTTAAATAATCTGTGCCTGGGCAAATGTAATTGTACTGCTCTATGCTTAGGCTTTCAAGAAGAGGCAGCTGCTTCCAGCTAGCAAGTGAGTGTGCTGGTCTCTCATGCAAAATGGCTGGCTTTGCTACTGTACAGTTTTCTGCTCAGCATGTAGCTCACAGAAATCACAGGGAGATGGCAGGGGCTTATCAGGATTTCTTGTTCCGTTTACATGTCACTGCAGAGTGATTCTCTTCCATCTGCTTCCTTTGATCACACAACAGCTCTGGGAGGAAAGAAAAGAAGTGGCTGAGCCTTCAAAGTACTAAGCAGCTCTTGGGAGCTTTGTCTCTCCCTAGCTTGCTGCTGCACCTTACAGAGCTGGGAAAGGGAAAGCAGGGGATGCTTTATGTGCAGAAAGATCAATCTCTCACCTCACTGGCAAAAGTAACAACTCTTTGAAGGTACCTATTCTGACACCCCACCAGTGCCAGGTAGGGTGGAAAATACATATGGACATCAGCAAGCCTGTAGGAGCTGACTTCCTTTCTTAAGGGCTCTTCCAAGCTCTTTTTGATTCTCTTCCTGGTGCCTCAGGATAGGAATTCCTTCCTGTGTCTTCCCAGAGCAATCATCCTGAGGATGCCCTTTGTAATGGTGCCATCCAGCTGCCCTCACACCATGTGTTACATGTGCTCTGTGTCCTGCAACTCCATTGGAAATTGAAATAATCAAGAGTTAAAATCTCTTTCAAAATGGACTTAGGATCTTGGCCACTGACCCACCAGGGTGCAGTGCACTGTGGAGGGGAATATGGAATGGAATATGACTGCCAACATTTCTCTGTAGAAATCTCCTCAAGGTGAAATGTGCTTTCACAGTGGGAAATGAAGGTTATTTTTCTCCTGCCCATATTATTTTGTTGCAAACCCTGTGCCAGTCATTTTGGATGCAGACAGCTTTTTGGAAGCAGGAGGCTTTTGAAAGATTTTTCAAAGTCTAGCCAATGATGAAGCTGAGGACTTGTGTTCTGCAGCTCCCACACAAACCTTCTGGCAGTCCAATGAGGTTTCAGTGTCCTCTCTGAGTCAGTGAGCGGAATATTTTGCTACAAGCTACAGGCCTGCCTTTGTGCCACTGCTATTGCTACTTTGCTTCTGCACATCTTTTAGAACAGCTATAGTTTTGCAGCCTTGCACTGGGAAAAACCACAGTGGTATGGGGGAAAACACACTTTTCCTAATGGACACAAACACTCCTCAAGCTGCAGTTTTGTGCTAATGAAAATGCAATGTATGTAAAGATTGAGCTGGGTTTAAGAGACTGTCTCAACCAGCTCAGTGAGGATTTATTTCCAGCAAGACCTGACTTCTTGTTTTGCTGTGAACAAAGAAGATAATGCAAAAAATAATCACTTGGTTTAACGGTATGCTTCTGTCTTATGATAGTTAACAAGTTTAACTGTGTGCCACATGGTCGTGTCACAGAATAGGGAAAGTATTTGCTTTCAGAATTTATCAGAATTCTCTCTGGAGGTACTGGGGTCAAAGAGATAGGGCCAAAGGTAGCAAACCAAGGGTTTGAGATTGCAATCAAGGGTTGCATTCCTGCCACTTCCATTAAGTTCTTTTGGGTAAATCACTTAGCCTTACTGTGCCTCAGTTTTCTTGTCTGTAAAATGGGGATAATATCATCTCCCCACACACAGACAGGTAAGGTGTTTTGTGTTACAAGCCTAAAATATGCTGTATATTAACTATTTTTGAATTGTATGGGTTTTGAATTGTTTGGGTTTTTTGTTTGGTGGTTTGGTTTTGTTTTTTTTTTTAAACTTTTTTTTTTTTAATTGTGCCTTGTAATGTTACTCTATAGCATCCTGCTTCTTCTGGGGCTATTTTTTCCTCCAGACAGCAGTGAGAGTAGCCTTGTCCCATGCTTTTTTGTTTAACTGGTTTAAGTTGAGATAGCAAAGAAGGATGGAGAATGAGAATTTTCCAATTAGCTATTTTGCACTTTTCATGCTTGATTTCCATGTTTGAGCTATCTTGTATTAAAAGTTGTAACTCAGGTAACATTTCAACTCAATGAAAGCATTCAGGTGGTTTATCTCTCTTCAGAGAAGAGTATTTTGCTGAATTTTAGAGCAGCTTTTTTTTCCATCATATTGAGTTCATTGAGCACAGAATGTTTCCTTTGGGAGTGCCTATCTCAGAAATAATTCTTTCTGTCACCTCTGCTATTATGCTGGTATGACAGAATATTGTCGAAGAGTCCAGAAATCATCACTTTGGTTTGTTGATGCAAAAGGTTTCTGGGGAATGGAAAGAAACATCTGAGGGAACAGATTCTCTGGCCTTCATGTTAACATCTCCTCTGGCCACCTGGCAGATGGGAGATGAAAACTGGTAAGGTACAAGGACAAGGGTTAACAAAGATTTAGGGAACTGGAAGTGCCTCATGCAAAAAGGAAGAAGGCTAGGAAGGAGTCATCAAGGCCAGGAAGAAGTGGGATGCTGATGAACAGACTCTTGATGGAAAGGCTGAGATTCATCAGGCTATGTATATATACACATGTACAGTGATGCTTCCTGGAGATGGTGGAGAAAGGACAATGGGCAGATTTTGATCTCCTCTGCTCTAGCTTCACTCCTGGTGAACCAAGATGTGACTGAGGTCAGAACCTGGACCATTCCATAATGTGTTTGGCCCCCTGAACCAAGCAGTAAATTCAAATAACAAATGACCATTTTTAACCTACATTTCGTGGGCATCCAGAGTTCCAGTATTTGTATATATCCTATTATCTGAACCCACATCTGTTCCAGGAGTTGTAATTACATCTCAAAGGGCTCTTTTATGCTACCTGACCCTGAGCATAATGCACTGGAACATCTTGAGTCTGCCAGCTGGCAAAAGGAACCCAAGGCACACAGCAGTACCCATGAATAGAGGATATATGTTTAACAGAGAATCAAGGCACAGGTAATCATCAGTGAGGGGGTATACATGAAGGAGGCGGGGCTTTTTGTAACAAAGAAAGTATTTTCTTCCACAATTTTCTTGCATTTCCTATTTATACAAAGTATCTTGATCACTGTGCTGCTAACTAAGGAGATTTTAAACTAGGGGAAGGAAGAAATATGTATACAGCAAAAGAGCCGATTACTGTTCTTTTTGGACACTTTTCTGTATTGTGACTTGTGTGGAAATGTACAGAATAAAAAGTGAAGTAGCGCATGCCTTGGCTGGGCTGAGTTTCTTTGTGTTATTTGCCAGCAGAGCTGGGTTGCTGCTTCTGGCAGAGTGGAAAGACTGGTGTGACTTGGAAGTTGTGAAGAGTTAGGGGCAGTGGAGGAAAGGGACTCAGGGGTCAAAATTCTACATATGTGTGTATGCTGGTGTAGAGAAGGGAGTGTTAAGCCTCTGGATAAATCAACTTCAAGCTCATGGTAAAGAAAAAGGTTAATGATAATATTTCCGGGAACATCATCTCAGTCCCTTAGTAAACTCAGACTGCCAGCACAGCACTCAGTGTGTGCAGCAGAGATTAGCAGGACTCTGTAGGTGTGTAGGTCACCTCAGGATCTTAGCTATGCATCTCAGGAGTTTCTCCAGTGCATTCTCTGGTTCACCTCCATGTTATCTCAGGACTAACCCATACACATATAATGAAACTTTTCTTGTTTCTGATCAGCTGTGTCTGATTGAAGAATTTTTGAGAATTTCACGGTCATTGCTTCCTTTCTTGTCTTCAGCAGCTCCCCTCCCTGCCTCACTCAGGAGTTTCTATGCCATTTCTGACACAAAAATTTTGTAACCTCTCTTCTGTCCAAGTCAATATTTCCTAACAGCTCCCCTGCCTCCACTGTCCCACCCTGAAATTGTATTTCTGAATAATTCTGTGATGTTTCCTTTGTCCTGTCTCTCTGGGACAGTGCCTGCCCCCAAAACACCTCCCTCACACATGGTTCTGTCTCCCTCCTCCACTCCAAGCCCTTTGAAGCTCACTGCTGTTGCCAGCAGCCAGCTGTGTGCTTGTCTTTTAAAGGATGTCTTAAGCTCCCTTTTCCTGCTGTCTCAGGCAGCTTAGGAATATTATCAGTAAGAGTAGTGCTAAAAGCACTGACTGCTCTGCCTGTGCAGGACTGGCTGGGGCTGGACGAAGATGTAGCCTAGTCATGAGTTCCCTGCACAGCAAGGAACAACTACCAAGTGCTGCTTTGATGTCCAGGAGCCCTGTGGTACAAAGCCCTGCCTCCTCTGGGGCCCTTCACAGCCACCAGCTGCACCAAATGGCTGCCAGCTGCTCTCTGGAAATGTCAGTGGAGAAGTGCTTTTTGACGTGCTCGGGGCTGCCCCCACAGCAGCCTCTGGAGGTGCTCCACCACCTGCAGGCAGAGCTGCTCCGTGGTGCATCTGAAAAAATGAGAAAACAGCTCGCATCCTACTAGGTTTGCACCCCAAATTCTTGAATGTGTGTGGCCTTACACATGTTGTGAAGAGAGTCCAACTGCTCTTTTCTCATCCATTGTAATTTGCCCTGTAATTTCAGCTCTGTTAACTGTTTCTAACGCAGGGCTGTTTCTTGCTAACATTCCCTACAAAATTCTTTAACAGAGCCGGTGAAATTCATACCCATATATGCACACACACACACATACACACACTCACACACATATATATATATTAAAATATCTATCTCATAGGCAAATATACTTAAGTGAGGAATTCCCTTTTTCGTGCAACCTTTCTTTACATATGAAATGTAATAATGTTTCTTTAAAAAGCTAAGGCTTTCATAGTGGGAATGTAACTACAATGAAAACAATAAAATCCCATTCTTGGGAGGGAAAAACCCAATCCTGGGTTTTTTAATCATTTGCTTTGAAGCCTTTTCCCCCCAAAAGCCCTGCAGCTTCACCACAGCCAAGTGATTTCAGCCTTTCCCTGCAGTTAAAATGTGCTTCTCCCTAACAAGGGATCTTTTAAGCTAGGTAGTGATGCTTGTAAGACATGTTGCCAAGGTTGTTAAGTCTAAAAATAGGTAAATATTGGAAGCAGTCCCATAATTTCAAGGTGTTTGATCTCATGTTTTCACATTCAAGGCTTGATATTGCTACCCGAGTATTGTATTTGAAGCTGTATTAGTTCACAGCAGCACAAGAAAACCTCGAGAGGTGCACCCTCTCTGTTTCTGCCCACCTATCCACAGTCTTAACTGGCACCAAGGATGCATGAGTGTGTGTTTGTCAGGAGCTGTTGCTGTGTGAGTGTGGAGTTAAAAGTATTGGTGGGTCAAGTGCATGGATTCTGCGGCTCTCATTCAGTGAGGCAGGCAGTTCTGTGGAATTAAAGGAGAGCTGTGATTTCCAAGACCCGGAAAAAGAAAGGGTTTGTTTCCTGTGGATGAGAAACAGGAGTTGGCTGCTGGGTGTTAATTCAGATGGGCAATCTGTAGATGACAGGAAGCCAGGAGAATGGAGCACTGCCTGGTTAACACCTATAAACAGTTTGCTATCAGGGAATGAACAAAAATAGTAGGACTGGCTGTCAGAAGAACTTCTGACTGCAGTCTCCATTGTTCTCCATTTGCCTCCAAAGCATGTAACACCTTGACAGTCAGCCACAGAGGTTTCAGCTTTTGGATGAAACCTTCTGCTAAAATGAGAGGGAGAAGGAGGCTTCTCACCAAAGGATGGGTGTAGGCCAGCTCAGGAGGAAGTTCTATTACTCTCCACAAAACATGGAGGGCACAGAGTAGTTGGAATCTGTTTTGTTGTTGTTGGTTGGTTGTCATTTTTAAGGGTGACAAGGGAATGAAGAAGTGACTTAAAAAGGAAAGAATAAGATTAAAAATGTAGTTCTGAATATTTTGGATCCTGTAGCTCATCAAATCTGAGTGACCTTGAGTCAAAAATGGTGTTAGGTGATACAGACTAGTGTTTGGTGTCTAGGCTTTGGGTGTTTTCTTCTTGATATAATCAGCCAACAGGCTGAGGACTGTGTTTGCTTTAAACAGGGTATGATTACCTTCTCTTTTTGTTAGTGCATGTAGGTGCCTCATAAATTTCTCCACTGACAGAGCTCATGATGTTCTAACAAGCTCTGGTCTTTCTCAGTCCATTTATGAATACATACTTAGTTCCAGGAGTATCTGTGTTTTGCTAATGGGTCTCACTATCATCCCTGAGGTACATCCTAATGGGATGCAAGGCTCCACATAAATATAAGGGGTTATTATTCTGGCTGCTCACTCTTTTTCCTTGTTCCTCCCTTCTGCCTTTTATGAAATGTACAATGAAAGGGCAGATATGAACAGTGGTGTCCATTTGAACAAGATGGTTGTACAGTAAGGGGTCACTGGATAACCAGCAGTTTCTCCATGCAACACTGCTGTTAAAAGTTCTTGTTAGTCTTTCCAGTCACTTAAAGGGTTTTTTTTTGGAGCTTGACATTTTCACTAATACAAAACCAAGTGAGCAGTATGTCTGGCTCCATAAGTCACCCTGAAATTCTTATACTAGATTTGCAGTCAAGCTGATTTTTACTTGCAGGGCCCATTCCTAAGAAGTGATCTCTTAATGGGAGAGCTAGGTGAGTATTGCAGTGCTCTGGAGATCATCTATGGCTTTTTTTCACCTTTTAATAATGAAGGAGGTCCACTCTGTAGCCAGAAATGAAGCATCTTTGTGTTTACGTGGGGGAAAGAGAATAAGGGCTAATTAGGATTATGAGGCACTGTTTGGTTTAGAATGCCAATACTTTCTGACCTTCTCATTTAAGATTTCTTTTTTTTTTTTTTTAAGTTTCTGTAATTTCCTGTATTTTAATTTTGAAAATGCAGCAATACAGGATCTGATTATCTTATTTTTTGTTATTATTAATAACAAACACTGAGATTAATCTCTCTGAAGTATTGATTCACAGTTCCTTCTAAATGGCAGCCTTTTTTTCCAATGTCTCAGCTCAGTTATCCAATAAAAAAGATACCTGTAAAAATGGCCATATGTATGTGTAAGGTGAAGGGTCTGGAGGAAGGATCTTAAAGGGAGCAGCTGTGGGAGCTGAGGTTGCTCAGCCTGGAGAAAAGGAGGCTCATGAGAGACCTTATTGTTCTCTACCATTACCTGGAAGCAAGTGATGGTACAAGAGGGAATGGCATTGAGTTGTCCCTGGTGAGGTTTAGACTGGATATTAGGAAAAGTAGATTCATCAAAAGGTTGACAAGCACTGGAACAGGCTGTCCTGGGAAGTGGTTGTGTTGGAGCCATGGGAGGTATTTAAAAACTGTGTAGATGTGGCATTTAGTGATGTGGTTTAGTGGTGGACTTGCCAGTGTTTGGTTAACGGCTGGACTGATCTTAAAGGCTTTTTCCAACCTAAATGATTCTGTGGTTCTATGAAGGTCTTGGATCCAAGGAATTGGGAATGGTGGATAATTCAGGAACTTCAATGTCATTGGCCAAAGTTAGTTTGTCTGCTTTAGATTCTTTCTTACTACCTGTGTCTTGAGGAAACAAAACTTTCTGGTGTGAGAAATTAACATTCTGTTTCCAGACCGTGAAGTCCAGTTCTAGGTGTCTCAGATCGGAGCTTTGGTCCTACCCAGGCGTATTGAACCTTCCTGCTGCTGCTGCTGCCATTTTTTCCTAACCTAAATTTCCTAATATGAGATTTTTTGGAACCTCTTTGTTAAGTTTCCTACTAGATTACAGAAAAAAATTGTGTATATTATATAACCTATATATATACATATATAAATTAAATATAAATATATTTATATATATTTATATATAGAAATTGTATAATACAAATGTAGACTAATTTATGTTGGTGGGGACATCTGACCCAGTCTTACATTCAAACCAGAGTCAACTTTGAGGTTAGGGCAGGATTATCAGTGTTGGATCCTTGTATTTAGGACCCTTATTTAGGTCATACCAAGGCCTTCCTTGGATTTTTATAAAAGCAGAAGGAAAGAAAAAAGTATTTGCTCTAAGGAACACGGACTATGAATTGACAAATGGAAACACAAAATGTGTATGATTTTCAGAATCAGGTGCTGAACGCATCACAGACACCTAAAGAGAGGCTCCTTTACTCAAAGTCACTCAGGAAATCACTGGTGGGTGTAAAGAATAGACCTGCAAGTCCTCTGACTCCCACTGTGTTAACCTCACATCTGGCAAATTCTATTGCACTGTGTGTCTCCCATTGAATCTTCTCGTTATTGCAGTCTCTTGTGCCAAAGGTATTTTCATGAACTTGTGCACTTTTCTTTCAGTTGTTAGGGTTTGTTGTAGTGGTGTGGTTTTTTTTTTTTTGTTTGGTTTTTTTTTTTTTTTTTTTTTTTGTTCCCTGAAGCTAAAAGTTGCATCCCTATTGTGAAGAAAATAGGAAACAGATTTGTTCTCCTCAAATGTGTTGGATCTTTGAATGGAAACTGGGAGGAGAAGGAGGCGACAGCCTGCAGCCCTGTCACATTCTTTCCATTGATACACATGGACACCAGGAAAAAGTCTGATTCTGATCCCCCAAAACAATAGATATGGAAATGTTTTCTCTTTGTTTAGTTTTTCTTCTGTCCATCTTAATGTGAGCATAGCAGTAAAAAGCACTACAGGGCCTGGTCTAAGACTTGTGTTCTCTGTTAGTGGAAAAAGAGAGAGCTGCTTACTCCACAGGTTCAAATACCACTGCACTGGCCAACAACAACAACAACAACATGGTTTTATCTCAGTGTGAGCTGAACCTGACAGTTAAAGAATGATCTGTTCAGGGTACAGCTGTGTTCATGCTTACCCAAACACAGCCGTGGAGGAGCAGTGTGCTTGACTGGAGGAAGGAAGCACACAGAATTTCCAGGTAAGCAGGTAGGACATTCCTCATCTTCCTGCCACAAGGGTGTGAGGTGGAGGTTGCCATGGAGGTGTCATTATGTAGATACAGCTCAGCCAACTGACTCAGGCCTCAGTGACCACTGTCCTCCAGTCCTCTTCTTGTCATCATTTTCTTCAATAGCCATGAAGAAAGGGAATCTGATGAGATCTGGTGCAGCCACAAGTCAAAGAGCAACCAGTGCCAGCATGGTTTGTCCTGGAATGGGAGAGGGCAAAAGGCACGGGCTGAAGCTCCAGCAAGGGGGGCAGAGGGGTCAGTTCCTGTCCCACACATGCACACACAGAGGCCAGCCAGCATCCAGAGGCTTGAACTTAGCATTTATTTTCCTTACCAATTAAAAAAAAAATAAAAATACTTGCTTTAAATTATCTTAACCATTGGGATAAGAACCAGTATGGAGCATGCAGTAATATTGATGAAGCTTTCAGTTCTCTGATGAAATGTGCTACAGTTTTTAATAACAAATGAAGAAAACGAATTATTCTTATGGTAGAATTACTGTTCCAAGCCCTCTTTTTTCATTTGCCTCGATCTTTCAAACTTACCTTTTGAAGCAATTATGCCCATTCTTGGCTGTTGCTCTGAAATATTAATTAAGGAAAAAAAAACAAGCAACACAAAAAAAAAAAAAAAACAGACCAAAAAAACCCCAAACCTTGACCAAAAGTGACTAATTTAATCCCCTTCATATGTTAATTACACAAAGGCTTTTAAGAGTTCATAGTGAAAAATGTGGCAC
Organism: Pyrgilauda ruficollis; assembly: GCF_017590135.1. NCBI lineage: Eukaryota > Metazoa > Chordata > Aves > Passeriformes > Passeridae > Pyrgilauda > Pyrgilauda ruficollis. The sequence continues at coordinate 1,525,366 of NW_024529933.1, forward strand.
AAGAATGAGGGTCAAAACCAGCAGTTCAGTCCTGCCCTGTGTCTCAAGTATTGATGAGATGTATGAAACAAGACTTCTTCAAGCTGGAGGACATTTAGTTAATGACTTTAACAGCTATGAATGCCAGAATTTTAACAGTCAAGTTGGTCAAGTAATTCTGCACAAGTGTAACAGGAAATCACTTTCCATTTTCTTTAATTTATCTTCGTTTTTTAGACAGCCTGAGCTTAAAAATGGCCTGAATTCTGAAGAGGTTCCAAATCCAACACTCTTCCTCCTCTCAACCATCCCACATAAAAAAGCACCTGAATGTTAAAACAATATTGTTGGCCTCTCTCAAATTCTGTTCAATAATCTTAGTGGGTGGGATTTGAATTTTGAATGGTTGTAATCAGAGGAAAGCTTGAATCAGTCATGGTTTTGCGACATCTTGGGTGACACCTTGATGTCCCGGGAATTGCAATCCTGAAGTTTTATAAACATATTATTATTGCAGCCTGAGAATGTGTAAATTCCAGTGAATTTACCATCTCTGTTTTGTTTTGGGGTTTTTTTTTCCTTCCTTTAATAACAGTAAGCCCAGCACAATTTGCCTTGAATCCCCTCCCTAGAACAATTCTTGTAGCAAAGTACCAGGTAATATTTCAGACTCAGTCACACAGCTGGCTTATTGTGCTAGTGAGGAAAACCACAGGTGAGAATCTGCTCCACAGTGAGCAGAGCCTGGATGCAGTGTGCCTGCACTGGGATCTGGGCATTCCTTACAGGATAAATCTTCCTCCTAGCCAGGCTGGGGCAGCAGGGGAATCCAGCTGTGGGGGTTCATCTAGGATTTAATGAAAAGGTTATCCCTGTTAATAAACCAGGATTCCATGGAGGATGGCGTTTTCCTGTCCAGATCAAGCAGTGGAGCGCTTTGCATGGATTTCACCCATCTTCACTTTCCAATTTCATGACTAAACAAACCCACAAAAGACACACTTGCTAAACAAGTTTGTGGATTCCCAGCACTTCTTTCATCATCAGAACAACCAGGGGAAAAACACTATATAAAAAGCATTGAATTACATTTGTGACCTGGTCCTATGCCTATGCTTCAAAATTAGGTGTTTTTACTTTTTTTGACCAACACTGTAGGAATAATTTGAAACATAAAGGGAGTATCATTTTACAACATTCCAAAACAATATTTCATCTGGAAAATGAATGGTATCCATAGATGCTGGAGTAAAGACAGGCAATGCAACTAAAAAAGTGCTCCTCATTTCCTATCCCAGACAGCTGAAACAAAACAGATGTCACACACACACACACACACACACACACACACACACACAAAAAAAGAAAAAAAAAATAATCAAAATGTAAAACATGTCACCAAAGAAAGAATTCAGGAAACAGTGATACAGGGTCATACACTCATATGAACTCCTTGTTAAAGACTCATGTTTTCTACCTCCTGAAAAGATATGATGAAGGAAATGGAGATAGGCAAATTGCACCAGAAACATGGGAATTTTGTTAAATATTGGGAGCACTCCAATAAATACAATATTGCCTTTAGGCAGTTAACTGTGGCTCCTAAGACAAATCTGGTGGTGGTGCTGCTTTCAACTCCTTGCAATTTCTAGATGTGCATTATTTATGCTGTTCTAATCAGATCTTATATTAGCATCATTTAGACATAGAGAAGGATGCAGGTTATTTAAAGAGAGAGGGATGAATGCTGAAGAGACAGAACTCAACTGTTTGGAAAGGTCTACTTTGCAATATCTTAACATTCAGGCAGAATAGTTAGAAAAAGAGTAGCCTGGGGAGGTAAAAACGATTCTGAAGAATCTAAAGTAGCATTGAAAAGGAAAATGAAAAAGCAAAAATACTGCTACTGAAGTACAAGTACATACATCCTCTTAGGTTCTGAATATAATTTCATCAATAATGTCATATATTAGCATTAATACTAAAATTAGGACAAAGGGAACCTTGGCTAAGATTGTGTTCCTCTGTTTTAAACATTGCATAAACACTACTAAAAAAAACATGGTATCTTCAAAAGGCCTAAAGTACCTGAGGGATCTTAGAAAACAGGATGGGATCCTGTTCCTATCCACTTCTTGGTAGAAATAGGACTAATGACCAGAAGAGCTGTGGATGGTACAGGGTTACCCTGATTGTTCCCTCTCCTCAAAGTAGAACCAAGTTTCTTTGCTCAGACCTAACTCCTTTTAAAACCTCCATAATTTCACTGTTGAAATGAATGGTAAAAGCAAAATTATTACAAGCAATAGCTGTGGTGGTTTTGTCGAAATGAGCATAAAATTAGGATTTTTTTAAGTGAAGTCAGAAATTATTCTGCATGGGAAGATAGCTTCCCCTGTGTTCTACCCCCTTCAAATTCCCAATATGCAAAGTAAACTACTGAAGTGAAGGATGTCCCAGAGGAAATAACCAAAAGAACAACATGTGTGGCTATTTTATCGAGTCTTTCTCACTATGTTGACGGTTCCAAGAATTAAAAATGTGAAAAAACTCCCACTAACTCTTGTGAGAAAGGCTCCAAGTGTTAAACATTTATATGTATTATATATTATAATCTAGAAGTTTATGATATACAGTTTGACACATATTCTGAGAATTTTTATTGCCTCTGGATTTTTTTAGCAATGTTTTAGCATTTATATTCTGAGATTTTCCCATAAAGCATAAGTGGAAGAATCAGGACTTTCTCCCCTATGTTTGCACTTTTTACTACTGAAAAATGCATGTCTAAAGCAATCACATAATGCTGGGAACTAGGTCTTTGGGGGAAAAACTGACATCATTTAGGAAGAAGTGTTAGCGTTGCCCACAGTAATCCCCATAATTTGATATCAGAATGAATTTTTAAATGTTTTTAAAAGGTTTTAATGTGCACATTTTTTTTAATGGCACCCAGTCCAGGTTTAGACCTGTGGAAGATGATGCCACATTTTGTTAAACTCCTGAGCATGAAAGCCTAGATCAAGCTGACGTTGAAGCCAACACCATCCCACAGGAGTTTCCATCAAAGATGTATTGTGCTTTATGAGGGCCATGCGACCAGCTAAAATCTCCAGCAAGAAATTGCCAGTAAGTTAAGAACAGATGTATCTAATTTTGTTCTTATGGGCAAAAAAATCCTGGCCATTGCATTAACTAATGAGGTATTGCACATGTGCAGGTTATAGCTGTTCGTCCTCCAGTTCTTATGTTTTTAACAACAGACATTTATGTAGATTTCTTGTTATCTCTGGATGTGATATGGCCCAAATTTCCCATTTGCCTCAGCTGTTTCTAAAAAAATGGTAGCAGGGAAAGAGTACTACATAACCTTAATAAAATTTCACTTTTTATTTTATTCTCTTGTGAAAATACCTATCTATTTAGCTAGCTCTTAAAGTGCTTTGCAACCCTATCATCCTCAGAAGCAACCATTTTAGGGCCTGAATTTTATTACGTCCTACTTAATGGATGAATTGCTGTCACTTCCACAACTGTCAGTCTCAGTGTATGCTTGCCTTTACTACAGTGACTGCCACTAACTAAAGTGAAGAAAAACCCCTCTGTTAGTATGTGCAAGCTTGTACTGTAACCATTGAAAGCTGATGAGCTTAACTGTGAACTGAGCCACCAGAGTCTTGGGAAAAACAGCTATAAAGAACTCTCAGTAATGCTATTTCTGAATATGTTTGATAATTATTTGTCAATATTATTTTCTCAGTGTTCCTTCTATTGCTGTGATTTCACTCAGATTCATAATCAAGGATTTAGCTGCCTGTTCTGCAGTTGCTCTGAAGGAGAGCTCTTATCATTTGATTGTGCATAAGAAAAACTTGTTAAAACCACTTATATTTGTCTTTAAAGCTGAAGTTTAGCATCATTATAATTATACAGGTGAACTTTTTACAAATTGACAAACAAATCAGAAGGCAAGAGAACATTCTGGTAAGTGAAATTTCTTTGTCCAAACATTCAGGCTCAGAGTTGTGCTGGTTGCATCATATTGTGGATGCAAAGGGTGTTGTAATGGTTGCTCCCAAAATACTAACAATTCACCCTAAAGGGAATAGTAAGAAATATTTTTTTTATTATATAGACACAATTGGATTGAAAGTTAATGATTATGTATTTCAAAACGTGGTTGGTGATTATATAGACACAATTGGATTGAAAGTTAGTGATTATGTATTTCAAAACTGGATTATGTTTTGTGTCATGATTTAGCTCATAGGGAAAGGATCACAATACTTCTAATTTTCTAATCACTTTCCTGCTATAGAGTTAGAGCCTCTAATCTGTTATTGCTAGCTTGGCAGAGAGTAAAATTGACCATTTCAGTCCAGTGCCCAGGGCAAAGCTATTTAGTACTCTGTCTGATGCTAGCTGATTGTCTTAATGAAGCACCAAAGACTGTTTTGGTGGGATTAAATGCTATCTTCTCAACTTCGAAAGCCAGTCCTTTCATAGAGTAGTTAGGCACATGGGTATAGTGCCTTGTGAAAAAATAGGTATTAGCAAATCAGGTTCTTCCTGGGAGAAATTGAAAGGGAAATTTGCATTCTAATTTTAGAGTAATTTTCTGCCATAAGTTTGAAATCAATTAAAAATGTGAATTTTATTGGTTCATTTTCAAAGGAAAAACATGTCGTTTCTGCCTTTTGCTTCAATTCTACAATGCATAGTGACAAACCCCCAGAACACAGAACAGAAGTGGTAGCTGTTGCTCAGCCCTTCATAATAAAACGCCATTTTCTTTTGGTTTAAATTTCTCCCTAAACTGTGAAACTAGAGCGAAATTAACATGTTTGTTTAGGGGGAAAAAAAGGTGATCATGTACTCAAGGCAATTTTTTTTTTTTTTCATCATAGCTAAGGTATTTTATTTTTAATGCAGTAGACTTCAAATCCTGGATATGTAGGTCTTCCACTCCCAGGATTGCCAGCACAAACAAAAGAAGAAAGTAGTGAGAGAAGCCAACATATGAAGAGCAGCCTTTTAAATGCTGGGGATCTGGAAAGGCCTGCTGTGTTGCATTATATTTGTGGATTTCAAACTGCAGCATGCAGATGTATGCACATGAATAATTTTGAGCAGAAGAGCTTTAATCCCCTTGTAGAAAATAGAGTCAGTCAAATGTGTAAAGTTACGACACGTATTCATGGTTTGGTGACTGAAGCTTAAGATCAAGTTCTGGGCCACTGACTTTGTTTTCAAATATCTTAAGGTGTTAGCATATGTGCATGAAAGAATAACTCTTCTGGGTTCATGCTGTTGCCATCGTCTTCCACATGCCTCTAGGAAATCAGATTTTTTATACTCTGGATTACTTTAATATTAGAGAGTAAGGTATGAATTATTATTTCTGAAGTCTATGGATTTTTCTACTCCAATTATAAGATTGATAGTCTCTGTGATGATAGTGTGCGGGCTTGAAATGAACGATAGAGTGAGAGGGTACACAGCTCAGAAGTCGTTGATTTCAATCCTCAATGCATTCACTAAATAATTCAGTATCACTAATGGAAATCTGATCTGAGTGCGGCTGTCGGGATGCAGGGCACTCAGTTGCCAGGGCTTGGCAGCTCAATAGCTTGGGAACAACAATGGAGCAAAAGGTGAAAAAGCCTTTAAACTGTTGTGGAGTTCTCCTCTCTGCTTTCCTGGAATCATGTTACATTTTCCTGGTGCTGCTGTTGCTGATGGCTGGGGAGAGCAGGGAAAGAAATTGATATTTACAGTGGAGCTGAAACAAACAAGGCAAGCTCAGCTCCAGCTGACCTTCTAACCTGCTCAGCAGTGGGACCAAAAATAGGGAAGCTCTTCTTGAGAGAAAATTGCATAAAGCCTTATCCTCTGACTTGCTCTCTGAACTTTAGAGTCAGAATTTTTAAGGCCATCTTTGGAAAAAATGTTCAAACTGCTGATAGAAGTTCCAACTATCTCCTTCAGGTGGGTTGTGAAATGAATAAAAACCACTAGCTCCAAAGAGAAAATTTGGTGTTTATGTTTTTTTCAAAGGGAAAAATACATCTAATTAAAGGGAACTTTTTAGGGGTGCTTTCTGTAGTTTGGCAAAAACTGTATCTGAAGTTGGGAGCTTCTTTCCCCAAAAGAATTTACTGATTGAATTGAGACTCTAATTAGGATCTAATACTTTTGGATTGTTTACGAGACCATTTGCCTATGGCATCAATCAAAGGTCCTTTTACAGCTTGTTTTGGCCCTAACCTTCAGTTTTCCTTTTTAAGAGATATTTTAACTCTGTCTCACTCATTAGGTTGTACATTTTTGCTTCAGGTAGCAAAGAGAATACGTGAAAACAAAAACTGGACTTCTACAGCTGCCAGTCCATTCTTCACCACTGGTTTTTTTTGAGTGGAAGCAGTTTTTTTTGAGTGGAATGTTAAGGATTTTAAAGATAAGTATCCCTGACAATCTTTGTGAGCAAAGTCTCTTTTCTCAGTTACCTTTGTGTTCAGACTAGAAAAGTAATAGCTGAAAAGTATTTTTTCAGTAGGGATTTTCCTATATGTCACAAGAAATGTGGACTAATCTGCAGTTCCAGAGATCATGCAGCAATTATACCATTGTCTAAGAACAAAACTCAGGAGAGACAAAGCAGCAGAGAAGATCTGGACATAAGCTTCTCAAACCTTAATATCCTTTTATTAAAGAAGACATCTCTGTGAAAGTAAATGGTCATAGCTTATCTTCCATCCATTCCTTTTCTCCATGCTGTACTGCTGTTTTCCACTGGGAACCAGTGCCACAGGCACCTTTCAGACTGTGAATAACATAGTTGGCCACCTTTTCCTTGGCCAAAGAAGTCACATTTGTCCTGTTAAGACTGCTGTATTCACTGTCTCATTGTTTTCTCTGTCTTAACAGGTTCTGTCTTAATAGCAAAAGTTCATTCAAGAAATTCAAGTGTTATGCTCCATTAATATCAAATGTATCCAACACAGTGAGCTATCTGGGGCAAAGAATATTTTTCCTGTATTTGTACAGTGCTTGTTGCAATGGAAACCACAGTTAAGCCTCAAGGTGCCATTGAAACAATATAAACATTAAAAACCACTTACTTTTTTGGCAATCAAAAACCAAGATACTCCCTTTTTCAGTCATGGGTGCTTTGAACAATGTCCCCTGAGAATCTCTGCTAACCTTGTTAGCAGTTTTATTTTGGAGATTCTGAGTCAAATAACACACAAAACTAGTTTCTATGCATGTAAACTCAGTTTCAGTAAAATAACATCAGAGCCATGAAAAACTAGGTATGGAGAAAATATGGGAGCAAATTTGGTAGAAGATTAACTCTTGACATTGCTTCCAAATTTAGAGGCCAAATGAGCCTTCTAACATCATGCACATCTTTGTGAAAAGCAGTTCCTTTCTGCAAAGTTTCCACTGTTTTAAGCTTGCAGTGTTTTGGCTAACACTCAGATCTCTGTGAGGGAAGCAAGAAATCTCTTAGCCCATTCTGATGCAATCTGTTTTGGTTTCGATCAAGGTGAACTTAGAGCCATTGATGTTTCCTACTTTGTTACTCAGAAAGGATTGATCATCTGAAATGTCCTACAGTGGTTGTATGGAGAATTTTTTGGGTCTGCAAAGTGTCAACCACTACCAGGTGTTTTTTGATGGAAAGTTTCTTTCTCTAGGTGCTTGTCGTGCTTAGCACCGTGCTGCCAGTATTTCACAGAGAAGACCTCAGGAAGGTGCAAGCTGGCTAGCAAGCATTCATTCAGCCTTGCATGCTCTGAAACACAAATGCCATTGAGTGTTCCTTTCCACTCATCCAGCTGCTAGGAAGGACATTCTCTCCACCTCAAGCCATCACTTTACACTGCAAATCAAAATTGTTGTTTTAAATTACATCACTGTTATTAAATCTGCTGGTGGTGCAAATCCCAAACAGCCATGCCAGGACTGAGCACATAACTGTGTGATGAAAAGAAGATGTCAAGGTGTGGACGGAAAGGGTTAGTTTACTTTACTAAGAAGGACTCCAGGTGAGTGCAATTGCCTGCTCTGGGACTGGCTGTACAGTGCTTTTCATTGTCACAGATGGTAGGTGTTAGATGATGCAATGTGTATGGTGCCAGACAAATTACTTTTTTAGCTCATTCCTCTGGAAACAGGAGGGGAATCTGAACTGGATTTCTGTGCAAACCTGGAGCAGGAGCTGCAAGCTGCAAACCCAGCTGAGACCTAAGCAGTGAATGGACCCAGTCTTTCAAATAAGGCAGAGACTTGCTCTGGGGACAGGGAATTACACAGAAATTGCCTGGAGTTTGGAACAAGTCCATGTAGTTTTAAATTAAGCTGTGGATTGGGGAACACTCTTATTCAGTGGATGTAATGAAGCTAAAAGTTGGAAAAGCCTGCTTCTAAATGAAAGCCCTGATACAACTCCAACAACAGCTACGACCAAAAGTGTTGAAATGTCATGGCAAAAGTTGTTCTCATAGCGCTTTTAGGCCAAGTTGAAATTAAAAGCTGGGGGTGGGGGGCTGGCAGGGGAGAAGGGGTCGGTTTTTAATTTTTTATTTATTTATTTTCTTGTTTCCCACTCCCGAGCAGTATTTCCAGCCGATCACTCTATGGTGAAAATGGCAAGCTGGAAGTCAGCGAGGCCGAAGTTAGAGCTCTCCAAACTCTGACAGCCAAAGGCGACCGGGGCAAAAGCTGCGGGGGACGTTTGTACCTGCAAAAAAGCAGCTGAAGCCCCGCACCGGCCGGGCTGTAGGGCGAGCTGCCTCTCCCTCTCCCTGGGTGATGAAGAGGAGGGCAAGTTGCTGGGCTAACAAGCCCGGCAGGGACGCTCGGGCGAACCTCGCTGCAGCAGCTCCCCAGCCGGCTCTCCCCGGCGCGCTGCTCCCGGGGGACCTGCGGGGGAGAGGAGAGGAGCGGAGCAGAGCGGTTCGGTCCCGTCCCGTCCCGCCCCCGCGCCCGCCCAGCCCCGCGGCGGGGGCGAGGCTGCCCCGCGGGTGACCCGCCCGGCGGGCGCGCCCCTCCGCATCACATGAGGGGGCAGCGCGGCCGCTCGCTCTGCCCCGGCGCCCGCCTGCCTTCCCTCCTCTCGCCGCCTCGCCGCAGCCCGGGCTCCGCCGAGTCAAAGCGCGGATCAGGTTCCCTGCCTCCAGTATAAAGATCTCGGCGAGAAAGCTCCGGCGAGAGAGAGAGCAGAGCCGGGCGTGAGGCGGCGGCCGGCGAGCCCGTCCGTGAGGAGCGCAGGGACGCGCGGCGGCAGAAGCAGCCGCTGCTCACCGGGGACGGTCGCGGCTCGCCCCTTTCAGCTGCGGGAGAAGAGCTTTTTGCCGCCCGAAGTAAGTCCGAGGCAGCGGCGGGGACTCCCGGAGTCTGCCCGAGGGATGGTGCCTCCGGCGCTTGTTTCCCCGGGCAGAGTGGGAAGCGCTCCCCCTCGTCCCTGCCGCGGCTCCGGGACACTTGCCCCAGCAGGACTCCGCAGAGGGTGGCCGGCCAGAGGGGCCGTGGGACTGGGTGGGAGCAGGGGTGCACCTGAGGGGGACAGCTGAGCCCCGGAGACACCTGGCCGCGGTGGTGGGTGAGGTCTGGGAGTGCCCAGGAGCAGGAACTACCGCGCTTTGCCGGGTGGGGAGCGCTGCCACGGTGCTTCGGTCCCCGGGAGCGTTTAAATGCCAGTGCAGGGTGAGAGGGACAGCGGTGGCGGTGGGTGACGGGCTCCAGCGGGGAAGGGCGGCAGGAGTGTTCGGGCAGGTCCGTTCCGAAGGACAAAAGGGCAGCGGAGCGGCAAACCCCCTGCGTTCCCCTGTGCCAGGAACGTCCCGGCTGGAACTCGGGAGTTTAAATTGTACCTTCAGAGGAGCGCTTCCGCTGATATTTTTTCTTGGGACTTGCCTTCTTATCCCTGATTTACTCCTGGTGAAACAACTAAATCTAGCAAGAGCTGATAGCTCTATCTAAAACTGCCGTCGTTAGTTTTTGTCTTCTCCTTCTTCGGGAGGGATAGGCTGGGGGAAAATCTGAGTTAACAATGGTGAAAACAGTTTCCTCTTTGTTGAATATATATGTGATTCTGCAAATGTTTAATAGTCTCCAGCCCCGGTGCTTCTAACTCCCTACCCTCCTTTCTGCTCTCCTTTTTAAAAGTACAACTTTTCACAGAGGAGGGGTAGTCTCCATCCTGCGGGAGCTTATCTGCTCCTTTTACCTCTTCCACCTGGCTGTTGCACCTCTCTTCCACGCTGCCAGTGGCTTTGCCTTGGTGGTGAATGGCTACTGCACTTTAATGTAGTGGTACCCTCGGGAGCTGGCTCCTAGGATGTGCACCTGAGAGACTGGCTGGTTCTTGGGAGCACTGGGGAAAGGTTTGTGACAGGAGTTTAATCTTTCTCTGCCACATAACCCTGCAGCTATGGTTAGTGGTGTTTTAACTAGATCCTGCTTGCTTGCAATGACTTGTATTATGGTAGAGGAACATTTTACCTGTGGCTCATCATCTCTTGAGTTGATGTCCTTTCCTTGCTTTCCCTCTGGGCACTGAGTCTTTTTAGCTTTTAGCAAAGCTCAACTTTTTGAACAAGAAATAAACGATGTGTGTAACTGACTCTATTAGGGAGAAGGAGGGAAGGGATGGAGAGAGAGAGAAAGAGAGAAGGAAAGTAAAAGTTGCTACAAAGAAATACCTGGGCTTTTATGTGTTCTGAGCAGTGTTCTTAAGCTGATTACAAAACAAATTTAATGTTACTGTGTGTTTGTTTTGTTCTGTTTGTTTCTGTTTCCTCCATGAAAAAGAATAAGAATTAAAAAAAGAAAAAGTCTGAACTTTTGATCATGAGAAATAGTTTGAAAGGAAACAGGAACCAATGTATTTGTGACAAAATTTTTTATTTGCTGTAGGAAAGAAAATTTGGAAGTGCATGGAGAGGGTACCTCATCAAACTAAAAAAAAACAAACCCCAAACCCCCTTAACTGACCCCAAAAAGCCGGAAAACCAATTCCTGATGCATAATTTAGCAACTTTTGCTAATGAGAAGCAAAGTGGAGATTTAATAAACTCCAGGCTGCACTAAACTCTTCAGTGATTTTTTATGTATGAAGCTTTGGGTGAAACTGAAGGACCGAAACTCACCGACTTTACTCCTGAGTCAGCTCTTGGGTGGGGAAAGAGGGAAGCCAGCAACAAACCTTTCTCTTACAAATGGTAAATATTCATTTACAGTGTAGAAGTGGCCTAAGAACAGCAGGTTTTTTGCAGTTATCCAGACGTCTATCCCCAGTTATTTGAGATACAGTCTGTGGCTGATGCATCCTTGCCAGCAGAAGGTTTGTCTCACTATAGGTTTACAAAACATAGTGCTGCTATCCCAGTACCGTATGCCTGACACTGGGGACACTTTGGAGGCTTATCTTATTCCTGACACAGCTGTACTGGTGAATGTTTTGTGTAGATTAATCTTTCTGCCACGAATGTGAATATTATTACTTAGTAAACTTCCAGCAGTCGTGGCTTCGGCAAGGTACTTCCTTGACATGTCCTCAATTTCGTCTTTATTATTCTGGGAATGGTTGTTCCTGACTCCTTAGACAATTAAAAAGAATTCTTTACAGGAGCTCTGAAAATGCACTCATTTAACTCATACTATTTTTTTTTTTCTGTGTGTGTGTTTGTGTGTGTTGGGGTTTTTGTCAAGGAAAATACAATTTATCTAGTGTTATGGTATAACAAGTGTTTTAGTGTAAGACTAGGGCATTAGGGATGGAGCTGGCATGGCTCATTGCTTCTGTTCTGTTCAGGCCCCCTCATTACCTACATTCCCAACTGTGGCATTTTCTGTGGGAATTGCTCTTTAACAATGTATGCTTTGCTTCGATATTTACAACCTCTTGCTGGTCAGTGTATCAAAAGCATTTTCATTTAGAGGATGCATTTCAGGACTTTAATTGAGGAAATCTCTTTGTTCCGGGCTCCATAATAAACCATACAAAATGCTGTCTTTGAACGAACTAGGTCACTGTAACGCGTGCACACACAGAGTGATTCTCATCTGCTTAGGGTAGCGACACTCGCTTGAGCCATATCCCTGGTGAGCTTGTCCCTGATTTATCCTTCTTGGACTGGCTTGTTCACAGGGAGCTTATGCTGAAAATTCACTGCTGGAGGTCATTCTCCATTCTTGGCATCTCTGGCAGCCTTAAGCTTAAATTGCAGCCTCATTTTCTATCCAATCAATACCACTCTTATGTCGCTGAGTTTCCATGGTGCCCCCAATCTTCTGTCTACATATTGATGTCTGAGAGCAGGAATAGCATTCTGTGTCACTATATATACTTACTGAACCTGTCAAAACTATTTAGGGTCTGTCGCACTAATTTATATCCATATCCTGATATTATTTGTATCTGTTGAGCTTTGACTGATGGAACTTGCTGCACTAAGGAATTGGCCCCAACAATGCACTCCAGGGATGGCTCAAGGGATGGATGTTTTGAGAAAGGGGAAAAAGACTCTCTTCTAGAGTAGCTGGGGTAGTCTAGAATCCTTTAAGCACAATAGAGTCATTTTGAAAACATCCAAGTCTCAATGGCTCCAAGTTAATGCTTTGGAAATCATTCTTCATTGTGCTGCTCTGAATGCACAGAGGGTCCTCTCCAGTGAGCTGTGGGGAGGAAAATAGAAAAGTGGGCATTGTAAAGTGTTCAATGTGTGTTTGAGGGGAGTTCAGGGAAATTTGAGTTAGTTGTCTGACATCAATTTCTTCAGCAGAAGCACTGTGGAAAAATGGAATTAGAGGAGCCAGCAATGTCTTCTGTAATGTGGATTTTGTTTTATTGCAGTAACCCACTGCAGTTTACTGCAAAAACTACAGTTTTTGTTTTACTCCAGTAACCCACAGAGCAGAGTTGTTGCATAAGAAATGGTATGGCAGTGTCTCTGTGGACTGACAGAGCAGCAGGGAAACCAGATGAGAAAAGACACATCTTCTGTATATCACTAAATTTCAGGGCACTGACTACTTGTTACTCGTGTCAGCAGTATTAGGCACTGAATAAAGACCATATCAATTTTTTTTAAAATTCAAATGTGCTTTGCAAACTGTTGATTTTGGATTGAACAGAAGTGGTCATCAACTGAAGATCTCTTTAATTCCACTACCTTTAAAATGAGCTTGATCCAACCCATGAAATAAGAGCTGGCAGTCAGTATGGAATTTGTGTCTTAATATTTTTCTGAGTTGCCAGAAAAAGTGATCTTGTGATGCCGAGTTCATCAATATTTTCAGAATCTCTTCAGGCTCCTACAGTTTCTTACCAAGTGAAAAATAAGGACCTTGAAGACTTCAAAGGACCTGTTGCAGGTGGTGGTATTAAAGTAGTTCAGTTTGTTTTTCAGCAATGGTTCACCTTACCATGGTAGAAAGGGTCAGCAGGACTTCTCCTAACTAGACACTCTCTTAGCAAATATGTCTCACCTTCTTTTATTCCAAGGAACAAAACTGTGCCATTTCAAAATATCTGGCTCTACCTTCTGCAGTGGCACTGTGATGATTTTCTTATTTTTTAACTTTATTTGCTTCGTTGTCTATATGTGTAGGAGTGACTTTTGAAAAACAGTAGTCGTCTTGCAGGCTGCTTTTTCATCTCTTTCAGGCTGAAGATTGAGAGAACACAGCTGTAGGCAGTTTGATGGGGGATGAGAAGGGGGAATGGGAATGTAATAAAAGAAAGCTGTATTACTGATAAAGCCAGGGGATTTTCACCCTCACCATCCCTCCACTCCCAAAAGCCCTTCCTAGCCTTCCCAGAATGGCACATTCTGGTTTTAATGGGGATGACCTCTGGAAGTGAGGAGATGAGCTAACTATATCTGAGGCAAAATCCAGTTCCATTGCATTAAGAAAAATGTATTAATGTGTTATTTTGGGCCTTAGGAGCACATTGCTTGGCAAGTGCCACTGATTGCATGGCAGCTGCAACAGAGGGGTAAAGACTTTTCGAGTAGAAGAGGGTTACAGGAGTTGGGTATTTTCAGATATAAATAGTCTTTGAAAATAAATAGTGCTTGGGGCTCCTGCACACTGCCATTTAGTAAACTGCAAAGTTTTAAAATGGACCTTTCTCCTTTGAGGTCTGCCACCACTATTTCAGAGCTCATTAAATGTTTCACAAGAGCATTATAAAAATCTTCCTTCCTCATTAGTTTCTACACAGTTTCAGGATAACTTGGACCTTGTAAACATCCCCTATTTAGTTGTGGTTGAAATGATCATCAAATGGCTTTGGGGAGGGAAGAGAAAGACGAGGAATTCTCTAATACCCCAGTCTAAATCCGTATTTTGACACTGGTCTACAGGTAGCTAACCACATAAATGAAACACAAATTTTGCCATCTTCAAGCAATGTTTTTGGAGGAATTCCCTATCTGTACAAAAACTCTCCTATTAAGAGTAAAACCAGACAGAACAATTGGGAAGGAAGACAAAACTGGATGGGCTCAGCTTTCCTTCCAAAAGCCTCATCTGTACACCTGGGCTCATACATTTTAGGGAGGCTGGTCCAGCTGAGTGGAGACAGGCACAAGACTATGAGGTGGGTTTCTTAGGCTGGAGTGCAAAGTTGGTCTTCATCTTCTGAGCTCATTAAAGCACAGAGACAACTCTGCTGTTGTCTTCATCATCTGACTTTGTTAATTGCATCTACCTGTGGGTTTTTCTGTCTCTAAGGATTAAAAATGCAAAAAACCAGATAATTTGACTCCATGGGTACTTTGGAATTGAATTCCTTGTGCATTGACACAACCAGTAAATATATATGTGTCTGTGGAAGCTAGAGTGCAGAGTGTCCCTGCACAGAAATAACTAAGTTAACTTCTCAGATTCAGTTCCAGTGGATATCAGGCACAGAACTTGTTTTGTTCTCTTTTTTTTGTGTTTTTTTTTTTTTTTTTTTCCCTCAGAGCCATGCAAACAGTGGCATTAGTTTCATAACCAATTAAAGATGATATGACTCTTGCATTTAAGGCTTCCTTGTTTCTACTGGATCACTAGAACAACAGATTCATTTATGTATGTATTTATTTTTTTAGCTCTACTCCTCGCACATCATGTATCTCGAAGTGCAAAGGAGCCTTAGTAGTGCAGTGCAAATGTATGCACCCATCTGTAGCCAACAACAACTGCTCACAGTCTGTAGCATCTTTCCTCCTGTGATAGGAGCATCCAAAATGTGCTTAATGCGTTATGTAAAGGTATTTGTTGTACCAAAAACTTTGTTTTTAAAGATAACTATTTTAGATGTTCTTTTTTTTTTTTTTTTTTTAAAAATAATTTTTTTTATTTTTTTTTTTTTTTTTTTTTTTTTTTTTTTTAGCAGGTTTATGGCATGTGAGCAGCAGTGGGAAGAGTGGCATTGTCTCAAAATGCCTATTTTAACATTTCTGTAATGCTCGTTTAGGCACTTTGTCAGATGGTAACGGATGGCTCTTGTAAGGAAGGTTTGTTGTCTTTGAGAGTAAGATAGGAATTGATTTAGAAATAGCCTTGGTAGAAAGATGGTGGTTCTGATATGGTGGTGTCTGTGCAATGGTGCTACAAAGCCACAGCTTGTTTTCAGACAACCGAGATTCTTCCATTTCAATATTTAGTTCTTTTTCAGCTCACTAGAAATCATATTCTTCCTGTCTAGATGAGATTAATATTTAACCAGGCACACAGCCTCCAAGCATTATTCAGGCGAAGTTGATGCTTCAGCAAGAGCTTCATCAGAATAAGGAATATATAATTCAGTCTAAGATTTAGAAAGAGTACCTCCTCCTTTGTTTTGGCAACAAATTCTTCAAAATAAGACACAAATGCACTATTATGCTGCTAAATGGTTGTGACTCTTCTTGTGCTTCTTGCAGCAAAATCTTGTTGCATTCATTGAAAGTGCCTTTGGACTGAAGCATCTTTTAGTAAATTAGAGATAATAAATTTGTTCTGGTGTTCTGCCTTAAATCTGGTAGAAAACCACTTTGTTCCTTTAGTTCGCACAACAAAAATTGCATGTTTAAAAGTAGCCTCCCTCCCATCACATTGAACAGAAATAATTTGAAGTTCTTTTTCTGCCTAGGATGGTTTCACCTGGAAAACCAGGTGAATGGTTTACTGTAGGGATTTAGCTTGCTTTTTGGTGCTGAAAAGCCCCTGAGATGCTGTGGTTGCTTCCCAGTAGCTTGTGCCACCTGAGTGCCTGGTTGTTTGCTTGGATTGCTGCCTTCCCAGAGGCCAGAAAGATATTTTCCTTTGTGCAAGAGTCACTTGCTTTTATTAGAAGCCTGTCTGGCTGCAGCTGATATGCAGTAGGGACGGCTGGGTGGAAAAAATCTACTAGCCAACAGATAGGATTTTCAGCAGTCTTCCAAAAATGCTGCAAGCTTTGATTCGGGAACTTCATGTCATTTCACTTAGTAAATCCTCACTTTGCTAAGCTGTCCCTTCAGCCCATGTTTCTTGTCCGATTTGCGCGTTGTCAGACGCTTTTGCTAATCTCTGTAGTCGATGTTTGCTTAAGTGATTATTTGGCAGGAGCGTGTGAGCAGGCGTGTGTGTGTGATTGCTGCTGGCATGGCAGTTGGTATGATATGGCATTAGCATACTTGTTCCGTGCTCTGGGCCTCCTCCTCTTCTAGGCTTATTTATGCAGCAGAAGGACAAAAAAACCCCCACAAACCAAATCAGAAACCCATGTGGGAGCTAGTTACAGTACAATGATCCACTGGCCAGTTTGACCAGAGATCTGCAGAGTTCAGAGGAGCCTGAAGGTTGCTCTCATTTCCCTTCTAGTATTAATCCAAATAAACCATCCACCAGCACAGGATTTGTAAAGAGCTAGCAGGGATTATGGGCTGCCCATGGTATCTGCATTGAATCTTGTCTGCTGTGCTTGCAAATACCATGGGAAACTGTATTTATGGGATGATAAAGAAGAAAAGGCAAGCTTCTCTCCCTTCATATTTGTTTGCTCAAGAGTCTGTCATTAAATGGGACATGGGTTTTAGTTTGTATTTTGGATTCATTAATATTGAGTGGTCATTGGGATTATAGGTGTATGTGTTTTAAGAAGTGCCATTGTCTTTTTTCCATCACTTCCAATTTGAGCTATAGTCTTTGTGTGTCTTGTACAATGCTGGAACATCTTTATGGGCTCTGAGTTACCTCACTGAGAACAGTGGGATTTACTTAGACAAAGTAAATATGTAAAAGTGCATGTGAAATCTTTGCTTGATTGTGCAAACTTCATTTATAAGTTTAACATAATTAGTGGAAATAAAGCTCTCTGATGACACAGTATGTGCTTGGGTCCATGCCCTGTGTGAGTGGGTGGGATGAAAGCTCTTGTGGAAGGTTTTGTAGAAACACTTTTACCATAAGGCCTTTGACAGCTTCACTTGGTATATTTCTGTTTAAGCATGAGCTGCTCTTCTATTAATTTTTTTTTTTTTTTTTTTTTTTTGGTAGAGACAAGTTAATGATCTGGGTTTCTCCTCCACTTTCCAATATAAACTGCTTCTATCAGTTCATGTTAATAGCCATACCTTTCCAAGGCAGAGTCTGGGCCATATGGGTGTATAACCCCTGGCCAAACCTGTCCCTGAATGACAAGCTTGTGCTGTGAAGCTTCTGAGCTAATCCTGATGAGAAGTGGAGGCTTCCATCTTCCCACTGGGATCAATCCTTGTTTTTGTCTCTGAAGGGAGAAATCTTCTGGACTTAACGTCTGAAATGTTTTGTAAAGTTGGCTGAAATCAGAAACACAGGAGAGAGGGGAACATTTTCTCTCTTTGATTGCAACTACCTGGAAAATTTGCCGTGTTTTCATGATGGAAAAAAAAATTCCAAAGTTCGAAAAGGCATAGGAAAGTGAACTTCCTATTCTTACTCATAATATTGATCCAGAAAAGTTATTTTGAAGCTGCTTTCAAAAACATTTATAGGCACTTCCAGTATTTTGCAATGGAGTTAACATTTACAAGCACCTCTTCTTTCGTGGTGGAACATGTAGTGTCCTACGTGTTCCTGGCCTTTCTTTGGCTGTTTCTCTGTGCCCAAATACAGCACCTCTGGACTGGCTTTGCCAAAGGGTGAGAGCAGTGGTAGGTTGAATACTGCCACACAAGAAAAGGGCTTAAAAAATAAAGGTGGCATCTTAGAGCATCTACTTTGTTCATTTAGTTGCTATGTACTATATTTTAGTTTGAATTATTTATGACTCTGTCTGCAAGTCCTTTAAATAAGAGCCCCTCTTTCCTGTGCTAACCACAACCGTAGGATGAGTGGGTATGGCAGGCGTGTGTTTTTATAGCGGAAACAGAGAGAGATGTGTAGAGACTTTGCCCTGACATCATGCTTTACACACACCCCAAAAGCAAGTCTCTGCTGGGAGAAACTTTAAAAAATGTAGGGATGCATAGCAAAAATGTGTTAGATAACTTTAGACTTACCAATTGTGCAACATGTACTGTAAATGACAAGTTCACATCTTTATGCATCGACACTTTCAGCATGTGCAATAAGGTTCTGATTCCAGTTGGGATTTTACCAACTGAGATTTCTCAAGTAATTGTGGGCGGGAATTTCTTGTCTTATTTAAACTGCAACAAACAAGAAACTCAAAGCAGGAGAAGTCTGTGAAGTGTAAATTATTTGCCTTAAGTCAAGAAAAATTGAGGTTGAAATATTTCATCTAAGGCTTATCGAAATGGAAATTTTTGTGTTACTGAATCTGTGATTTCAGGTCAGTGGAATTCTAGTTTGTATCTGAACACTTCCAGCACTTAATGGGCATTGAAAGAATGGAAACAAGGACTTGACCTAGGTAGGAGATAGACACAGTGGCTACAGTAAGTTCTTCATGTTGCCCTGTGATGTCCAGCTCATGCTCTTCATTAGGTCATTTTTATGAACATGATGTCTCAGAAATAAGTGCTATAGAATACAGCAGTGTGCAACAAGGGGCATTTTCTCAAGTTTATCCTTTCCTGATACATCTAAAATTTTCTTCAAAGCATACCTTTGAGAATTAGATTCTAAGTGTAATATTTGTAAACATTTTAAACAGTTGCAATAATTATAAGTTATTATAAAATTGTCTATTTATAAAATGATTGGAAACAGTTGAAATAATTTGTAATTGTTATTTGCAATTATTCCTACAATTATTGTAGAATTGAATAAAAATGTTTTATTTCATTTTCCCCCTCAAAACTTGTGCATGTCGTTTTCAATTGCTTCACAGGACAGGATGTTTTGCTATTTTTTTCTCTTTTCTTTCTTTTTATTCTCCCCTTATAATCATAACTTCTTTTGCAAAAAACATTTTAGCCTTTGATCAGTGCCCTTAGCAGAGAATAAGCTTGGTTTTCACTGCCTGATGAAAAGTGTGATTGGTATGAAATGAAAGGGATATTTTTTAAATCTCATTTGTACCTTTCTTCTATTCCTTCAGGTTTAAAATATACATTCTAGGTCTAAATACTTTCTGGAGTAGCAGAACTTCCAAGCTGCCGCTGCTGATCCCAAGTGAGCTCTGGTTTTCTTGCTCGGATTCCTGTATGCTCCCAGCTTTGCTGCCTTGCAGAGCTAAACAATTGAAGGCAAAAAGTGCTTCTGTAGCAGCAGCTGGGTCAGTCTGTGAGTTAGGCCTGGCTTTTCCCTAGGCATGGACCGCTCTCTTCAGTCCTGTTATAAAAGATGTGTAAGTGGATGGAAGTGCAGGGGTTGAGTTCTGTACAACCAGGCTTATGTGGATTTCTTAAAAATCTTTGCAAATAGTGTTCATTTTCCTTGGCTATAAGTGTGGACAGATCTGGAAGGGGTTTTCCCCTAGGCAGATAAGTCACAAGCAATCTGTTTAGGTTTTGAAGATGTATTTTCATTACTCTGAATAGCTGAGGTTTCCTGAATCTTAATTTTGAATTCATGTGTCTGTAATGTCCTTATTTTCATAACCTCAACTTGTCTTTTCTTTAATCTCTCTTCTATTTAAATAGTGCAGTAGGTCACCTTTCATAAATATTACATATTCTCTCATGTTTCTCATTTTCAGTAGCCTTTTACAGCCCCATACCTAGTTCTAAATCAACAGAATATTTCAGTTTCTTTATTTCGAAGTGTGTTCACAATTCATGTCCTTATTTTAGCAATCACATTTAGTTGAAATTTAACCCAGCATTCTATAATTTTAATTTCCGCAGTCAAACATTTTTTCATATTACAGCTTACAGTTTTAGAAGTGCTATTCCAAAGTTTTGTCTACTCTGAAATGCCTCTTTTGCTAAGGACAGGGATATGACATCATCTGTCTTCAGAACTTTTTCATGTCTAGAAGTTAGTTCAGTAGTGACTGGTGTATAGTGGAAGCAGATAAATATATATATATATATAGATATATATAGTTTGTTTGTGTTTTTTTTTTTTTCTTCCCATTGGACTTCAATATGTCTGTGGTGAATTTTATCTGGTATTTGTGTTGTCCAGTTGCCTGGATAGTTGGGAGAACAAGGACACCCATACTGAAGGTTAACACCACAATTTGTGTTTTGTGGCCTTGTTTTCCATTCTTTGTATCAGATACTTCACAAATGCTTTCTGCAACACTGATCCTCAGCAGGATTTCAGGTGCTAAAGCATCTCCCTTTGGTATGAAAAAATTACTATTGTTATCCTGGGAGTCTCCGTTCCTTGGCTAATATTGAAAGAGTGACAATTACCTCTTGTCCCAAGATACGAAGCTCTCATAACAGTTTCAAAGTCTTTGAAAATCCGAGCAATTTACATCTGGCAAAAAATAGACAGGATATGTTTTTGAAACCTTTTTCTGGGTTAGTGAGTTACCATTTGCAGGTTATGATTTATCATTGTGAAAAGTGTGCTTTTTTAGACTCATCTAGTTTGTGGGGCTCCTATTTCAGGGTAGCTGGTTTACACTTGCTTTTAACTGACTTTTTTCAGCTCTGGAAATGCAGTTTAGTGCAATCAAATTTCTCAAGTAGGTGGTTTTTTTTTTTTTTGTGTTTTTATTTTTTTTTTTGTTTGTTTGTTTGTTTGTTTTTTTGGTTTTTTTTTTCATTTGCTTTATTTCATTTCCCCTAACTCTGTCTGACAGTTCTGCCTCAAGTTCTTTACTTGTATAACCCGGGGGGCATGCATCTCCCTTCCCTGCTCTGAAGTGAAAAACGAAGCAGGGGGACCATTTAACTTCTGTGCAATCTCCCTTTCTGCCCTCACTGACTTTGCATCAGGAGAGTCTGCAGGACCTACTGGCTCTTCTGGAGTTCCAGTCTCCCGTGTGCCTAAGGAATGCCTTATTACTTGTCACTATGCATTTGCTTCCTTGTTCTTCAGCCTTGCTCTTGGACCTCTTAATCTCCATCTTACATCTCACCTGCCAAAATTGTTCTCTCTTATTAGTTTCACTTGGGCTGCATTTCCATTTTCTTTCTCTTAAAGATATTCTGTGGGTGAATAAATTCTTAAACTACATTTGTGAAGTAATTTTGTTTGCTTGTTTGTTTCTTTTTTTTTTCTGACTGACCGGAAATATCATCAGTGATTGCACTTTGGCATAATTTCAGAATATCTGTGCTCATTCTTGGCATGGTTTTTGAAAGGACAGCTCTCAGGGAACAGAAAGAAGCGACTCCCAGATTCTGTGATTTTTAAAACCTGGTTCTCTTAGCACTGATGACCTCCCAGTCATACACCAGAATCAGGCAGTAATTGTGGTGTGAAAATTTCAAATGACTGTGAGAGAATTCTGTGTTTACATCCTGTGGAAATGTATCTGAACTGTTGAAGCCTCACTTTAGAAATAAGTCTAGAAACAGCCCTAATTCCTTAATCAATTCTTTTTCATTGTTTGGGGCTTACTCATGGTAGATTTTCCTTCTGCAATCTTCAAACTAACTGCCACCATGTGAGTTGGTTACACTGACAAGAATTCGTTTATAAACATTATCTCACTTTCACCTTTATGGAAAATGGTAAAACCATCGTTTGGTCACCAACAATTTCACATCGATCAGCCCTGGTCTCAAGTGGAGGCTTGTATATTATCATCCTCAAAACTATAGCTCATCATTTCTAGTTGGAAACTCTCTCCTCCTGTACCTCCCTGCTAGGAAAGCCTGAAAAGTCCTATTTGTCCTTCTGACTTCTTCCTCCTTAGCTGGTATGTGAGCAGTATTGTATGTTTTTGCCTTTTCTGAAGAATTCTCTCTAAGCATTTTGACTAAAAGCCTGATCTGAAGTATCTGAAGGTCCACCAAAGTAACTAAATATATATGTAAAAGTAAATGTATATCTTTATATAGGCTCATTGTGATTTAGATTGGCTGTATAATTTAACAATTTTTGTGCTCCCGCCTTGTTGCGGGGGGTGGGGTGTGTGTGTGTGTTTTGTTGTTTTAAAATTAACAGCTAGGCAAACTGTGCTCCAGGAAGCTGTTTGTGATATTAGAAATGTGAGCTAATTACACCGATATACATCTAATTTGTTGCCCTGATGCTTTTCAGCTGTGGTAAATGGATAACTATTTGAAAACAAATATGTTGTCAGAAGTGAAATGTCCTGTGCAAACTACCCATTTTCCCTTAAGTCTGACTGTGTTCAGTGTGATGCTGACTTAGTCTCCACGCATCTCACAGAAAACTATTTTAATATTAACTTCTCATAATAACACTTACACATCTAAATGTCTTTCATTTAACTCCTAGAATTATTTATATTATTTGCAAAATTGATGTTTATTCTTTTCTCTTTTCCCCTTTCTGATTCCTTTTATGGAAAATCAAGTCTTAGTAAGTTGAGGTTATGGGTACTTTAATGTTATTACCTTTCAAGTGTGGAATCCCAAAGCAGCTCTTTTTTGAAAGAGAGAAAGCTTTTGTTTCAGCCTTCATTTTGGAGCTATCCTGCATGCTCAGCAGTGGTGGGGAGGGCAGGGCTTGGACATCTGCCACTGTGCTTGCTCCTCAGCAGAAGGTCATGTGCAACTCTTTCCCAGGTTGCATTCCTATGCACAGATGGAATGAGAGATGGGACAGTAGTGTCTTATCACCAGCTGATGTCACAACAAGCAGTCTCAAAACATCTCTGTGCCTTTTTTTTTTCTATTTTGATGCATGCCAGCATCTTTTTAGCGGAAGAAAATCAACTTATGCAAACATACGCTATGAGCAGAAAAAAAAGGCTATTTGATCAGGAAGTATGAAATGGGCTTGTCTTTAACAGTTGGTTTGCTTTCTTTGTCCTACTGGAACAAGATTTATAACAGTGATTAGTAATCACAAAGGTCACCCAAGCCATTTTTAATTCATATCTTTAGAGAAAAAACATCTCTAAAGGAGTATATGAAGAGGAAAGAGGCAATTGTGAGCCTGAGTTAGATAGCCCTGACACATTCTTCCTTTTTAGCAAACTGGTGTTTGCAAGTTAGGTGCACTGCCACTTGTCAGCCCTGTCTCTCAGCATTTCCATATAAGCCTGTTAACTGGATTGGGCTGGATTTAAGAAAGAGCTCATTCCTAATCTTGATGAGCTCAAGTGGCTTTTATGGAGGGTGCTGTGCATGGGCACAAGGGCTTAGTGTTCCTTGTCATCATGTGAGTCACTAAATGCGTTACAGATTTTGCTGTGACACACACAGCACCAGAAGTGACAGAAGCCAACTGAGGTTGCAGATAACCTTCTGCTTCTAAAGGTGGAGCTTTTACAACATTTGCCCACTGTGCCTCTGAGTGTGGCAAATGAAGGCGTGACAACAAATAGCTTTTATTTAAAGTCAGTCATTGTTTAGGTGGAACTTGAGGAAAAACGTGCCTGGTTTGAATGGTGCTCCTCTGTGCAAAGGCTTTGGAAATGAAATAACTTGGCCTTTCTTAATAGCACACCTGTGTTTGACATCCAGCTGCTAATGCCACTGTGCTGAACTGCACGGTTAGAGGATTTGTGGGGGAGGGAAGAATTTAAGTGTGCTGATTGGAGTTCAGTGGAAATGTTGTTGTCATGTGACAGGTAGAAACAAGGACTGCCAGCCTTCTGGGACTGGAGTGAGCCTTCAGCTTGGTCTGGTGGGATTGGTCTATGGGATTTGGTAGCCCTGTTAGTGCTAACTCTGGTGTTCACCACAGCTCATGTAGTATCCATGACGTTGTCTTATGGTGTGCTTTCCCATGTGTGTGCTTTGCAGGTTTCCAGCAGCTCTGTGAGGTCCCAGAGATTGATGCCATTCTCCTCTCTCCCTGTATGTGTGGTGAAGCACACAGTATGTGTGTATAACAGGCAAATCACAGGAGCTGAGGTCAGGAGAAGTCCAAAGGATCTGGACAAATCAGTTTCTCTGCAATTGAGAGAGTTTTTCACTGTAAAATGGAACAGAATGTCCTTTGGGGTTAATAAAATCCGCACATACAAAATTTGGAAATGTATGGTAGCAAGAGACTGTCTGAGAGCAGTTCCTCTTTGCTGCCAAGGATGCAGGGTGTTCATCTTTTAACCCAGTCACTCCAGGACAGCTGAGCTCTACCTGTGGTTTGTATGAGTTATTTGGTGCACAGGGACTAACCTAGTTACTGTGTGCTTACAGTTATGACAGGTTTTGGTGTGACAATTTCCAAGTAGGAGTTGGGCATAGTGGCTAAAATGTGGTTGACCCCCTGTGGAGCAACTTCAGCATCTGCCTTTTTGGAGGCTGGGTTGGTTTGGAGCTGGGGAGGCTCCTGAAGAGGCAGAGACCTCTCAAAACATTTGACTTTGTGATTCCTGGAACATCTGCCGTAGCTGGAAAGGCAGATGAAGATGGTGTCCAAGAAAGGACCAAAGAGGATTAATTGAAGCATTCTCTAAACCTGAGGAGAGGACTTTGATGTGCTATGACAAACCTAGACAGGACATCCTGGGAAGCTCCCAGGCCTAACATTGATAGGGAAACAAGCTGCATTGTCATGCTCTTAGACCCTTTTTCCAGGGCCGGTCTTGGGACAGCTGTTGGGATGGTGGATCTGGGAAAAAGGGCTCTCACACTGTGGGGAGCAGTGGATTAAGCAGGTAGTGATTAAGAAGTGGTGTGAGTGCAGGGACACAAAGGACTGTAGTAGCAATGCATATTTGGTTGGTTTTTTTTTTTATCCTAGTGGCTAGAGCAGGACTGAATACAGAGGAAGTGCAGTAGGATAAGACATGTTTTGATGCAAGACCAGGGCAAGAGAAATTAAATGATGCAGTGTGAAATGCTTTGGCAGAATTGTGTTTAGGAAGATTACATTGGGCTTGTGTGCAGCAAACTTGGTGCAGTTAATAGTATTTAATGCTATTATTTGGTTTTTTTGAGGTTTTCTTTTCCTCTCTTTTAAGCAATGTATTTACCACATTAAGGAAAACAAAATGTTATTCATATATGTAGTACCTTCCAGGGAACTGGGAGGAATCCAGTGCAGTTTGCAATTCACACAGATTTATTTATTCCTGGCTGAAAAATCGGCTCCTGGGATGCTGTGGGACAGTTCCCAAACAGGCATGTGATTTGACTTAAAAAAACTTCCAGCTTCTTGTGTCATACTGTCCATTCAAAACATTTCAGGACATTTTTAAAAGCTGGTCATGATCTGGGCCTGTGTATGTGTGTTCTCTTCCATTCTCTTTGCTATCCTAATTACTTTTAATTTGCAGCACCTGAGCCTTGAGGAGAAATCCCATCAGAAATTGTGTGGAGTCTCTGGATCTTTTACTGGATACAGAGTTGAGGCTTTCTCTTGCTCTTCCTTGGGAAAAAGGAGAAAAAAAATCTATTGCTGAAAACATATTGGGTTAAGAAGGCAAGAGATGAAATAATTACACTTGTGGCCCCTGGAATGTAAGGATAAGTGGGTATAGTATCAGACTGCAAGGGAAATCAGAGGCACAACTTCTTCAGAGACTTCCCCAAGCATGAGCTGGCTGGTCTGATGGCAGAAAGTTTGCACACTTTGAGGAGGTTGATGTCATGGTGCTCCTCAGAAGCCTGCGTGTTAAATAGCATCCCTTCCCCATTTTCCAGTCACACGGCTGCATAAGATAAAAGCTCCGTCGAACTCCAGGACCTTGGATCGGTCTGGCAAAATCCAGCCAGCCATTGTGAGTGTGGTTAATTCACACCGTCGCCACAGAAGACAAAATGGATCTTTGAAACAAATGTGGTGGTGGGGGTAAACCCATCAATCATGTGAATGCCGCTTTACAGTAATTCACAACTGCAGCTTTTCTCTCAAGCAAGGGCTGGCCGAGTCTGATCAATCCCTTGGCTCTCAAATGGGTCTCAGCAGGCAGTAGCTTGCTCCTTGTGGGTTTGTATGTACATGAAAGCCCACTTTATATTAACTCTGTGGAATAGTATTTTTCCCTCTCTCTAAACCCCTTAGCACTAATTCAGTGTAATTATACTCACTGAATACAGTACTGACAGCCCCATTCCTCCCCCTTTCCTGTCAGGATATTTGCCTAAAAATCTCTAGATGAAGAAAATCCAAAACAACGATGGGATTCTTTGTTCTGGACTTTTGCAGAGGTTTTTATTATTTTAATGTAACCCGATGGTCATACTTTCAAGTATTTTCTTTAAAGCTGAAGACTGAAAACATGTTTTAATTTTTTTCTTTTAAAAATTAATGAAGAATTAGACTTTAGTCTATAAGGAAAATGTTAAATATTGCAAAAGTCATTGCTAACTGAGCGTTAGAGTAATTATTAACAGTCTGAGGCTGCTGAGGACTCTTTCTACCTTTCTGGAAACAGGCAAAGATGTCAGGAAAGGACAGGAGCCTCTTTCCACTTGTTCCTTTTTGTGTCTAAGTCTGTATCGTAGGGTTGGGTGACATTTTCCCTGTTGTGTTTCAATACTGAAAATAATCTATGCAAGTGGCTTAGCACAACATGTCCTTTCTATCTCCGTATGTATGAATGAAACCTATGTAGTGGAAATTTCTGGAAAGCAGTGATTGAAAAGGATTTTAGGGGGTCACAGGAAGCAGGAACTGACAGATGAGCTCTGAATGTAGTGCTGTGGAGAAAAGTTTAAAACCAAATCTTAGGCACTTGCCTGAGAGGGTCAGACCATGGTGATGATGGGGATACCAGGATAAGGCATCCTGTGTTGGTGTCTACATTTTCAAAAGATGCAAAAGAAAAGAACGAAAGGAAAGGATTAACTCTTCAGCAAACTAGTGCCTGGAGAAAGTTTGCTCTGCAGCTTAAAGAGCTTAGTCTGCCTGACAAACTCAAGAGGAACAGATAACCACATTATAAATGTCTCCTAGGGAGAAAAATTTACAAGTACAGAAGGCCTCTCTTGACTTGTTGGGGAAAGCTATAATAAGAAAAATTCAATTACAAACTAATTTACTGTATTACAGTGTTGATGGTGCGAGGCAGGATGATAATTTCACAAAAGCTTTCCTTAGAAGGCTCTGGATCTCTCATTTTAGAAAGTGTAGATGGCAAATGTGGAGTTGTGGATACCAGAAGATTGGTACAAGGAGCTAACATGGGGCTTTTGCATAAGGACATCCATTTTGTCTTGACAGAAGAGTTTTTCTCAGCTTTTCAGGGGTGAAAATGTGGGCGGGTCAGGGAAGCAGAAGTTGTGTTTTGAAAGATAGCAAATGTGTCCTGCTTTAGCAAGTAATTGAGTTCCCTTTTTAACTGTAATATGCAAATACTGTAATTTAGGTGCCAATTTGCTTCCTACAAAGGCTGTGACATGTTGCAAGTCACACCTCTTGTGTGCCCTTTATCATATAAATTTGTAACTTGGTTTCTGTAAACCTAGAGAAATAGAGTCAAACATCAAGTGAAAAGCAGGGGGAACAGAGAAACATTCATCATAGAAACTAAAAGGGCCATGTTGGGAGGTCAGCAAAGTAGAGAGTTGTTTACTCTTTCCTTTCTAGACATATTTTGGTTGTTGGTAGTTTTTTCTGTTTTCTTTCTGTTTTTTCTCCTGCTTACCTTGTCTCTTTGGAATGCTAGCTAAGTGCTTGCTTTCCTTTCCAATCAAGAGATATTTTCTTGACAGCAGACAGGCAGGCCACAGCCCTTGTTCCTGAAACCCAGGCACAGAAGGTCTCCATCCAAGCATTATCTTCCTCTCTTCAAATCTCACCTATATGAAGCCTCTTAGACAGGTGAATTTGAATGAGCAAAAACATGCATTTTTGAGATACGTGGATTGTGTTTAGGTGGGGTGGAGGAGGTGTCAGCTTTATAGGCTTCCTTTGCTCATGGGAGCACCACATGCTTTTCTGGTCATGTGGATAAGCCAGTTCTGTTTCTAGAATCAAGGGAAATGCTGATTTTCCTCTCATTGAGAAGAACGAAGAAGCTTAGCAGCTTTGAACTCTAGTTCAATCTGAGCACTGGCTATAGCTGTAATAAATTGCTGGCTTTATTTAAGAAGATTCTGAAACATCAAATACCTAGCAGGATTTTCCCAAATGGGAAAATTTGTTTGGTCCTCTGAGAGTATGGAATTATGCCAGTCCTTAAATTGTGTAATACAACTTGGGTGGGGAGGACGGGGCAGGAGAGCAGAAGTTGTAAGCCCATGATGTGGAAGGTGGTTATACGTCAGTTCCACAGACCTTGGAGCAGCTCTGTTCTCTTTGTCCTGTTTTGTTTCACACAAGGATCATTCTCCCCAGTGAGCATGAGGACCCATTAGGACCCTTTCGTTTTGTCTATCTGATTAATTTTGCCTGTTTTAATGATTTTGTTGATCTAGTGGTACTATCTGGCAATTCAGCTTCAAAAGGCTGAAACTTTAGGCTGAAAACTTTGGATAGAAGTGCCAAGATTGGGCTAACCTGGGTTCTGTGGCGCAGCAGGAAAGTAATTTGGATTTCTAGAGCTGGTGAGATATTTATTCTCAAGCTTTATGCAGGTAGCTCCTCCTGTTGCTACAAAAAAGTGTGTTCGACAAGTTGTGCTGTTTAGGCCAAGGGATCTTAATTTTGAACTTTCTTCTGTGAGCAGTTGCCTAGGTAGCAAACTTCCTAGCACAGGAGAGGACATTTGTTTAAACAACACACACAATAAGTGTTACCAGAGCCAGATAACTACAGATAAGCAGGCAGCTTGATGAGATTAGAAGGGCAGCAGTAGATACCACAGATACACTATGAGCTATTCAGATTAGCTCCTAAAAATCCTTAAACAGACTTTACTGAACTGTGCCTGGTTGAATTGTTCTCTCGTGGGACACTGTGTTTTGATTTGTGTTGCTGACACAGAGGGACTATCCATGCTATCTTTTTTGAGTAATTGTGAGCTGCCAAGGCTGAGAGTTCAAAGCCTGGAGCACACTGAATTGGGGAAAGGCAGCCAGGAGCTGGTGCTCTTGATGAACAGATGGTGACCCAGAAAGCTGTCTGCTCAGCAGTAAGTACTTAATGACATGCAGGTGTCCTTCATGTTTGGTGCACTGAAGTTTTTAAATTTACTGTAGGAAGTTTCTTTGAAGACCAAATGAGGCTTCCCACCTCTGTGGAGCCATTTGTGGCACAATTTGCTGCTTCCAAAATCTGTCTGTTTATGTTAAAAAGATGTGCAGCACAGAGCTGACCTGAACTGCCCTACAGCAGGAATCAACCAGAGACATCTTCATTCAGGACAATTCAAAGCCTTAGCCTGAAGCCACCAGAGAGAACCATTTAGAGGGTAACTCTAAAATATTACTGATATCCATTCTTAACAGTAACACAAGTTTGTTATGCCAGAGATGTGTGATTGCTCTGTGTGGAAGAGCATCCATCATCAACTTTTGCCATGCCCTGAATAAACAGTGATTTTTTTTTTTTTTTTTAAGAACTAGCAAAACCTTTCCTAAGTGATCTCTTTCTGTTTGCAAGCCAGCTTTGAATAGGCAAGGCTACATGGAGGTAGGGAGAAAGGAAGTGGTCTGGCAGTCAGAGGCCTGGGGAAGATGATGCAAGGTATGAGGATATGAGGAACATCACTGTTGGGTTTCTTGGTCTCTTACCTTTCCCCCTCAGCTGTGTTGCAGGGCTCTCTCCCTTCTGTCCTCAGCCTATGAGTCTGTAGCATTACTTGTGGTTTTTCCACCTTAGCAGAGCTGTTTCTCCTGAAGGACAAGGCACAGAGGGGTAGCAGCAATTCTGCATTGTGCTGGCAGCTTCAGTGCTGGCATCCCTCTGTAGTGAGATGTGCCTCACCAGCTTTAATAGGCAATACCTGTGGTCTTAACAAACCTTTGTGTGTTTGGAGGGATTCAATCCCCAATGACAGGGCATGAAAGTAAAAACACCACCTCAATAGCAGGCATTCTACAGGTGAAAAGGAGTGGTACCTGTGCCTACTTCTGTTTTTGATAGATGAGTTTTGATAGCTATGGAAGAGAGATTTGGAAGCAATGCAGAATGCCAGCTTTAGTTTCAGTTAATTTGTATACAAGCTGCCAATTCTATTTTTCTTTATTCAGAAAGCTTTGTGAATATACTGGCTCTCTCTTACTGTGATTCCCAGGCTGTATATTTTATATTCACTGAAGTGAGTGTTTGTGCTTGTGCCTGGATTTCCCTCCCTGAGGAATCCTCGAGGTAGCTCAGGCTGGGGCAGGGTATGAGCCACCATGGAGGGTAATACAGATTAACCAAGAGCTGAAGCTTGAGTGTGAGCTCTGGGTCTGAGCTCTGTGGCCAGCAGAGGTGCTAATGTCATTCCCAGGAAGCTTGGCTTGGCATCCAGTTCCCTGAATTAACACTGAATAAAGTTTAATGATTCCTGCCTCTTGGGTGATACCTTTCCACTCGAATGCTAAAAAAAGGGAATTAAATAGTGGCAAAAGGATTGGAGGAATGAAAGAGAATCATGCCTGATTAGCTTTAGGAAGGAGGAAAAAGAATCTCACGGTTTAGAATGGTAATCACTCTGCAAGGGGCAGCTATCTCCTGGAGTTATCACTTAATCTCTAGGTAGGCTCTCTTCTGAGTTGTGCTTAATGGGTAAGCTTTGGACTGGCCTTCACTGTAAAGAACTGCATTATTATTTCTCTGTTGGGATAAAGGCTGGAAGGCAGTCTTAGGTAAGAATTTGCCTCTTACTGAGATCTGCCTTTTACAGCTTTTCTCCCATAACCATCCTCAAGGGCCCTGCTGGCTTCTGCCTAATTTTTAGTATCTTAGAGATGAATTTTGACTGGTTATTCTGGGAAGTCATCAATTATATAAATGTCCTAGTATAATCTATGACACTCTTATCTAATACCTTTGCAAAAGGTTCTGGGTTTAGGGAATCACTTGTCACAGCTTGTTGCCTTCCTTCTGTCCTGCTTATCTCTTTTTCAAGTGGTGCAGGCAAATTAAGCTCTTTGGAGCTGCTGCATTTCACTTTCCTTTCTATCCTTCTCTCTTTCTTTCTGTCACTGGCATCAGCAAGCTCCCTCAGCTCTGTAAGACAGCATGCAGTAGCACATTTTCCTTCATCTGATGTTGGGATATGTGGTGTCCTTTGGATGTGTTTTTAATTATTATTGTTTCACTGTGCATCTGATTCAGATGCTCTGAAAAGAAGGAACTCTTTGCAGTTGTAGTGAGGTTGTAAAAAATGGGGAAATTGGAGGAAGGCACTGGAAAACCAGTGCTATGTCTGAGTGAATTAAGCTATTGCCTCTAGAGTGCTTTACTCCCTAGTGACAAAAATGGCTTTGGAATTTGATTGATATCACACACGAAGACAAATCAAGCTATGCGATGCAGACATGATGGGGAGGAAAGGCAGGTGTATGCATCAGGAGAAAAATACTTCTCTCTAAAGTAGACGACTTGCTGGATGGAATTTAAACACTAAAAACACAGCTTTGTTTGTAATTACATTTTTTCCTTTCCATGAGAGGTCCATCCTTCAAACTTTCACAGAGATTTCTTTTCAGGAATTTCTCCCTTCTCCCCTCAAATATCTATGTTTTCCTGGTAATCTTTTGTTAAGAAATTCTATCTTGGGAAGGGGCTGAGGAAACCACCCCTGCTCCCCAAACCAGCATCTTTCTTGGTGGAATCTGTAGTTTTTGCAAGTGAACTATGTTCCCTCACACCTCCTGTGCTTTTCTTTTTCAAATCACATAACTTCCTGCATGAGGTAACCTTTTCTATCTCAGGCTGTCTCTCTCCCTTGCTTGCTCTGCCTCTGGCTTGCTCTCTGGGTCTCCTGCTCAGTGATGAATGAGTTTCATTCATCTTTCTTTTGGGGGCTCTGTGAAAAGCTTTAGACTTTGCCTGCTCCCATTTTTTCGCTCAGCTATTGATTTCCATGGCAATGGAGAAAGGAGGGGGGTGGCAGAGTGGGTGGCAGTGGGGCCAGAGGTCAAGAGTGGCCACTTTCTGAATTAAAGCTTTGAATTCTATTAAAGGTGACACGTTGTAACCTGGAGTAACTCTCCAAGAACTTGGCTGTCAAAGTCATCAAAGCAAAGAGAGAGGGAGGCAGCAGAAAGAGAGAGATCAGAGGAGGAGGAGGAAACCAAGAGCTTGGAACTGCTGTCAGGATTACATCTGGTGACTTAATATAGGGGTAGTTCATTTGTGTTGCCATACACTGTGCTTCAGTGAGGCTGTGCTCCAAAATCTGCATGTGGATGGGGTGTGTGAGCTAGGGAGGATTCTCCTCATCCTTTGATCAACAAATGTAATCTGCCGATTAAGTGATTAAGTAAACAGCCCTTCTCCTCAGAGAAATGGGAGGGGAAAATTGAGTGCAGATAAGAATCCCAGCTACTTTGGCATTTCACTAGGCTGTTTTTTAATTTCTTTCAAAGAGGTTCCAGGAGGACTTGGCCCACAAAGATGAGGGATGTTTTCTTGGCATCATACAAACAATCCTTGAGTGAAAATCTGTGTCCCAGAAGACAGCATGTGAAATAGGAAAGTGTATCAAGCTGTTTCCAAACATCCAAAATGTAGGTGCTTTAAACCCGTTAATTTAGGAAACTCATAAATCTCTATATTAAGCAAAAAGCCAACATTAAACAATAAAAGACCAAAACCAAAATAATACCTGCTGAATTTTGGCATTTGCAGATGTTTTTTTCTCTGAAGGTTGGTTATACAGGGGAGGAATTGAAAGGAGGCACCAGCACCTCATGCCGTGTGTGTTACATTCTTGATTCACATCCTCTGTTTGAATGGTCTCATCATGGTGGTAATCAAGTGCTAAGATTCCCCTTTTTACACTTCTGTCTGAGGCAGTGGTTCAAAGCAGAATTTTCTGTTAGTTGCCAAGTGTTGTGGGATCTTGCTTCTGATACTATTGAGTTTCAGAACTTGATATCCATCCATCTCCAAGCTTTCCATTTCTTCTTGTATGATGACCTGAGCCTAATAGGAACTAGCAGAAAAGCCTTCTAATTGTAGAGTGGAAAAAAATTGACATGCTTGATTTCTTGAGTTTTCTGTAATAAATGAAAATGCAGATGTTTGGTGCTAAACTCCTTGAGGAACCTGCTTGGAAACCTTGCCCTCCAGCATTATGTTTCTCAGCTTGCTAAATCTGTCTAGATCCCAGACTGAGCAATGCTGTTCTTACCAGTCCTGAGTATGTTGCTGTCAAAAACTGTGCTGAGTGCTCAGCCACAAAAGTTTATAAAAGTCTCTTTGTACTCTGAATCATAGATGAAACCTTCAGCATCCAGGTCAAGTTGGGATGTCTGGAAAGACTCAGTTCCTTCTCATTCAGGGTACTTGACACTTTGCAGAAAGGTTGTTCTTGTAATTATGGTTTCTCTGCTTATTTTGCTGCTCACTAGCATCCCTGAGTTTGTGTGTGGGCCTGTAAGGAACAGCTTAACCTGTTAAAGATAGAGGAGGATTCTGAGGTTTTTATTTTGCTAGAAAGGTGGATTTATTTTGCTGGAAGCTGTTAGGGTTCTTGGCTAAAAGTCGACTGTGACAGACTCTTGCTGTTGTATTTTTTTATTATTATGCATTCCTTAATATACAAAAATGAGTCCTGGAATCTTGTAAAATAATAATCTTAATGATTCTTTTTTTTATTTTCCAAGCTTGCATTTTCATGGAGTTTTTCTACTGACGTGTGGTACATAAGACAGTAGCCAGTAATTGGTCTAGTAATAGTAAGTAGCATATTATTTTTTTAATTTTAGGCATTTCTTCACTTGGTTAAAAAGCAATAATAAAGGACTTGTAGCAAAAGGAACACTGGGTTTTTCAGACTAATTTGCACAAACTCTGCATCTTTGCAGTGGAGTAAAAGTAAGATTTAAGGCTGTATGTAGTAACTACAGGAGGTAAAAATGAGGTGCTAGGAAAGTTATTAGAAAAGTGTGACATTCATGTGCATTTTTTGTTTGTTTTGGGGCCTAGGGAAGATAGGGAAGGAATAGCTTGATATGCCAGAAATACTCTAAACTGACAAGCAAAGGCAGAAGAGAGGCTTACATTACTGAATGAGTGAGAGTCCAATTCGTCAAAGGTAATTCAGAGATATTAAAATTCCTCTAATGAGGGAGAGAATCAGCTGTAATATTCATTATTCCCTGCTAAAGGAGAGACTGCTGAGAGAAAGAGCTCTAACTTTGGGGAAATGCTGCAGCTAATAAAGGCAGCCAAACCAGGCAGGGAAAGAAAGGATCAAAACTGCAACAGCAGCCACTGGTTCAGAGGTATGCAAACTCAGGCCGAGGGGACCCCAGAAATAGGCCAGAGACAAAGTGAATGGAGAATAAAGGCATAGGAGGTATTTTTGCATGAGAGGTAGAAGTAGGCAGTGCAGGGAGTGAGAGTGTAGAGTTTCTTGGTTAATAAGGGAGATATTGGCCTACTTTAGCACACTGTCTGGCAGCACATGAATAGGAGGGGAGCTGCTATCGTGTTTGCAGTTGTGGCATTTGATTGGAGGTCTCCCTGTTCTGCAGGATGATGAATTTGTTGCAGCCTCACCTCACAGAAAGGGTGCTGTGAGCTGCCTCAGGTGCAGCACTTGTACCAAGTGTACTGCGTGGGGAACCAAGGGTATTTATCTTAATCTACTTTTGTTGGTGAGATGTTTGTTTGTAACAAATCTGCTCCAGCAGGATTTTAGGTTGTGTTATTCCTCTATTCCACTCACCTGAAACAAACAAAAAACTAAGACAACCGACAGAAAGCATAGGAATTTGATTTACTGCAGAGACTGGATTTATCTGTTCTGCTATCTTTGATCCTCCTTTTCCAGGTACGCTTTCCTTCATGTGATAGTCTCCTAGTTTCACCCTCAAGGGTGTTGCTTTCCTCAGTCTTATTAAATTTCTTTGTATTTTCATATGTACTTGGCATACATTCTTCCCCTCTCTGTAGCAAACCCACTTGTTAATGTTGGCTCTGCCTTGAAAAGCTAGTGCTAAGAGGAAGCTGACTTAATTGTGTGTTATCTGAGGAGTGAGAGTACACTGCCTGGCAGAAGCTGTAGTAGGACTGACTGGGTAAAGCACAAGCTTTTCTTTCCTGTCAAGCCATTTTCAGAACCAAAATGCAGGAATACAGCATTTTGCAAGCTGTAGTAATCATGCCTTCCATTTAGATGTGTGTCTTGCTGAAGAGCAGACATGGCAGAACATTAAATTACAGGACTTTTGCCTCCCTACCTGGCTGGATGTTGACTGTAAAACTTGTTAGCAGGGATGAGGTAAGGTGAAGCACATGTACTGTGTGGTATCTTAAAAGAGAAGGGGACAAGTGGTGCTAAACTAGCTTTTTGTTTGTAGGAACTAACGTAGCAACATTGCCACTTCAGCTGCTGTCTCAGTCTTGTGCAGCCACTGACATCCTGATAAAGTTCTGTGTCTGAAGGAATAATGTCTTTGCTCCTTAAAAGAGACCTAATTGCTGTGGAAGGCAGCCTGGAGCTGCAGGGAAATTGGTCCTCTGCTGGTGGTTTATACCAAAGTAACTCTTTAGACTGCAGAGATTTCTAGGCATCCTGTGTGTCTTCTTTGGTCATGGAGCCAGGAAGCCAAAGTAGCCTAATAGAGGCTAAATTTGCTAGGAAGCCACCTAAATCAGAATTGTCTTTGCTTTGGAGACAAGTCCAAACCTCCAGTAAATGCAGAGGAATGGTTAGATGATTTGTGCAGTCTGGGTGGTGTGAAGAGGTCCTGATCACATTAACTGTTTAAATACAGCTTCCCTGATACCCGTGAAGATGAATTGCTGCTAGGAAAACTGGTAGGAGTGCCTTGGAACAGTCTGCTGTCAACTGGCCCCTGAAATGGCTTGAACTCCTTGGATGGTTTTGTTCCTTCCTGCCCCCAGTCTCCAGGCTTTTCCACTAAGAGCCCTGCTTTTTATTTCTAAGGTTATTTCTGGGTCAGTGAAGATGAAGATATAAGCCTTGAGCCTTGAGCCTTGTGAGGTAATCATCCAACCTTCTTCTGGCAGAAAGCTGCTTACAACAAGCCTATGCTGTGGCAGGGAGAGAGGTAGAGTGAGAGGAGATAGGATGGCCTGGATCACAGATCTGGAAATAGATGCTGGAAATCCCACTCTTCTGACGTAGAACTCCCATTGTTAAATCCCCTGACAGCCCCTGGCTTATGTAAATGTTTATATGAGGGGAAATCAAATTACTACAATCTTCCAGCGGTTGAAAGTCTGACATCTACGGGTAATTGCTTTTCACTTAAATTCTATAAGGTTTAGTAGTAACAGTTATTAATTTCTGTGTTTCCATCCTTTGAAATCTTACAGGGTGCTTTTTTTAAGGTCTAAAACTTAGTAAGTTCCAGTATAATTAAGCTGTCATCATCTTGGCTTGAGAAGACAATCTTCGGAAGGATTTATTTTTTCTCCATTTTCTTTGTTGAGTTTCAGGGCACACAAACTAGTTGCCTGCTTTCATGTGCTCTCAGGTGAGCTACTACCTCAGTTCCAGTGTCCTCATCATAGCTGGCTGGGCTGAGCTTCATATTCAGAGATTTTCTGTATTAGCCTTCCTCTTCAATTCACAGCCTTCTTGTCCCTGTGTCTCCTGGCCCATCCCATTCCTGACTGTCATTTTCGTCCAAGTCCTTTCTTGTGCCATCTGTTTTAAGCCTTTTCCATCTGTGACACAGTCCTCTACCCTGAAAGGGTTCAGAGTCTTTTCCTTGAGTGACAGAGTTGGGACTGATTTCTGTGCTCAGTGTATCTAACATACAGCTTTTGTGCCATCCCTCTCAGCTTTTGGGAACTGTTTCTCGTAAGGTTTATATGCAATATCTGTGTGCTAGGACTTTACTCTCTACCTTCAGGAATGAATAAAACCTCAGGTCATGTGAAAATGCAATGATGTAGTACATTTGTTTTTTAAATATATATTTAGAAGAATTAGTAGACAAGGGATACAGACAAACGTAAATCCAAGTCCTTGTCCACTTCTCACTGGATTCATTGTGACTGAATCATTACTTTTCTCTTTTCCTGAAAAATTGCAAAATGGGCAAATGACTCTGAAAAGATGAAGCAAATGATTACTGCTCTTCTTTGGTTTGTGCTGTTGTAGTAGGAGGAATCAATGGGGTGAATCAGAAGCTGGCTATCTGCCCTGACCCATAAGGAAACATGGTCCTAGGGCTGGAGCAGGGCAGTGGTAGGAGAGGCACTGGCTTTATTCCATCCTTTCCAAGGGCAGGCTGCAGTTTTGGCCAATCCTGTCCATGTGATAGTGAGGATGTATTGCAGGTTGCTGTGCATCAGAGCATCACAGTAACCAGCAGTGCTGCTCTGGGAATCTAGGAAGAGCATCAGACTAATTTTCTCATCACTTTTGGCTGATGTGATTAGCAGTCAAGGGTAATCACCTGCAGGAATGCTCCCTGTTGCCTCCCTGAATCCATACATGAAAAAGCTGGTGTTATGATCCTTGGCAGTATAAGCTGTTCTTCCTCCTTTCTGTCATAGATGAAGATATAAATATTAATGAATTTAAAACAGGGTAATGCTTCATCCTCTTTCCTCAACTTGTCTTCTTTCTGTGTTCTGTGTTGCTTTGTTTCCCCTGTTGCTAGAACAGGGAATGACTGGAATGTTCTCAGAAGCAATCTCATATGCATACATCCATTATGCAAACAGATACAGGTTCTCTTTTTGTAGCACAATGTAAAAGTAGAAAAGAGCCAGCCAGTCTCAGTATCACAAACTACCCAGAAGGGAAAACCTAACATGGCAAGGCTGGATTTTGGTGTTTGAACCCTTGCCTTTTATGCTGGCATGCATCACTGGAGGTGCCTTCAACCTTAGTAAGCTAATTGCTCAGGAGTGGGATTGAGAATCATTAAGATTGATGATGTACAAGGACAATGAAGAGTCTATGGCTGTGATCCTTAAAGGCCTGCTGACTGAGTGGTAGCTTGGGTGCTGAAGATTGTGTGGCTACAGTAATGTAAAAAGTTAATGAGGTAAGTTAGCTTCTAATGAGCCCTATGAAGCCAGAGATTTCCAATATTCTACCTACTCAGGATGGAGCTGAGCTGCAGTGATGTTTAGCTGTAGTTAAACTTCACTGCCCTCTGAGAAGTTATCAGCACTTGCTGAGCACTGAGCAGAGGTATAAAAGATACCTAGATTCACAAAATGTGTATCTCATACATCAGTCCCTTAGGACTGAATATGCAAGCACTTGCCTGATATCAGCAGAATTAGTTGCCAGAAAAAAATAATGGATTTTGTGAGATGCACACATTTATTAAAGGCAGCAAGTTCACTTAATGTGGGTTTTTACTTTCTAAAGCATGCAGCCTTACAGACATGAACACATGATCTTGCAGTTTTAAATATGAGAAAAGATCCATTGCTGGGTCCATTGAATGTTTTGGGTTTTGTTTTGTTTTGGCTTGATTTTTTTTTTTTTTTAAGATTATTATTTTTTTATTTTTGTAGAAACTGAGGTGGGAAGGGACGATGAATGCATGCAATTTTCCAGTACTTTAGGCTTTGTAAATGCAAGAGTTTTTGGCTCTGCTTTCTCTTGGCATGTGACGAACAATAATAAATAGCATAATTTTCAGAAAGTTTTGACAGTGGAAGGTTGTTCCTTGCCCTTCTGTCAGCATTACTCTTTCATTTTCCAAATTTCATCAGGATTTATGGTGCCACAAGGTCCAAGTTGAATGCAAGTCTTTCTTTTTCTGCTTGGACTGTGCTGCCTCACTCCTGCCTTATTGCAGTTGAAACTTGAACTCAATCTTCATAGGTATTTTCTCTGAGAGGGACTAAAAGTCAGTCTCAGGAAAGCTTAAATATACTGTTTCTTTCAGGCAAGATATTTTGAAAACTACACTGGACTTTCTCTACCTTCTTGTTGGCAATAATTTCCAAATGCAATTATTTGGTGTAATTATAAAGAGAACAAACTATTCCCCCCCCCCCCCCCCCCCCCCTTTTCCTATTGGCAACATTTAACTCAAAAGGAGGCTGTATGTTGCCAGAGTCCTCCCACTCCAGTCCTGTCCTGCAGGGACTCTGTATATTGCTTTGGAATGTGCCAAGACCTTTTGGGACACCCACACCCTGGGAGAGAAAGGAAGATCAGCCATTTCATAGTTTTCCTGCATTGATTTTCTGATATTGCTATGAAAAGTATCAGGGGTGTACTGTCACTATTATATTTGTGGCCATCTAAAGCCTTGCAAAATCTTTTTTTTTTCTCCTCATGTTTGTTCAGGATAGGACACTGGTTGCATGAAGATTTTTCACATTCTGTTATATCATAATCACCAAGCGTTTTCCAGTATAAAATATGAATGGCTACTGTTGTAGAAAAAAAAGGTCAATTTAATCAGTTAATCAAAAATACAATCAGTCATGAAGTACAGTGTGCCCAAAGGTCAAGAACAGTCCTAAGTAAAGTTTGTCTTTGTAACTTATGTTTTAAGCAGCAATATGTTTGGGTTTGTTTTTTAGTTTTTTGGTTTTTTCATTTGAATCGTTGTGCTTTAGACTGTAAAGTAGGGAATGAACCCGAGTGTGACACATTGAGAATTTTATATACATTGCCTTGCACCTGGTATCACTTTGCTGAAATATTTGCATTGTGATTTATTCCCTCAGTCTTAAACTGGAGCAATCATCTGCATCACTGGCCATAGTGACCACTGATAGTTCCAAAACAATTGATAATAACTGATACTGTTTTGGAATTGTTGCATGTTTAGGTGTCTCCTATCATTACAAGAATGGTTTTATGGTTTGGCATGTTGCCCAGTCATTGGTTCAAGGTGAGTATAAAACATTAATGGATCATTCTCCTACTCATTTGAATGAGGATAAATAATTAAAAAAAAAACCCAAGAACTACACAAAACAGTGAAAAATTGGGCTGATGCTGTGAATTGTGTTATTTAATGTCTTCCTGGTCCATAAAAGTCTGTTTTGGCATCTGCGTAGACTTTGTATTTAAGAATTGATTTCTAGGTGTAAACCTTATCACCTTTCTTTTTTTTACTGTGTATATAATTCTTATATTCCGTCTGTCACCCTTTCAATACATTCTTAGAAATTTCATGTCTTAATACTTGGATCTGTAACAATGCAGACCTTTAATCAGTGTTAAATGTTCTACTTTGCTCAGTTTGTAAGCTGAAATCACTAGTTTATCAAGCCTTGACCTGTGTTGCTAACTTATTTCTAGAGATGAAACAATGTAGGCTTTGTTTTTTTTTTTTTTTTATTTCATGTGGCTGGGGTTGAAAATTTTTAAATTGAACCCCAACCATTGCTCTTGGCTTGGCAGTACAGGGAGAAAAAAAGAAGCAGGAAAAGGCCAAAGTGCAGTTTGATACTTTGGAAATGCAGCACAATGAAAAGGTGAAATGTTATGGTGGCAAAATTTAATTAGCGTAAGATAAGAGAAAACAAATCATGACATTTATTTTTAGGAAGAAGCCTCCCACAGAGAACTGTGAATACCTTGCAGGGAGAAACAGGCTGAAGGGGGCTGTTTAGAGTGCAGATATTCTCATTAAGCAACAAAGCAAGAAAGTATCTTTAGAAACTGAAGTTTTTATTGTTGTTGTTGTTTTCGCTATTAACCATACCACCACCCATGAAGAAAAGTGGGTTTCTCCCACAGCCACTAATGACATAACAGAGTTGGAATCCTAGAAAAACTGGGGATATAAGCAGCTGCTTTTGCAGACTAGGTATTCCAAAGAGAATATACTGCCTGTATTTTTGGTGAAAGAGGGAAAATAAGTTAAATGATAAATTGAGATTGAAATGAGAGAATAAGGTAGAGTGAAAAGGGAAAAGAATGGTGGGAAAAACAAAGTTAGAAGGCACCAAATAAAGGACCACTTAAGAAGTGCAAGGTTAGACTCTGGAAATTAGTATAAATGGAAAAGAGCTTTCTTACTGCATTTCCTTTTTATCTGAAACACTATTTTGCTAACTCTCAGCTTCCTGTATATTAGTCTGAATTAGCAGATGTCCTGATTCTCTGGATGGGGTCCCATTCTGTACAGCATCGAGCTACAGGATGCAAAAGGCCCTGCTGTGTCTTTTAGATGATCAGCAAGAATAATAGCTGAAGAAATACAGAAATGGGATTTGTTGTCTTTATCTAGGTCATATGAGTATAATTAATCCATTGCAGGCAGCTGTGATCAAATACGTATTCACATATATAGGTGTGCCTATTTACTTATATATGTGTGTGCATTTGGTTGGTTATACCAAAAAGTCAATTAGACAGGGAATAGTCAGAAAATTATAGATGAGGAAAAGCAAGAATTGACAAAAAATTTGCTTTATATCATTGTGCTGCATCCGGTTTGCTCTTTGTCATGGTTTAACCCCAGCTGTCAATTAAGTACCATGCAGCCAGTAGTTCACCTTTTTCTCTAGTTGGAGGGGGAGAATAATTGGGAAGAAGTAAGACCAATGGGTTGAGATAAAAACAGTTTAACAACTGAAACAGGATATAATACTTATAACAATAAAAATAAGTGTAATTAAAAGGAACACAGCACAAAAGAGAGAAATAAAACAAAGAAATAAAACCCCAAGTCATGCACAAAGCAATAGTTCACCACCCACTGACTGATGCCCAAACAATCCCTGAGCAGGGATAGGCTCCTCCTGGCCAATTTCTCCAAATGGTATATACTGAGCATGATGTGCTGTGGTATG
This sequence comes from Pyrgilauda ruficollis, assembly GCF_017590135.1. NCBI lineage: Eukaryota > Metazoa > Chordata > Aves > Passeriformes > Passeridae > Pyrgilauda > Pyrgilauda ruficollis. The sequence continues at coordinate 1,567,552 of NW_024529933.1, forward strand.
GGATAGCTCTTCAGTCAGCTGGGGTCAACTGTCCTGTTTGTGTCCCCTCACAACTTCTTGTGAACCTCCAGCCTGCTGGCTGGCAGGGAATGAGAAGCTGAGAAGTCCTTGAATTAGTATAAACACTATTTAGCAACAAGTAAACATCAGTGTGTTATCAACATTATTTGCATATTAAACCCAAAAGGCAGCACTGTGCCAGCTATTAGGAAGAAAATTATCCTAGTTAAAAGCAGGAGATCCTTCCTCATTCTTGTCACACTCATCCTACATCAGTCCAGAGACTCTGTATTCATAGCTATGAAAAGACTGGAAATAGCCCTTGAGTTTTCATCAGGAGATGCCCAAAAAAGTTGGTAGAAGTTGCATATAGCAAGAATGCTGTGTGTTGGGTAACACCCAGTTGGAGTGACAGTCATGTGTGACTGACCACTCTTGCAGGTACCAGAATTCAGCCAGAATTCACCTACAATTCCGATTTTGCTTGTTTAGCTGTTGTGTATCTGTGTGCAAGTCACTGCAGTATCCGGGCTCTGGTGGATGCATAACAGTCCGTGACTGTTGCTGCGCTGGGGAAGGGCTGAGTAAGTCAACACTGCCCCTCGTCTGAAACACTGCTAGCCCAGTGGGAAAAAAATGCTTAGGAAGAAGCATTCATTCACTATTTCATTCCTTATTTGGTGGCAGGATATTCCCTTGTGGTAATTAGTACAGTGTTTGTTTAAAAATCATCCTCTCTAGCTCAGCCAGAGGCAATTTTTGCATGAGTCGACAGCTTAAAATCCAGCAGGGGGCAATGCTGGATTGCACCTATACAGCTACTGCAAATGAATCTACCTCGAGGACCCTTGAGTTATCTTCCCTAATGAGAAATCCTGCATTTAATTCATGACAGATTATACCAACCTTGTGGTTGGGATTTTGCAATAAAGTCCTGAGGCATTTCTGGAAAAATCACTCTCATTGGAAGTAGGTGTGTTGCCAGTATAAAAATGGACTGATTACATTGCAGGTTTGAGCTGTGCAGAATAAACTGGTAAAGACTTGTCATAACTTTTTCACTAAAAATATTAAGAGTTAACATCTCTCACCTTTTCTTCTTTCCCTCCTCAGTACCTGCCCATTAACTTCAGCTATTGCAGTTTTATTAAGGCCTTTTGCCTCCTTCAGTATTTTTTGCAAATTCACAAAAATGAAAAATGACAAAAGTCTGTGTTCTTGGGAGACTCATTGAAAGGGAATTCCTTTTTTACAGAAATTGTAAAAAACTTGCATACCACGGCACTTTTCTGCTTATTAAACCTCTGGGAAGAAATTAGAAACGAAGGATCAGTGGGAAGTACCATTTAAAGTTACAAACATATTCAGCTCTCTAATCCCTCATGAAGAGTATAAAGAGCAGTGGAAAGCTTACAAGGTCTGGTGCATTTCTAGACAGCTTCAGATTCAGAGGTTTATATGACACTGATTTCATTTGAGGTGGATGGCACTCCTGTTGTCTCAGGATTCTTGTGTGTGTAATTCTGCTCTAGCTGAAGAATTCAGAGCCTTTGGGAGCTCTTTGCTCTGACAAGGGTCCCTGGGCCCAGAGAGGAGCCCATTAAATTGGTCTTTCAGTCACACACTAACTCGTCTTTATTACCACTCTGGTGGCTCACAGTAGCACAGTCCCTGGAAAGCTGCTTTTGCCATGCTAGTCTCCAAATTCCTCAGTCAGCAGTAGCACTAAAGAGTTTCAGTTAAGTTTATGGGAACAAAACAAAATGTGTTCACAAGGGATTCTGTCTTGAGTAAAGCATCTCTTTGAGAAACCTTGTGTACTTTTCCTATTCTCTCAAGTCAGACAATTCTCTGGAGTAACCTGCAGAGAGGTCTAAGCACCAAATGGAGAAGGATTTCACTTTAGATGTCCAAAAATTGTTATCACACTTTGTATTTTTTCCCTGTTCCTAACTCCAAAACAAGTCATCAGTGAATTCCACATCTTGCAAGCCAGTTTGTTCTAGGGCACTAGCCACCCTTATTAGGATGCAGGGCAGAGAATCCATTTTCTGTGGTTTGCATATTTGATTATAATTGCAGAGAGCAAAGGAGAGGAGAGGATGGAGGGGATGAGGGTTTGTTTCACTGGTGCTTACCTCTAGGGTGGTAAGGATGGTATGATATTGAGGGAGGGTATATTGAAATGGAAGGAACACAGTAAAGCCTCACTAATTTGAACCATGGGTGATACACCTTTTTGCATTTAAATATTGTGTCTTGGAGGATCCAACTTGTACAAAGAGAACTTGCTGGAGACAAGCAGATGCCCCCCTTGCTTTGTTTGAGGGATTCATGCTGCTACTCCTGTCCTGGGCAGGTACCACAGAGACATCCAGCCTGGGACCAGCAAAACACTGTGATTGATGGTTATTGTAAAGAATAGAAATTCAAGAAGAAGTTAAATTTTAAGGGGTTTAGGACAGTGGATTACCTGAGGGAGGTAGTTATGAGCTTTTCAGTGACAAACTTTACAGTCGGGGAGTTATAACTAATCTCCAGGCAAACTATTTTTCTTAATTGATCTGTGCAGAAATGAAGATGACCTAAAATTCAAAGTCTGGAGCCAGTCCCCTCACAAATTCAGTGTGTGTGTGGTGCCCTGAGACAGCCTGCCTGCTGCTTTTTAGGAGAACTGGTGTTCCTGGATGAGAGCTGTAAATACCATGCTGTACAGATGAGTGTCTCGAGCTACCCCCTCAGTAGGCCCCAAACCCCTGGAGCAGCCAAGTTGTGTCCCAGGAGGAGGAGCTGTCTCAGGTGCTGTCCCCAGTCTGTATCTACCCCAGTGGGAGCTTCAAGGTGCTTTTGGGTTTTGGCTCCTGTCTGTCCCCACCAAATCTAACCCCAAGAACAGGTGTAAAAAAAATTGATAGAAAAATATATTCATTTTTGTAGTAGACAACGTAGATACAAAGGCTATAGATACAAAAGAGGATGAAGGTAAAAAGACTGCCATGGCATTTCTCTTCAGCAAGAACTAAAGACTCCAAGTGTTGTTTATAAAACAAGTCTCAATATCCAGCTTTTCTCAAGTCTTTAAGAGTGCAAATATAGCTTGGAGCCAACGAAATTTCATTGTCTCTGCTTTGTGGCCAAGTAAGGGTTTTAATTATATATTTTTTTTAAGGACATTCGGACTGGGTCTCTGAATACCAAGTCCCAGCTGATCATGAATTCAAATGGCTGAGGCCTAAGCCCCTGATAATAAGGGTTTATTAAGGAAGCACTAACAGAGCTGAACTGGAGTGGACTGAATGGCTAAACCGAAATAATGGGATGCTTGTGGCAACCAGAAAATGATTGTTTATTGGCATAATCCCAGGATAAACTTCTGCCAAGAGCACAGGGTCTTTCCTTGCCAAGTTCTTCATATGGGGAAATACAGTACTGAATTTCTGCACGTATTAGCAGTGCAGAAGACTGGGAGGAGAAGTGGCAGTTTGCATGAGGAAGGGAAAAAATTGTTCATCCCAAATGGTGTAAACACTGTGATCCCTAGAGCTCCACTCAGCAGCAGACTCTAAAGAGACCACCTGGGTTTCAGCTTTAGGAACATGGTCTGAAAAACATGGGTTTGGCTACGGAGTTTTACCACTTGAATCTCTTTAAGTATCCCTGCATGCATCATGCAGAGAGCAGAAAAATTTGGAACTTTTTCCTAAAAATCCTGCCTCTATGATTGTTGAAGTGCTTACAAGCAGTTTCTTTCACTCATGACAAAGAAAGCTGTTTTGCAACTCTGCTGGGAGATGCATTCTGAAGAAAATTCTGTAGAATAACACTTGGCAAATATTTTATTCACTGAGAAATGCAGTTATACAGTGTAGCTTTGCATGACTGCAGGTTAAGTTTAAAAGTTTATGGAATATCTGCTGTTCATATAAGGAAGAAGAGAGGTTGCTCTATATCATACTGCCTTGCCCTTTTCTAGCAGTCTTTTGAATATGATATTTAGTGAGGAAGACCTGATTCACATTACCTCTCTGTTGAGCTGGGAAAGATTTTTCTTTTCAGCCAAAAACTGGCATATATGGATGCCATAAATATTGTCCTATGAGGCACTTCATAGTGGTAGTTTCCCATATCTCCTATGCAAGATAAACATGTGGTATAAAATACTTTAAAATTCCCTAGGGCATAATAATCTCACCTTCCAGGAAAATGCCTTGGAGGCCATCAGAAATATCTGTAGTATAAAACAAATTCTCTATACGGGTGATTGAGGTGCCTGTCTGAAAAATCACTGAGCTGTAGCTAGGGCTGTTTTGAGGAGTGGGAAACAGTAATCAAAACATCAGCTATCAATTACAGAAGACAGATATTCCAAGCTTTAAAATTTTGTTTTTAAATTAAGCATAGCCATAAATTATTTTTCTCTTTCTTTTACTTTCTGCTGGCAAATTAGCACAAAGTTTGTGTGACTAACTGATTGTTCAAAGTGCCAAAGTGGTGGTTCTCAAAAAGCTTCATCAAGAGCCTGGTTGCTGAAAACCAGTCTGGTTTGGAAAGATGTGGAAAATTATATTGTCTGGGGAAAAAAAAAAAAATCAATCAGTAGATCATCAAGAAATCTAAGCTTTTGTCAACCTGGTTTTTTCCCCCTTGTTTACTTTTAGTTATTGCTGCATTTGGATATGTAGCATAGATGCAACTTTTAAAAATTACATTATTTATATGTTAATAAGAACTCAGTTTGACTGAAACCTGCCTTTCAGCAGTATTTTAACATCCTCTAGGCTGTAGCCTCCCTTTGGAGGTTAAAAATGGCAACTTCTTCCTTCCTAAATCCATCCTTATCTTTCTGGCATCTCCTGGCTGATTCTGTAATATTGTGATGATACACTACATCATTAGTATGACTTGTGTCACACAGGTCTGTGCAGAATCTGGACATGATTCAAAAAAAAAAAAGGAAACAAAGATGAACTTAAATATCTCTTTAGCCATTGTCGTTTGGAAAGACAACTCAGTAGAAGGCTTTTCACGTGTGACCTGTTGCATTTGTATTTATGTGAATCAGAGTGAACTGAAAAGTAGTTCTTGGGTCATTTTGTTATTCTCAGCTTGCTATTAACTCTCTCCACCAAAGATAGTGGTCTTAAATGTCACTGTTTAATACTTTTTTCTTTCTTTTTTGAGTATTTAGTTCTCCTGTTTGGACTCTCAGGGTAACAGTGGGTCTGGTTCTCCCCCTGTTAGCTGCCAAAGTCTCCAGTTGTCTCCCTGAATTTTCTGTCTCCTACTTGCACATTGAATACTGAGATCTGTGGCAGATGCAAAATGAAGAAAATGGGAACAGTCTGAAATGTGTATTTGCCTGCCCACATTTTAAGAAGAGTTTCAATTTTATGTTGCAAATTTTGCATTAGCAAGAAATTCCAGTTTTCTGATTATTGTTGTATGATCTTCCCATCAAAGAATTTGTTAAATACATAATAGCATAAATAACTCCTCCAATTTTTTCCCCTTGTGGTGTTGTTTTATATTCTCCCAATGCTAGAAATTATTCTTAGTATCAGAGACTTAGATGGAATAGAATATATGTCTGGTTTTGGAAGAATGTAACTTGCCTTAGGTGCTCTCACCTTCCACTGGCTTGGTAAATGCTACCTTCCTTTTATTCCTGCTACCTTTTATTTTATTTTATTTTGTTTGTTTAAAAAGGGTTGTTTTAGTTGTCTTGAGAGAACTTTGCACCTAAAGCAGCCATAGGGTGCAGAACAACTGATAAGGACATTGTCTTTAAAAATGTGTGTACAAGGGGAAAGGAACAAAGAGGAAGGGAGCATTTTCTGTGATTGGAGAAGATGAGGTAATTGAAAGGGTAATTGGAAGGGTAATTGAAAGGACAAAGTGAAATGGTGTCCCTCAGTTTAGAGCAGGGATGTCAGATGACAAGAATTTTTCATTTGAAGGGAGTTTCTTAATTTTTCCACAACTTTCTACCAGGTAAGGATGATAACAGAGGGAACAAATCAGCCATGAAGATGTGTTCCCACCCTGCTTGGGTAGATGAAAATAGACTTTTAAAGAATTGAATGTATTTTGACCTGTTGCATTTCTGGAATGTAGCTGAGGCACAGTGTCCTTTCAGTAGTAATGCAGACTGCAGCCTTATTCTGTAGCTACCAAAATTTTGCTGCAAGTATGCAGCTCTGGATAGGAAAAGTTTTTATGAAAAAAGGAAAGGTTTTTATGCAAAGTAACAAAAAAGTTCAACTGTGCAAAAGCCAGAAAGGCTGCACTGAAGTTTCACCTCAGGTAAGTTGCATGCTGTACAACTTCATCCTCTATCATCTATTATATAGCTACACTATCCTTTGACATTTTTTACTTTGGATAGAAAAATGAAACTTATTGCAATAAGCTAAGAGACTGGACAGGGACAACTCTGTCTTCCTGGGCATGTTTTTTTTGGGGATTTTTTTTCTAGAATGTTTCCCTCATTAAGGTGAAAGACTCTTTTCTCTGAAAAAAGTTCTCTCTGTCACACACATCTTTTGGATAATTACAAGCAAGTCAATTTATGTCTATAAACTTCAGTTTCTGTTCTGCCAAGTGATGTTGATTGTACTTTCCTTTCTTCCACTGGCTTGCTTGTTTCTAGGACACAAGAAATCTCCCATGGATGGAGGCACTACCTTGTGGTGCTGACACCATCAGTGAAGATCCTAAAGCTGCTTCCCTGCAGCTGTCAAAAGGTTGTTCCTTTCTAGCACTGATAAGGTCCCAGTGAGCACTGGCCTGTCTCCAGTAACTGAAAAGGAAATAGCAGTGCATCCCAACTCATTTTTGCTACTATTAAATTATATGATGAATGCTCTTTCATGAATCTGAGGGAGGGTCCCACTTAGTTGCTAAAATTGCACCGGGATAAATGAGGCAGTTCCTGAAGTTCTAGCTAAGTGGAAAGGGCTGTGAAGTACCTGACAGGAGGTTGTGGTGAGGTCAGGGTCATTCTCTTTTCCCAAGTAACAGGTGATAGGATGAGCAGAAATGGCCTCAAGTTGCACCAGGCAGGTTTAGATGGAATATTACAAAATATTTCTTCACTGAAGGGGCTGTCAAGCCCTGGAACAGGCTGCCCAGGGAAGTGGTTTAGTCATCATCCCTGTAGTGTGAAGATGTGGCACTGAGAGACATGGATTAGTGGTGGTCTTGGCAGTCTAGTTTGATGGTTGAACTTGATGATGTTAAAAGTATTTCCAGCTTAAAATATTCTATATTTCTATGAATCAATTGCAGAACATGAGGTCTGGGCTTTCGGCTTTGTTTGCTGACTGGTGTCACACTGGAGGGCATTTGTGCCTTGGAGATGCTGTTTGCTGACTAGCAAAGATGAGATAACGTGCCACACAACTGCTGCCCTTTGCTCACTGTTTTTGGAAGAGAAGGATTTAAATACACATTCTAGCCCTGTGTCACAACAAGGCTGAGACACAGATTTCATTTCACATAGCCTTTGTTTCAGTTTATTTAATTTTTTCCTAATTCATTTTTGCATAGCTGTCCCAATGCCCTGATGTTTGTCACTTGAAGCAAAGAGACAATTTCTCTGAAAAAAAAAGTATAAAGAGAGTCCCTTGGAAAGATTAATAGAGAGCATTAGTGAGAGGCTCTGTTCTTTCAGGTTAGATAGTTTTCTGACTGTACTGCGTATTTTGGAATGTCATCTGAAGGGACAAATAGCAAAGAAGACAGAGTCATATTGAATAAATGAAATGAAATGGGTTATTTTCTTTATGAGTATGGCCCATTTCCCAGAGCCTGATTTGAAGATTAAAAAAAAAAAAACCCAAACAAACAAACTAGTAAAAATTCTCCAACCAGGCAGTCATTTCAGGCAAATCAAAACTCAAATATTTGCTAAAATTTGTTTGCTTTTGAGGAAAGGTAGTTATCAAAGATAAGGGGGTTCTGCTGAGTCGGGCAGCTTTCTTTTAACAGCATGCTGAGACACTGGGAGTTTTACAGTGTTCCTGCTGCTCTCCTCTGCTTGAGGGAGTCTGCCTACCCTGCTCAAAACCTGGAACTATGGAGGCATGAGATGCAGGAAAGTAGAGCAAGCTGCAGCTGATGCTGGCTAATAAAATTATCCCCTCTTCACATAATCATTTTTATTATGGGTTTCTCAGTGTTCTTTTAAGGGAGGCAAGTGCTATTATCCCTGTTCCAGAGATGCAGAAGTGAGGATAGTGATAGATGCGGTGATTTGCCTACTACTGTTGACCTGAAAATGTCTTCATTGGGGCAGAGGGAGAAAATGAAAACAAAAATACAGTGGAGGCATCTGTTTGGCTTGTACAGTACAGCTGTTCATTATGCAAATCATGTCACAGCTTAAACAGCTCTCAAACCATGATTCATTCACAATGGTGGTGTGACCACTGGGACTGTGGTGGCATCAAAGTGTATCTGCACATGGTTTGTGTCCTCACGGTATCAGTAATAATCTTTGGCTCTGGACCCAGTTACAAAAATTGCTCCTTGATTGCTCCTTTTTTTTTTTCCTTCCTGACTGTGATACCCACAGGGCATTGTTACAACTGCAATGGACAGGAAAAAGGGGCTTCATAAGCTTGCTCTGTTTCAATAAATGAATTTATATGAGTAAAGAAAACTTTCTCTTGGATAGACAGGGAGAGTGCAAGACTCTTTTCCACATTCTGTTCAGCAAGTTAATGGGAATATGCCCCTCCTTACTCTAACATTTTTCAGAAGGTACCCAAATTAATCTCTGGTAGATGAAAACACATTGGGTAGTCAAGGAGGTGTCAACAATATTCTTTATATCAGAAGGCTCTCTGTAATAGTATTTATTTGGCATTTTCTGGTCTTGTAGTGTCATGGTAGTGGAGCAGTTGGGATCTGGTCACTTGCCAGAGTTTGAAAAACCATGAAAAATTATTTGCATTTTAACAGTCTCAGCTAACCAGAAGATCATTAGGAAGAGCAAAACCACTGGTAGTTTGAGGTGTGAAAAGAGGCAGAAAGAATAACTACTTAAAGCCTGTATTCCCTCTGCTATCATCAAATAATTACATCTTTTGCACCTTGGGAGAGCAGAGTTGAAAAGGAACAGAGAGAGAGGATTTACCAGTCACTGTGGTACTCCTGACCACAGCATGAGGAGAGAAACAGTGATGCAGAGGATGCGCAGGAGAGTTCAGTCAGAAATTTGGCCTCACTGTCACTGAAACAAAAACCTTTGGAGGGAATGCAGGTCAGTCTCCTGTGGTCTTCTGGTGAGCAGATACAGGAGTGTCTAATCTTTAGTCCTGGAGAAATGAAAGTCTAAGAAACCCACTGTGATTTTGTTGATACCAAGATGGAAGCAGTGATTGTTGTGGGAAGAGCAGGGAGGGGAAAAATATTGCAGTAACAATTGCAGTAACATTTTAAGTGGCTTAAAATGTCTTTTTCAGTTAAGATTTGGAAATATAGTAGAAAGAACTGAAATATTAGTTGGTTTGGGTTTTTGTTTTGTTTCTGCAGCCTCACAGCTGGAGCACAAGGAGTGGAAGGTCAACAGAAGAGGAATTTCCAGAACTGTATTAGTTATCAATTCAGACTTGCTCAGACCCACAAAGAGCAAAAGAGAGAAAGAAAATGTGTGGGTTGTGGATGAGAACAAAATAAGAGCTCATGGAATGAGAGGAAACTGATTTCAACAGCAATGTTCATTTCAAAAATCTCATTTCTAAGACAATTTTTGAAGTCCAGGGCTAAGAAAATGATCTCTGTACACTCACTGGGGACCAACAGAAAAAATAGCAACCAGCCCTTTTGCATTAAAGAAATGTAATGCTTTTTTTGAAAGCACAGCATGTTTTTTTCATCTCTTTATAGACATGATTGGTTTCTTAACATCAGTTTATGATACTGAATGGACTTTTTTTGTTGTTGTTGCTAGGTTGTTAGTTGGGTATTTTCTCTATTATTACTGCTTGGAAATATTAGATGTGTTCCCTAGGCTTTCTAAAACTAAAACCACTTTTTAAAAATCTCATGTTGGAGGTTTGGAAAGTGGGAAGCATAACATTTTTAATCCCCTTGAAAGTTTTGACCATTTGCACTCCAGATTTTTAATTCTTTGGCCTTTTAATCAAGGTGCTGCCTGATGTGTTTGTTTAGAGCTATGTTTCCACTTACTACACTTTTCCTTTGAGGGAGAAACTATTTGCTACCATTATGTCTTGTTCACAACTGTACTGCATGAAAGCTAAATTTTGACCCCTGAAAATGACACCTTTTATAAGTGATTAATTATTCTTTGATCAGCTAAAAGAAGCATTAGGGTCCTCTGTATAGCTTGTGTAGAATTATTTACACATTATTTAATTATTTAATTTTTTTAATGGGACTGCAGTTGTATAGTAGTGAGCTATAAAAAACATACATAAATTTCTTTTAATTCATAAGAATGCTTTCAAAGACTTTCTGTCCTGTGGAAACTGATGCTCTCCCATGGAACATTTTGGAAAAATGAAAGAAATGTTCCATCTGTGTTTGTTTGTACCATCCATTTTCTTGAGTCTTGCATCAGTCTAAATTATGCTCAGCATTTAAAGGCAGAACTCATGTTCTAACACACCTAGGGGTGTCTGTTATCAACTTGAACTATTCATTTGTGTCTGGGGAACTAGAAATATAAAACATCCACAGTGTGTGTGTTTGCCTCAGCCTGATGTGAGTGACAAATATGCAATCAGCTAAGCAAATATCAAAGACTAGGGGAACTCTTATCCACAAATGAGCTAATTACTTTGGTTTATTTACTTGAACAAAACTAAATAGGATGTGTTAATAGGTTCTTGTTTTTTGCCTTTTTTTTTTTTTTTTTGTTTGTTTGCATGTTAATAATTTTCTTCAGGCATGCAACTCTTGATTCCCTACTTCTTTTTATGGCATTGCCATAGTTCGCTGGCCTCATTGCTCATTTTTCTGGCCCTTAATAATGCCCATGTTGAAAAGAGAACATAGAATTGGTTACATGTTGAAAAATGTTGTCCCCGAGCTGCACACTGCAATTTTTGAAATGAAGTGTTTGACTTGGGCTCATCAGAAGGGTCATGCTAAGATTTTTTTCCTTTTTAGCTAATTGTTTAATTCTTGTTTGTTCTTATGGTACTCTGTGCTGTAACTGAACATAAATGCTGGTTTAAAAAATACAGAAAGTTTGCCAAATATAATTCTAGCCTTCTAGAGCTTTCTCACATCTCCGTGGCTGATCTTTAGCCACAAACAGATAGTTACACTCAATTTTATGTTTTCCAAATTTGCTACTGTACTGCAGAAAAATTTGCTGCTTACCCAACTCTTTCCCACACTGGCTCACCTTGAAGCAATTGCCTCTTCCCTGCCAGCTGCTGCTTGCCAGCTTTTTCCCTCCTGCCTGCAGGGAGAGCATTGCTGGAGCTGCTTCCATGTGTGGTGGCCCCTCTCTCTACCCCCAGCTGGAAGCAAGGTAGAGGATGGAAAGAAGGAAAGCTGAAAAGTGGCTGCTAGTTGAAATTCCCTGATTCTCTTACCATTTTTCCCAGACAGGAGGACCAGTCAGCTGCACTGGGTTGTGTGTTTCAAAATGGGGACCTGAAGGCTGTTGTTGGGATGCTGGCTCTGCTCCAGGGCTGAAGTGCAGGGGGCTTGTTTTCAGTTTCCTACATGGCTTTGAACTGTCTTGTTAGCACACAGGTTCGGAGTACTGGCATACAGTGTTTGGAGTTAGCGATGGAACTGCCAAAATTTCATTAGTATGGGCCAAGAGGAAACCAAACCCTCTCAGAAAAGTCATAGAAGTATGAAAAATGAGCACACAGGTTTTGCTTTGGGCAGAAATGCAGTGGCTGCAGGTCTCTGAATTAATATGGGGGAGTGTTTGATACACTGACCCATCCACTCACCCCTACCTACCCAAGTATAAAATATAATTTCATTAATTACTTTGTCAAAAGAAGAAAACTCGTTATTTCGTCATTTTCATAGTAGGTTTTCTTTAACAAAATCATTCTGAAAGATCGCTATTGTTATAAATGAGATTAAGACATGTTTTTTTCAGGCAGAGAGAGACCATTTGGCTGAATAGTCAGTTACTATAATTAAAGGTTCTTTCTCTCTTTAAATCTTGGCTCAGTCTTGGACTTAGATCACTAAGGCTATAGTAGAAGTTTTAAATGAACACAACAGTTCTTTGGTCCATGAAGGTGTGATAAAATGATGGAGACTCAAGATTTTGAGCTCTGAGAAGAGTTTGGTGAGCTTTACCCTTAAAAAAAAGTATACAGAGAAATGTATGTGATGTCTCTGTCTGCTTTTCATACTCAGAAAGGAAAACTAAGGTAAATAAAGATTTTGCATTGGATAAAGGAATGACACTACAATGGCAGGGTAGACAAGGCAAAGAACTAAATTGGATTATAAACCACAGTAGTCAGGATGGAAAGCAGTTAAGGAAAAGTTGGAACCTGAAACACATTTGAGTGAGAACAGAGAGAAATATCAGGTGTGGGTGGCCTGGGAAATTAGTTGGAGGAGCTGGAAACAGGTGTAGTACTTGCAAATGAAAATTATTGGGTTAGCCCCCACACACTCTGTAGTGGTAGTCATGACTGGTTAACAGAACTTGAAGGTCGAGAAAAGGTTCCAAAAATAGAGAAACCACAGCAAAGGAAATATAGCTGGAAATTAATGATACACACTAAATAAATAAATAAAAGCAAGCTATTGATATACTTGTTTTGTTCAGCCCGGAGAAGAAACTGAGGGGAGACCTCATTGTGGTCTTCAGTGAGGGGAAGCGGAGGGGCAGGTACCGCTTCTCTTCATTCTCATGATCAGGCACAGGGCCCGACAGAGCAGCCTGAAGTTGGTTGGAAGAGGTTTAGGTTGGATAATCAGGAAGACGCTTTTCCCTCAGAGGGTGGTGGGGCACTGAGCAGGCTCCCCAGGGAAGTGGGGTCAGCACCAAGCCTGACAGAGCTCAGGAAGTGTTTGGACGATGTTCTCGGGCACATGCTGTCGTTCTTGGGGTGTCCTGTGCAAGGGCAGGAGGTGGACTCAACGGTCCTGATGGGTCTTTTCCAACTCAGCATACTCTGTGATTCTGTGGTACATAAGGCAGTCATGTGAATCTTATCCTGGAGGAGTATGGAAAAACATCTACGAGCTTTGTGCCATCCCAAAGTTGGATGTGGATAACTTCAGTAAGAAGCCCTTGTCTGATTATGCACAGGTAAAATACAAGGAGATCTTTCATAACAGAAAGATTGATCTTTCACAACTTAAATTAGAAGGTAAAAAGTGCTAATAGTAATAGGCTCTAAAATGTGTTGATGTGATTTCTTTACTACCTAATATAGAAGTCTAAAAAGTTGCGCTATTTTAGAATGTGATTCAGTATGATCTTATATCTCATCTTAAAGTTTATTCCTAAAAATAACCATTTGTATCAAGTGTTAGCAAGCTGATTTGCTTTATGTTGCATAGGAGCTTGAATATAGATCTGATTGAAGTTTTAAATTTTAAGAGTTGGCTTTTGTGAAATCAACTAAACTAATGATGTGTGTTGGACTGATGCAATTTTTTTAATAAAGGATTGATTAAAATTTATTTTGTATCAAGCTAGAAATAAAATTGAAATTTATTTCCTCAAGAAAATGAGTGGGGGGAAAAAGCTGTAGAGCAGAATTCCATATCTAACTGGGAATTCTATATCTAACATGTCTATCAGCCCACAGAAGTGCTATTGTGAGCTTGCAGAAATCTAAAAAAATGGCAGTGATCATCCTGTAAAATAGTGTCTTGAAAGTCCAGACACAGAAGACTGCTGAGACTCACCAAAAACTAAGCTGGCTTAAATCTTGCAAGGGCAACAAAGAGCAAATCTTGCTTTTTAATTTTATTTCCCTACTAGTTCAAATAAAGTCAACAAAGGAAATGTGTATGTATGGGAAGGAAGAGGGAACACGCTGCAGCTGGAAGAATATGGCTCATAAAGGTCTGGCTCCAGAAGCATGTTAGCTTTTGCCTCAGTTCTCCATATGGGTGATCAGGTAGGACATAGGGGCATGCAGTGGGTGGTGAATGAGATAAAGACCTGGAGAAAGCAAAAGATTCTTCAAGTGTTTCTGAGGTAAAACTCCCAAGAGCCAACTGCTCTTAATTTCTCTTTTACAGAGAAAACTTGTGTTTTCATCTCTGACTACTGTAAAAAATGGCATGTGACATTTCAGATTCATTAAGACCACTAAACCATGAAAAATTTTATTTCCTGCTGTTGTGCAACTGCAGTTTAGCAAATAAAATATTTACATTTAAGAAGAGGAAAAGAAGCAGATCCAGGTAGCTACAGACATCTGCCCTCAATGGACTGCAAAGCGAGCACATTTTGAACAGGAGAATAATTTAAGAACTGGAATTAAATATTAAGTTTCATTAAACACAGCATGTGTTTACTGAAAGGAGACTGATGTCCCAAACTAGCTCATTTAAAAACTGATTTTGTAGATGTGACTAATCTGGCACTAATCAAACTGTAATTTATTAGAGTATTTGTTGTGGAACTTGATGAGAAATTATTCATTCAAGCAGGAAAAAAGAAGGATTAATGCAAAAGTTAGTTCTAAAGTGGACAGGGAGTTTAAAGAGGACTCAAATTGAGCAGTGTTTTGAAGAAACATAATGGGTTGCAGGAACTTCTTAAGTCTGCACCTGGGATGCATTTTTATTTGTGGTCATGGGATGAAAATAATAGTGTGTGAAGCTGGGAGTCATAGCTCAAAATATTGTTTACTGCAAAAGAGGAACCATACCTTTTTTTTTTTTTATAGTTATATTAAGCCAAAGATTTATTGTTAGTATAATTTAAATCTTAGTGGTTTAATCCAAGGATTGTTATTAGTGTGGATGTAATTATTGCAGGAAAAGATTATATCTATGCAGGTGTTGTAATAATGTTGGCAACAAAGCCACCACCACCACCAGTTAAATTGTTATAAATACACTTAGATTCAACTGCTTTTCCTGATGTTATGCTGACCCTTCCCCAGCTCTTCTTAGCCCTCAGCTTGGTGATTTCCTTGTGTGGGTGGTAGAGATGGTTATGGTGACCTGTCATCCTCTGGGGTCCTTGTCCAGGAGGATGCTCATGTTGCTGGTTTCTTTTTCCTTGCTCGAGGATCACCCTGGCGTTGAGGTTTTTTTTTATGTTCGCTAGCATGCTTTGATACCTTTCTCTCCTTCATTGGTCTGCAGTCTTGTTATATCCAAACTTCCTACAGATGACACCTTTCAGGTATATTGGAAACTACTTCTGCTGTCTCTTTCTTACCCCTCTATCCAGTTTTGTCCAGGTCCGTGTCTGAATTTCTTTATCTGACCTTGGGACAGTTGTTTATAACAAGTGTTTGTGTCTCTGTTGATAAGCTGGTGTCCCATCTCACATCTTCCATGTCTGTATTCCTCTGCACCGTATCCTGTGTCTCCACTTCTCAAGGCCTTTGCTAACATACCAGCCCTGCATTTCTTTATAAGATATTATCATAATAGAGTCACAAAACCTGTGTGGCTCCATACAATGACAAAGAAAAGTAAATCAAATCAGCCACAGCTGGCTGGTCAATTGGAAGAAATGCTGTTGCAGCTAAAGCAAATATGACAAAGCTGTGAATAGGACAAGGAATGCTCAGAAAGGGCAAACTTTGACAAGCCTTGATCCAGAGCCCTGGCAAACTGTCTCCAAAGCCCATGGGCCATCATTAGCAAAGGCAATACCTTCAGTGTTGCTATAGATGCAGCTTAGCAGTGTCATCAACACAGCTGGTGTTTGGAAGAGCTGGAGGATATGGACAGGTTGTTAGAATAATGTGAAAAGACCTGATTGTTCAGAGTGGTAGATTGCACTCATATGGACTAATAATGAAATACTTGCTTCTATAATCTGGGACCTTGCCAGTTGCTTTGTAAAGAACAGATGAAGGGAAGGGCTTGTGCATAAAAGTTATTAACAGCAAAAAAAGCCACCTGTAAAAGGCATATGTGATGCTGGGATGTGTTGCATATGCCAGCTTCAGTCAGGCTAGGAAAAATTAACTCTTGCTCACCAATAGAGCTTTCATCCAAAGTTGTCTGCTTTGCTCTGAATGCTTGTGTTCAGGAAAGACTTGTTCAGATTCAGGAGTACCTGGGTGTAATTGTCTAAGTGCAGATTGAGTCACTCTGGCAAGCTTGACTTGCTCTAGCAGAGATCCAGTGGTCTAAGAACAACATGGAAATGTCTGTGCTGCCTTGGGCTGCCCACTTGAGTGAGACTGTAAAATCAGGTTGAGGGTAGTGTGGGATTTAGAGTGGGAGGCTCAAGCTCTGCTCAAAAAGTCCCTTAAACTGCAGCCATGGAGTGATTTCTGCCTGATTATCTTTCTGAGGCTCAATATGTAATTGAAACCATGGATGGATGGTTGATTAAGCCATTAATTCTCTGATTGCCTGCCATTTTAAAATTTTCCTTTCATTTTTTACTCCCAAGCAGAGATTGACTGTGAAATCAACTGTAAGCCTGAAGTAATTCCTGTGCCTTATTGTTGCTGCAAGAAGCTGTTTGCCATGGTGTATCTCAACTGGTCTTCAATTCTCCCTTCATTTTACACTTCATGCTTTTTTTAACACTCTCTGGTTTATTGCTTAACTATCATTAACCACTCCTCTTTTCTATCTTTCCTGTTTTGGTGCTCTTTATGTGATTGCTCTTTTCTTCATGTTGTTCCACCTTCCCATTTAAACTGTTCTAAACTCTCTTTCTCTCTCTTTACCTTTTCTCTCTTCTGAAGTTTCCTGTAGCAGCCCATGCCTCAAAAATCTCTTTTGTTTCTTTCACTTTTTTCTTTATCTTTCTGTGGTTGTAAATACCCCTGCCATTTGTTTAAATGCTGCCACCTTACTCTGTTTAGGAGCTGTCATGCAGGATTATAGAGAGGCTTCCCTCTCATGGCACATGATTTGCTTGTTATTGTTGATGTAGCCAGAGGGCTCATTACAAAAATAAAAATATCCATGAGGAGTCCATTTTGTATATAATGTAACACTTTTTATGTCATTGCTGTTACCAGTTCTGGCAGTTCTTTAAATCAATGGTTGAACAAAAAATGTTATCAAAGAATCTAATAAAAAGGAAGAACTTTGAATTTTGAAAAAGTAAACCAAAAAAAGACACAGTTATTTTCAGTAGAATATATTGTTTGAAGAAAGTCTGGTCTGGTGAGTTTTTATTTTAATCTAGCTTGTAACTGGCAAGTAAAATATTTGCAAAAAACCTGAACATTGGACTTGCATACTTGCTGGTATTTTCTGGTCTTTTGGGAAAAAATACCTACTATTTTGTGAGTACTACATATGGGCTGCTTGTAATTTTGTGAGAGTACCCACCTTTGCTGTTTACCATGCAAACTGTGCAAAACAGTTAAATGGTTTTCTGTGGTCGTACTTGTTACATGATA
Organism: Pyrgilauda ruficollis; assembly: GCF_017590135.1. NCBI lineage: Eukaryota > Metazoa > Chordata > Aves > Passeriformes > Passeridae > Pyrgilauda > Pyrgilauda ruficollis. Next base: position 1,585,083 of record NW_024529933.1, read on the forward strand.
TTCAAGGTGTTGGTGTGGTGTGAGGCAAAGTCTCCATTTGTACAACATGGCTTTTCACTTGTGGGTATAGGAAAGGCACTTCAGGAAGCAGTCTGGGTCTCTGCAGAGAGACAAAATATCTATATCTCTGCAGGTTTAGTGTTTGCATTAGACATTTGGCAAGTGTTTTGGCTGTAGGGGAGTCTTGAGTCTTAGGAAAACATGCTATATTAAGGCTCTGTGGGGTTTTGTTTATAGGGCTTCTGGAATGTTTCAGACTCCAAAACCTAACTATTTTCCCCATCTGTTCTGCTGAAAAGAATGTCAGCCTGATTTAAATTTGAGTCCCTTTCAACTTAATATGAGGCAGCTTCCCTAGTAACAATTATCCATGATTCCCAGTGACTGGGGAGCCTCTGGGATATGTGTGACCACATCCCAGGTCCCTGGGGTGGGCAGCAAGGATGTAGGAGGCAGCCCCAAAACTGTGACCATATCTTGTATTTGATGGCATCCTGCAGAGTAAAACCACTAGTGCTGCCTTTGCTTCAGCTTCTGACACCTGGCAGACAGTGACTTGAGAGAGTGTTTGTATTTCCTGCTATATGTGCTTCCATGAAATTAACTCTCTCCTTCAGCAAAGGATTCTGGAAAGCTGATTGAAAGAGATGAAGTGAGAAGATAAATTATGGTGAAAATTGGGTGTTAGGGGATGTGCAGTGTTACTGGTGGAGAAGCTCCCCCAAAGGAAGAGACAAGGGACTGAGTGTGGAGTTTGGTTTGGTTTTTAAATAGTATGGCAACTGTGTTTGAATCATAAAATGGTTTGGATTGGAAGGGACCTTGAGGATCATTTAACTCCAGCCCTCTGCCATGGGCAGGGACACCTTTTTATTAGACCCCTTGCTCAGCACTCCATCCAGCTTAGCCTTGAACACTTCCAGGGATGAGGCTTCCACAACCTCCTTGGGTAAGCTGTTCCAGTGTCTCCTCACCACAGTCACAGTAAAGAATTTTTTCCTAATATCTAATCTAACCCTACTCTCAATTTGAATTCATTCCTCTTAGTTCTGTCACTACATGCTCTTGTAAAAAATCTCTCTTAATCTTTCTCAGGAGCTCCCTTCATGTCCTGGAAGGCTGCAATTAGGTCACCCCAAACCTTCTCTTTTTCAGGCTGCACAAACACAATTTTCTTAGCCTTTCCTCATGAAAGAGGCGGTCATTTGATCATGGAAAAGAAAATTACTTTTGAAGTAACCTGAGCTAAAAGGCAGGTTGCATATTTAGTTTTTAATTGCTTATTTAATGTATTTATTTATCTATTTAATTTTTTAAATTAATTTTCTGTGAAACATGCGAGGTTCTGAGTGGAAGCATGCAGCAGAAGAAAAGGAAAAACAAACCCAAGCTCTCTGGCAACTCACGTGCTCTACTCTGGGCTGAGTTTGCTGGAAACAATGGTGGTCCTTTCTTCTTCATGGGAAATGATACTTTCTTTTGAAGTAAATTATACTGGTGCTAATGACAGCTCTTTCAGATATTTGAATGCCAGGCCTCTTGCAGTCTTCAAATGAACTTTACTTCAACACAGCTATTAAGTTGTCTCATCTGACTGCTAGAATGATATTAAAGCCAGATACTTAAAAGTCTCCATGTTTGGGATTCCTCTCCTGTTTTCCATGTCAATTATAATTATGTTGCATTTGGGCAAGAGATTGCCAGCAGAGAATACTGAGGAGTGCCAAATTAAATTTCAAATACATTTTGTTCTTTGTTTATGTTGAGAAATATTTCTCCTCCATGGTTGCTGTGCTCAGCAGAATGAGATCAGGCTGCCATTAAACTCTGTAAATATCAGTCTAGCTGAGTTTTAAAGACTTAGTGGCACTGTTATCCCTCCTCTGCAGGCTGGTGTAACATGAATGTCATGGGTCCTGGTTTGAAGAAAAACAAAACAAAAAAAGATTGGAGAAACCTTCCTTTCACCCGAGCAATCTCAAGTCCACTATCTTGGAGCCTAGCTGCCTGCTGGAGAAATGTCTCTAGGAAAGGGGAAGGTTGCTTATTTTAAAATTATGTATTGAAGGCCCTGTGTTCTGGTAAATAGTGCCAAAATGAGATAGTGCAAATTATAGAAACAGGAAAGGGAAAGCTCAGAATGGCTTTTGGTGACTGGTTAGTGAATGATGCTTCAATCCCAAGCAAATGTATTTAATACCTTTTTGTATTTGAATATTTGCTTCCCAAATCCAGATTTTGGGTTTATTAGCACGCTGTGGATAGCCTCTAGCAGTGTGTGCAAGTCCTATCTCTGTGCCTACTTTGCATTTCAAGCAATTAGCTTAATTTATATTATGAAGAGACACTAATTGGAGGGGAAGGAAGAAGTATGTAGCAATATGCCCATGACAATTGAGATAATGCATCACATATCACCTATATAAGTTTTTGTGAAAGAAGCTCTTTTCAATTGTCACCTAAGCCTAATAAGAAATTCAACCATTGCAAGGTGGACAGTAAAGTATTCCCTACTTCATATGAGTTGGTAAAGTGAAAAATGAAGTGTATGTTTTGCTTATTTTTACACAGTCAGACGTCAGAAAAGAGGAGAGGAGTTCCAGACCTGTCAGGATCCTTGTTTCTCTAACAGGTTTCTAGAAGACAAGCAGTAGTTACAAAACTTCCCATGGCAAAACTCCTCCAGTAACATCAGTGCTGTAGATCAGGGATTTGGTTACATAGGCTGGAAAATAGTTAAAAATCTTCATATTCTCTCTGGAGTGGAGATAGTTGCTCATTCTGGCGATAGTTAATTATGTTGACCTGCTTGTATCTTGTGGTCCTGAAGCAGAGCTTCCCAAAAATGCTTTAGCTGGAGTCCCACTTTTTACAGTCTCACTAACCATTTTTTTCCTTTCTGTCATTGATCTGCAGAATGCAACAGCAACAACAGCAACGTCGAATGTTCACAGCTGCCCTCCTGGCACTCGTTTTCCTTCTGGCAGCTGTGAGTACCACTGAGGCTGGCAAGAAAGAGAAACCAGGTAAGGTCCAGTCTATTTCAGAGTTAATCCCCAAGACAGATTTCATGTGTGTGAGAATGTCGGATGCTTCTGGTTTTGTTATGAAATCAGGTCATTTGTTAACCTTTTGACATCAGGGTAGGATTTTTGGCTGTGACATGTTGTTCTCTGTTAAATAGGGAAGCAGAAAGGGGTTTCCATGTCAAGTGGAAGATTGACAGCCCCAGAGACTGGAGTCCTTGGTTTATCACACAGTGGATATTGCAAAGCAGCTTAAAATGTGCTCCATGAATAGTTTCATGCTTGACTTAGGGGGAGCCAAAAAGGAGTGATGAAAGAGCAGTTGTGTCAGTTCCTCAGTGTTATATATGACAGTACTACACTGATGCTGTGTGATGTGGAAATCCTCTGACAAAGAGTTGTACTAACTCGCTGCTGCACAGACAGCCAGACATCCAGCAGTAGTTGCTTTCTGTCAGTGATGAACTCAGACCTCATTATAAGAGAAACTGGCCCAGGGCGGAAAATTCATATCTGTCGAACTCAGTTTTGACATTTTTTTAAAGACCGTATTTTTTGGTGTTTTTCTTAAGGTCTTATTATTTTCACGCAACTTGCATACCAGATAATATGAACTGTGAGTAAATCAGGATTACTGTTCCCTGTAAAAAAAAGGGAACTTTTTAACCATTTTGGCTTTGTGGAAATATGAGAAAATGGTAGCATAAACATGCAAGACCTAGAAGAAAAAAATAAATTTATATATTTACAGTTACTTGTGATAATTTAGGGACCCAAGTAATTATTTTTGTGAATCCTTAGGTCGGATAACATTGCTATCTTTTCTCATAAGACTTTTCTTTAAGGATCTAAATAAAATCATGATCCTTACTTTTTCCCTGAGCAACAAACCCACCTGAATTAACAGCACTTCGAGTACACTTCTCCATGTAGCTCCTTTGCCTTTGAAGTATTCTGTTATAATATGTGACACGGTATAGGAAATCAAAAGTTTGCATCCCACAGCTGTTTCCTGGAGGTGCTCAAATCCTCTGATACACTATTTCAGCACATACATTTCTCACTGTTTAGTGTATATTGCTTCAGCTGGAACTGAGGATATTTGCATGCCACCAGCTGGAGACAGAGCTTTCTGAGTGAGATCCATTCTACATGTTTTGGTCAGTGATCCCTGTGGGTTTTTAGATTTCTAAAGATGAGAATCCACTTGAGACTATCTGAATGGACTAGTAAACATGGCAGTGGGACTGAGTTTGAATGCTCATCCTGCTTTGGACTCAAAGGGGCTGACCTGTCTCTGCAGAATTGTGAAGAGGATGTCAGACCTTTTGCTTTTAAGGCCATGGTGTTATGAATGTCTTCCTTACTCACCCTTCCAGGTGCTGTAATTTGGTTAAGTTTAGGCAACTTCTCCGTAGGCTTTGGGTACTGAGAAGTTCTCTTGCTTGGTTTCTTGTCTTCATCCAGAGAAAAAGGCGAAGAAGTCTGACTGTGGGGAATGGCAGTGGAGTGTCTGCGTGCCCACCAATGGTGACTGCGGCCTGGGGACACGTGAGGGCACCCGCACTGGAGCTGAGTGCAAACAAACCACCAAGACTCAGAAGTGTAAGATTCCCTGCAACTGGAAGAAGCAATTTGGAGGTCAGTACCCCTCTCTTAAGAGATTTTCTTAGGTTTTTGTTTTGACTATGGAGCAGGAAGCCTGTTTTTTCTGTTTAGTTCTGCAAATGTCTATGTGAAAGTGTTAGTCCTGCATTTCAGGTTCATCAGAGCTAGAACATGAATCAGAAGGCAGCTTCCTCAGAGTTCCTCTGCAGAGAGTCCCTATAACTAACTTACTACAAACTCTGCCTTCCTGCATGCTGAAATCTGCTGTCTGCGGTGTTCATCCCTGTTTAGGGCCGTAGTGCAAGTTCACAGCTGTGAACCTCTGCAATGGCTGTCACAGGCTTTACAACGTGTGATGTGGAGCGTGGGGGACTGGCTACCCGTGTGTGCAGTGAAAGGAGGGAGTGAAGACCAGTGTATTTTTATCATTCCAGACCAGTGTATTTCATTTTTACCATTCACTTCAGAAGGTTTGTGCGTACCAATTGGGGAAGATTGTCAGATCTGTCCTGGACAAGATGTCTGTCCAAAACTCAAATTTGATTACTCTCGCAAACTTGGCTTTTTTTTCTAGGAAACATCTTGCATGATTTTGAAATTATTGTGACCTTACCAACACAATTGTGACCTTACCAACACAATCACAAACACTGCAGTTTTAGACTTGAGAAGTTTATGGGTGCATGTGCATTCTAGAAACTGTTCAAACTTTATTTGGTAACCTCTGGTGTCACACAAATGGAGAAACAACGATATGGAATGTAAATGACATTTTAAACTGCTGTTTCTTTTTTTTTTTTTTTTTTTGTTGCTGCTGTTCATATTCGTAGCTGAATGGATTTCTCTTTATATGCCAAAAAATGCAATATCCATGCCAAAAAATGCAATATCCATGCGAAAGCAAGAAGATTAAATTTTAAAGCACTGAGGAGGGGATGAGACTGCAATTACCACCACAAATAATCTTTAAAGTTTTCTTGGGATTCTTTTCTTCAGTTGCACATCTTTTTGTCTGTAAGCACCAGCTGCCTGTGATATCCTATTAGACTCACAGCATTTTTGTTTTCATGCTCAGTCATTGTGTTTTAAATTTTGCCTTTTTTTTCCTTGCTGCAGCGGAGTGCAAATACCAGTTCCAGGCCTGGGGAGAATGTGACTTGAACACAGCCTTGAAGACTCGGACTGGGAACCTGAAGAGAGCCCTTCATAACGCTGACTGCCAGAAGACTGTCACTATCTCAAAGCCCTGTGGGAAGCTTACCAAACCCAAACCTCAAGGTAAATTCCATTTGCTGGAAGCTGCATGATAGTTCACTTAAACCACTGGGTTTGCGGTGTCCTGCATGCTTCAGTGGGAGCTCGGTTGTACAGGATATTGCACTTTCATGGCCTTTCCTCAGCTCTGCACTGCTCCTGTCTGTCAGGGCTCAGACAGGGAATATTCCTGAGCTGTATAGTCAAGGCTGTCTCACGCTTGAAAAGTAAGCTGAAGATTAGAGCTCCAGTTTTAGCTTTAGAGCACTTGTACTGTTACCAGTTTGCTTACACAACTAGACTTCCAGAGTAAAGATTTTTTTTGTAACTTACTTGTCAATGGGAACAGAATAATAATAATAATAACATGAAATAATATCCCTTAATAAAGACATCTTTTATATAGGTTTTCTTTGGTATTGATTAATGACTAGTTGAAAAAAAGGACTGTTTTCCTTCTGGACAACATTACATTGAAAGGATATTCTTCTCACTGCACACTGAAATATGAAAATATTGTGCACCCATGGGGGTGTTTATTCATTATTCAAACATAGCAGGAAGAACAGTACAGAATGTATATGTCTTATTATAGTGTGACTGACAGTATAATTCCTGGTACACAGAAAGACATATGCCCTGCATTTGTGTTTCCAGGTGGCCCTTAGAAAAACGTATTTTCTTTCTAATCATTAAAACCTTTTAATGTACTCTTTAGTTGGAATAGCAGGTGCTATGTCTATAGGATGATTTATAGTGGGAGCTAAAACTGTGAGATCTTGTTTGAGATACAAAAGTAATGTGTTTTAAGTAGATTATAAAAGCTATGCTACCCTGACATTTGTTTACTTAAAACCAGCAGGGTTTGACAAATTCCAGGCTCTGAATACTTGGATAGCAATACAAATAAATGTGATTATGTGTGACAGGTGCACCTGGGACAAGCAATTTTCAAACTGTGGGCTGTGGTGCACCATTGATCAGAGGAGTACCTGCAGGTGGCCTGCTCTGCTTGAGCAACGAGAGAAGTTGCAGGCACCGTGTGTGCATGCATGCGTCCATCCATCCATGTGACTGGTTTTCCTTGTGCACCATCCATGGAGTTATTAGACAAGTCCAGAACCTGTGCAGACACTGACAGGCTGTGGAGCAGTAAAGTTGCAACTAGATTTTCAGAGACCACCTGAGTTGGTTGAGCTGGTGACAATAAACATCATTTAGGGATTGAAGTGATTGGATGGGAATGCAGGAAGGGCTTTGAGATGTGTGATTTTATTATTTAGCAGTTTGGGGGGCAGGATTTTTTTTTCATGTTTTTGCTGTTTTCTTTTTCTCACTAAGATTCCATGCCTAAGGAGCCTTTGGGAGTTTACTGAATGAGGCGTCCTATTGTGCTGCCAGAAGGCCTCTGCCCCTCGAGCCTCTGCCTTGTCCTGCTGCCACTGAGTCATATATCTATATCCTGTCAGTGGCTGTCAGAACAGGGGGAGAAGGGGACAAAGCAGAGCACTGATGCAGCATTGTTTTATGAGAGCGGTGCTCTTGGGTGGTACAGGCTCATTTTCGAGTTACAGTTTTAAAGGCAGAGCTTGAGAAATTGCTGGATTGGAGTCAACTTTAACTGATTCTAGAGTTTATGAGTGAGTTATAGCTGAGACTGAAAATTGGATTGGGACTGACTGCAGCAACCAGTTATGGGGTTTGACTTAATTACGAAACCTGGCTTTATTTGATTTGAAGGAATACAAAAAGAGAAATAGGTACAAATGTGGGTTTTTAATCATAATAACTGTGGGCAGTTCTGCTCTCCTGATCTGCATTAGAAATCTTCCTGCATGCCACCTGCTCACTCATCTGCTCTTGGCATTAGTAGAAACAGCAGGCATGGGAGTCACATACACGCAGCCTGCTTGGGCTCAGAGCTAAGTCCATATTGCAGATCTGTGGGTATAACTACACAGGAGCTACGCTGGGCAGTGTGTTGGCACCAGAAGGAGGAACTAGAGGAAGAAATTAGGTCAAGCAGATTAGTTCTGTCTGAAAAGTTTTGCCCCACTGAACTTTATTTCAGAGTTAAAAATCAGAGTGCTGGCATGTTGGCTGGAATGAGAGTATTTCTTTTTGTCCTGAGGTGAAGGAAATGACAGGTTGGAGGTAAGTCCAAACCCACAACTAAGATAAAGGAAAATATTTAAACTGCATGCAATCTGTAGCTAGAATCTTAATAATTTTCCTTATTTGGAAATGGGAAGAACTGACTTGTAGCCTGAGCACTTCAAATGGTCTACAGTTATATGTTAGGCTCCTTTTTCACCCCTAACTTTGCATCAGTGTCTCAAGAGTATAACAAGGAAAGCCCATGATGCGTTACTTGGAAGCAGCAGGTCATTTTCTGAAGCGTGAAAGGTCTGTACTGATATCCAACTAGATCTGTGGATGCTGATCAAGGGCTGTCCATTCCTACTGGGATTGCCTGGCTGAGCAGGGCAGGGGCTTGCTGGCATTTGGGTGCTCTGGCAGCAGAGCAGTCAGCCAGGGGCTCAGCAGTTCAGGAATCTGTTTTACTGTGACTGGTCACCTCGCTGGTCTTTGCTTCAAGATGTGCACCAGTGCATGCCCCTCTGACAGCAACAGGCTGTGAGCACCAAAAGCAGATGAGAACTGACTGAAAATATTGCACTGAAAAATACCTGTATATTCAGAAAAGTGTTATTTTTGTGATTTTCCTGACTAACCCCCTTTCCAGTGAGGTGAAATTTTTATTCTATTAGGTTGTATTTGTAACCTCTCCATTATATCCATTTTCCTTTTGATTTCATACTATAAATGAGGTCAGTAAAAAAAGCCCCTATTTACTTCTCCAATCAATGGTACTTTTATATATCTTCTTTTAATTTTTTGTTGTTTGCCATCTTTTAAAGCTTCTGACTTAAGTGTTTCTTGGTGTAAGAATACTCACTACTGGACTTACCTAAATTCCTTCTATTATTGCAAAAGAGTTTTTGTTATGGAGAGACTGGAATGTAAACAGTATTCCAAGCACGTCCTCTACAGAGGACACCCACTTATTGTTCATTGTTCTTATTGTTAATTACACTCACTAAATTAGCTAAATATAATTTTAATTTTGATCATTGTTTGCATGGGGAGTATCTGAGACCTTCAAAATTCTCCCTAATTTAAAAGAAAAAGTAATTAATGTGATTATTTAAGAACTCCAGGAATTGTGTGGGTAGGACAGGTTATCTTGTCTAGGCCTGACCAATGAAGCATTGTGCATCAAATTTCACCTGACACATTTCCTTCATGGGATGTGGTGTCTGAAGTTCTTCCTCACCTTCTCTGCTCTTTGAGGAAAAGGCCAGTTGATGGATCTTAAATGTAGATGCTGCTCTACTGTTGCTTATCCACCTTTCCAGCCCATCAACATATGGCAGCTTTGCTGATAGGATGAGTCTCCCTCCTCTCACTTAATGATTTAAAAAATTGCTGCTGTTCATAGGAGTAGGATCTATTCTTAACAGAAAGGAAAATCATACCTGCAAAAAAAGATCTCAGGGTTTATAATTTTACAGATTTGTTGATAAAATATAGTTTGGTTTTCCAGGACTTCTATGATCTCTGACAAAACTTGTGCTAAGTTAAAGCAGGAGATGCTCATAAACTTTGGGAATCAATTTCTTCTTCATAAACTGGTAACCTAAGTGTTTTTATGGATTTCTTTTATGTTTAGTAATCATCCATAGAAGAGCTTAAAACATTTTTAAGCACTCTCCATTATTCTGGAAACTAAAAAAATTCTTCTTAGCAACTGGTCTATGTCAGCTGTCTTATGGATTACAACTTTTTTTAAGGATGAGAGCAGATGATGAACGAGGAATTTTAATCTTACCTGGCTTCCTGACAAGCTCTTTTCTCCATAGTTTTGCTCACATGCTCTCAGACTGGAAGACAGTGGCTTGGTCCTGGGCTGCTGTGTTAAAGTGTAGGTAACACAGGATGAAAAACATCTTTCCTTCTTGAATACTGTACATTTAGGCAGGCAGATTGTGATAGTCAGCAATGTGATAGTGATGTCCCAGGCACCATGGTTTGTTGTGTATTTGGTCCACAAATGAGGTCGTGAGAAAGCCTGTGACGAAGTCTAGAAAGGATGAAAGGATGATTTTATCAAAAAATCCCAATGGAGGCAGGCACTTCTTCTCTAGCACACACAATTGCATATTGTAATCAGTGTCTGCAACGCTGGTGATGTTGAAGGTCTCCCTAAACTGTCCTGACAGATGTGACAGACTCGGGCACTTCTGTCAAGTGGCTGCTCTAATGGCCAGCTTGCACTGAGGAGCACAAAACGCTTCCGACATCCTCCATCTGGCCAGCTTCACACCCACCCAAACTTGATTGATGCTTGTTCAGGTTCCAGCCAGCCAGAAAGCAGAAGAATGGAGGATTGTCAGGATTCAGGAAACGTTTTTCTTGAACTGCTAAGAGAGGAGGAATTTCTTTTCATTGAGCTGGGTTGCCTGATGGGCTTTATTTCTTCCTACGCTCTTTCCGTCACTCTCATTCTTTCTCTCTTTCGCCCCATAACTGTTGTACTTTCAGATATTTAGTCTTCTGATTAAGATAAAATTGAATAGAATAAGCAGTTTGCCTGCCTTTTTTACAATATACCCTCCATTTTTTTGAATTATGCTCCTTTCTGATAACTTTTTCACCTGGCTGTATTTAGTTCTTTTTAATAAATCTTCCTTCCCAACTCTTTATCAATTTACAGTATATCACATCTATCAGTTACTTTGTCATGGCTCAGCTCAGTCCTTGCCACACTGGAAAAATATGTGCTAAGGTTGGCAAATATTAACACTGCTCACACCACTGTTGTCTTTAGTAATTGGGGTGCCGACCAGAGATCACATCCTCCAACATGCAATGTTTGGAAAGGTTTCTCACATAAAGGCAAGACCTAACTGAGCTGTTAATGGCTGTAATCTCTTCTGTATAATTCAGATCACGTTTAGCATTTGAGAGCATAGCAAGGTGTCAGTACAATTCCCTGTGTTTGGCATGGTGTACATGCTACTGCATGGATGAAATGAACTGCACTCTATATTTTTAATAATTTCATATAATTTGAAAAGTTTTACTTCGGAGTTGAGTGAAGTATAAATAATCTGCCCTACCTTGTTTCTTTTATCTGTATGTCTTTACAGGCAGCAATTAGCTAATCCTGCTATCACTCCTTAGAGCTCAGGAAGTATAATTAGAAGAAAAGTAGTAATTGAAAGTCAGAAAGGCGAAATGATTTCCCAGAACGACTAAGTATCAGTGGTGGGTCCAGGCATGTTAGCTAGTACCTGCTGCTCCCATTTATCAAGTAAATAAAATTATCAGAAGGTGACAATTGACTTCAAGATGAGTGTCTGAACTTCAGTCTTTAATCAGGGTCCTTGGTTTTATGTCAGTCATCTCAGTGGACTCCCATCAGCGTTAAACACCATTTTATCTTGGGTCTTCTCAGGAAGCTTCTTGTCAAACCATAGAGGTGGACTTGTGTTAATGAGCAGGTGTGTCCCTGTCTTTACTTTGCTGACAGGAACAGAAAACAGCCTGTGGTTTTTGAGCATGCCAGTGGCAGATTCCTACCTGTTGGGGGAACATTTTACTTGCAGTGTGCTGCCAGAGCACACTGACCAGCTTTGGCAGGATGACTGGACTGGTGGTTGTTGCAAGGAGCTGACAGCGGTGTGTGAGTGACTTTCTCTCCATTTGTTCCTCAGACAAACTGGGTGCTGCACTGATGAAACTGGACCACTTCTTTTTGCATGTTGGACAAGTTGCATTTTCTGGGATGCTCTCCCTCAACTTTGCCTTTGTGCAACAGCACAAAGCAGCAGGAGGGGACATAGACTTGTTGAGTGGAAATTACTTGTTTGGACTGTGATTTTGTATTGTTTAAAAGATGCTGGTGTCTCCTGTTTTGGCTTTGCAGTCATGCTGGATCTCCCTCTGTAGGTTTTAGAATTCCCCAGCTTTAATGTAACTCATTAGTCGTGCAGGCATGCAGCTAGTGTAATAATTAGTATTACAGGAGGCAGAATAATAGAATCTGCTCAAACTAATTAGTTATAAAAATGAGGGATTTTCTCATATTAGGAAACAGCTGTAATAGTTAAAGAAAAACCTGAAAGGTAAAACTGGGAGGTTTTTCTCTTGTTCTAAAGGGTGAGACAGGTTTACTGAAGAATGACCCCTGGCACTGACCAGGAGCCTGTAGTGGAATACAGTGATCTCAGCTCTGTGGGACAGGACACTGGACGTGTGTGGCCAGTGGGAAAAGCATAGCTGGCTGTTATTATTGTTGCTATCATCATGATTATTTGTATTGCATGAGTGCCCAGAGGCCCCAGCCGAAAAAGGGTGCCATTGTACTAAGCACTGCATAAACATTGTGAGAAGCAGTTTTGCCATGAATAATTTATGCCTTATGGTGCTGGGAAACGTGAAAACCAAGACAAGAAACAGTGGTCCAGAGGGGCGAGACTGGGCACTAAATGCTTGGTTGTGTTTCCCAGTGGTAGTCTGAGGACAAGGCTTGTGTTTCAAGGTGAAGTAAAACTCACTGGTAACTTTAGACTCTGAGACGTGATTCTGTCACTTGGCTCCTTGCTGCTGTGACAGAAGGAAATATTATGTTTCTCAGTTTCAGTGGGAATGAGAATAAGCTATATGAGAAAAACAAAACACAATGGTCCACAGTGTGGACCAGCCTCAAGCTGTTTATAAGCTGCCAGTGCAGCCTATAACGAATAAAGTTTGGATGTCTTTTAATGGTTGCTTTTATGTTTCCATTTCCTTATGTTTCTTGGAGGCTTTGTGCTGTCGTTTCCCTTGAGATTGCTTTTGTAGCTGTGAAAAATTTTACTGTTTGGATAAATAATTTGAATGCCTTGTCAGATCATAGCATAATATCAATCTGATTGACACAACCCTAATTCCAGGGAGAGGGAAATGCATATAGGAGAGGGAGAGAAGAAATTTTTTTTTAAAACTAAATATTTTGCCGTTCTTAGTTGTTCTGCAGCTTTCATAGGTGTTTTTGAAAAGAAAAACACTGGGGTGTTTCATGGAAACCTTAATATCCATGTTTTTCTGACCCCTTGGTTTGTATTTCAGATTATTTTTTGTTTTTCTATGCTGTCCCAAAATATGAAGAACTGGATTTGACGAATTCTCATTTAACATTGTTTCTTTTAGGGTTTAATGCAGACCTTTGTGGGTGAAAGCTTAAATAGCCTTGTGTGTGTCAATTCTGTTACGTGCTCATTGCCTCACTTTCTTGGCTCATAAGAGCAGCCCAGCCTCCTTGGCATTAGTTAGTGCCCTTAAACCATGAAAATGCCTTAAGCTATGGGATTTGCTGTGATAAAAGGTATGCCATCTGCAAATGCTCACCCTCATTACTGTTCCCAGCAGTGACACAGAAAGTCCTGTTCCTTCCATTCTGTTCTTTTCTATTTATTCACTTCCTTTCCTTTCAAACTCTCTTTCCCCCCACCTTCTTTTTTATCCCTCCATCTCATTTTCCACATTGCCATATCTCTATTTTTCCTTCTGTCTGTGCTTACTGCAAAACTTTTGCGGGCAACTCTGCAGAGTGGTGAGCACTGATTAAAGCCAGCCCCATGTCCTGTGCCCCAGCGGTAGAGCTCATCTGGGGCAGATGCAGAAAGCACAGCTGAGAAGGGCATGTGCCTGGTTTTCAAGAGCTAACTGAACAAAATAGGTTCTCTATTGACATTATTGGTCTCTATTGACCACAACTATTTTTCTGTATAGGTATATACTAAAGTTCCAATGGATTATTAAAGCTTTCTGTCTCCAGCAGTCTCCTGCAGACATGTGAATGCAGCGAGTAAACCCCAAATGTATCAGCCTGTGCTTGCACCTGTCTTGCTGGCATTAAGAGGGATCTTGTGTACAGCATGGACAGGGAGGGGGCTGAAGAGCCAGATGGGACTGTGTCCCTCTTGTGCTGAGCTCAGAACATGATGAAGAACACTGAGAAAGTCCCTACCCTACACAAGCAGCAGTGTGAATGTACCCGAGGCGGATGAGAAGCCAACTGGAAGAGCAAAGTGCACTACTTCAAAAAGTGTTAGCCAGACCCCCGTAGCAGACTCCAGTTGCAAAACAGCCTTGATTTGAAAAGTTTATTCATTGCAATCTTCTGAATACTTACTCTTAAGATCTAACATCTTAAGGGTTAACATAGATGTAAAGAAAATCAGATGAAACTTTCATGTTCTTTGCCTTCGGACTATTAGGCCATTGAACAAAGTCAGAAGTTGTGTGTGTCTTTGTGGTCTTTTGAGTGCCTCTGCATAAGCAGTTTTGAAACTTTTTCTCTCAAATATTTGAAGGAAGAAAATCATCAAAGAGAAACCTTTCTGATGAAAATCCTTGGTTTCAGTAAATTCTCTCTTAAAAGCTCCCTGTAATTCCTCACTAGTTTAAGTTGGGACGTTAAAGAAAAGGGTTTAAAGGTCTTACATCAGTATGTCAGATTCAAGAAGTGGTTTCTGACTGTCTAAGATAATTTCAGAGTTTTGTGGCTCATTTTAGAACAAATTGGATTATTTTTCCTCTACATTTATTTCTTCTTGCAATGCTAATGAGAAAGAAAAATTATTGACACATTTTCTGTGAATGGTGACTTGGTTCCATTCCTTTGTCAGATATGTTAGTTTTTGTTACCAGCATAAATCTGGCTATTCCCCATTCCTAACACACCTTGCAGCATGACTTTCTGACTTAAATGGGGCAGCTGCAGCCTTTAGGTCTAAATCAAATCATTGTTGCGTTCAGCTGGAAACAAATGAAAGTCTATCCAAAACAAAACTTTAGCAAAGTGAGAAGCAGAAAAAAACCTGATGGAGAGGAGTGTGAAGAAATTGAGGAACACAGATAACTAGAGAAAGCTGGTAAGGAGCACAGGCTAAAATATAAGTGATGTAATAAATTTTAATCTATTAATGAAGTAAAAGTTACATCAGGGTCATTGACTGGAGAGGTGCCTTCTGCTGCTGTTCAGCTGGTAGATTATTGCTTTTTTCCCCCATCCAGTAGAACTGGGTTTCTCAAAGAGGCTTTTCAAAAGAATTCATTAGGGAGCAAAGTTGGTTTTTTTATTAGTTTTTCCTTCTTAAACCATTTGGAATACATAAATGCTGTATATAGTACAGGAAAAAAGGAAGAAAACTATTTAGATAGCCATGAAAAGTTCTCTTCCTCTATAAGAAATAGAAGTACTATGTTTAAATGGTTTTCAGAAATCCAGGTACTTTTACAGTCCTGGAAATCACAGGATAATACAGTTTCTGTTCCTAGACAGGAGTGTGAATCTCTGTGAGATATTTTTTCCAAGGTATAAAATCCTTGATTATACAAAAGCTAAGACTTCTCCATTCCACAGGGACAGGCATTTTATCCCCAAAATTTAGAAGCTCCCTGCACCCCATGGCACCGTTGCCCTTGACCACCATAGAAACCTGGTGCTTTGGAAGATTTGCTCCAGTTGAAAGGTAGAGAGGCCTTTCTAAATATGCCTTCCTCTGAGCTTGGTAAGACTGAATGAGTGCTAGGCCCTGGGAAAATTGCATCTTGAAAATCTGATGTGGAACTTTTTTACTCTAACCTTCTCTCAGCACAGCTTTTGCTATTTTGTATTATTTATATTGCTTTTGGGGACATTGCTTGATATTTATGCACAGAAGTTCAGCAGTGCCATGAGTGAATTGTTACATTCTTTTCAATAAATGAAAATAAAGACCTGAAAATCTCAGTTTACAAAGCTTGAGTTCCATTAAAATGTAATTACCTCCCTTTTGTGCCTTATACATTAAGACTGGTTCAAATGGTGTGTGGCTCCTGCTCAACTGAATTACTTTCATTTGCTGCTTGCATAGTAAGAATGAGATTCTGGAATAAAGATGACTGTTTAAAGAGGACTGCTGCAATTCCAAATTGCATAGAGAAAGTTCTGCTAATCAAATTAACTTGTTTACTCACTAAGAACCTGACTGGAATTTTTGTTACTGGTCATCTTGGGCCCACAGAAAGTGGGTCTGTTGCTAATCCATGACCAGTTTTTAATCCTGTGAATAATTCTAAGTCTTGTGACTATTAGTAGGGTTATTCTGGTGATGAAGGATTAGATAATCCAGTGCCTGTGCATTGACACACTTTGCTCCTACAGGGCTGTTTGGTTTTGATCTTGCTGGAAGTGCACTGGTTCCAGAGGGGAGCAGAGTGGCTGTGCACTGCTTGGATGTTGCACACTGCAGGGACTACCAGGGATTTGGAATTTGCTCTCTGCACGTGCCCTGCTCCAGGATATTTAGCCTGGCTTAGCAGGTCCCTGAACTGACCAAAATCTGCTCTTCTGAAATCCAGGATTTTCATCCTTCTTTCTGCTTTGCTTGTGCCTCTCTGGACTCTGAATTCTACCATAGATAGCTCATAAAGATATCACCAACTGGTGTCTGGCACAAGTGGGCCACCTAACTTGAAAGCAAATAGGGCAGTGAGTAGATTTAGATTCAAATTCTGTGTGGGCTGGTGTGAACCTGAGTTTTTACCATAGTGTGTCTCTATATTTTTGGTAGTGCTTGTCTGCAGCAAACACATTCCCTGAAGGCAAAGGACAGCTGGTGCACAGCTCTGTGGCTCTGCCTGTGGAAATACCGCACTCAATGGGGTGGGTGAGGTGAAGGAGGCTGCTGTAGGCCCAAAGCTCCTGAAAATGGCAGGGTTCTGCTCAGAATAGTCCCTGCTTATTGGGCAGCCTTTCCTGCTCCCCTCTGGCTCAGGGGTGAGTGTTGCTGGGGTCACACTGCTTTGCAGTGCCAGTGAGATGTGGAGTCAGCTTTGTGGCTTCTCCATTAAAAAGGCTGTCTCAGTGGGCTCTGCTTAGTCACTGTAATTTCTGATGGGGCCATGTTAAGATGCCTGGTAGGAAATGGCTGAACTGAAGGCTTTAACATCCAGTCTGTGCTAACCTGAATTGAATTTTGATAATTTTCCTGTATGGAACAGGAAACTGAAGGGGACTGTTGGACAGTGTACCAGGAGATCTTCCCCTAGCTTAACTGGCAAATGGCTATGGCTGATGCTGGAGTTTGGGACTGATGAGCTGGCAGATAACTCTCATTGTTTGAACTTGTCAGCCTTTTGAGCATGGTGATTTCAGTCATTCCTGGTTACTCTGGGGAGGGTAGCACTGGCAAGGTCATCAGGGTTATGTGGTTCCCAGTGTGGCTGTGACCCAGCAGCTTGTCATAAAAGTAGAAATCGTAGCGTAGGGTGAACAGAGGTGAGGACAATAAAAGCCTGAATGACACAAATGCAAAGAGTATGAAGAGAAATGAAAAAACATGAGCAAAGTGCATCTTAAAGCAACTTTATACATTGTTAGCCATGGACATACCATAGCCTGATCATAATCAAAACAGGTAGAGTATAGCTGTGAACAGACTTGTGAATGAACATATGAACATCAACATTTTCATGGGTCAGCACATGGATATTGGTGTCTGTGGTGGGAATTATAAAAGAACTTAAAGGCTGAGAAATATTTGGGTAGTTTCCTTTTTTATTTTTTTTTAAATATTCCCACAATTGTGTGTGTTCATGTCATTTCATGGAGCAAATATGCTGTGCATCAATCCAGATTACCTGTCTGAAAGACGAAGCTGTGGTGGTGTGAGTACTTTTAATGAGGGAGGAATTCCATCTGGCTCATGTCAGTTTTACTCGGCTGAGGCCCAGAGCTGAGTCACTTGTCTTTGGAGGTAGATGGTTTTGGCAGTTTGGATGATGTGCAAATTACCACAAGGAAGACAAAGGGGAAGAATTGAGAAAGGAAGAGATGTGGACCCACAGGCATTAAGTACAAATAGATGAACAGTGGGTTGTCTGGTACCGCAGGTCAATGAGGATGGGGAGCCAGTGCATTCACGTGACTCCAGACCACAGTCTTCTCCTGGACTCTTCTGCAGAGTCCTGCTGGCAGTCTGCCTGCATTTATATGTCTCCTTTGCTCTTAGTAAATGTGGTTCAAGTCTGTATAGTGCCCTGCTGCTTGTGCTGGGTCTAAATAAGTGTTGCAGATTCCAGTGCTGGTCTGATTGATAAAATGCCACTGTTTCTTTCAGAGAAAGTGGTGTTGTGTGGGGAATAAAAAGTATGAGGGAGAGTGAAATCAATACAGAATCCAGGAGGGTCAGTCTTAGAGAGAGGCAAAATCAGAGGAAGTGGAGGATGTGGGTAAAAGAGATTGAGGGGGGGGATACAGGAAATTTGCAGGGGTGGAGGAAAAGCTGTAACTGAAAGCAAATTAGATACTAAGCCAATGAAAGATTACTTTTTCTAATGACAGGTTATGAAATATTGTCAGATTCTGTGAATAGCTCCAGACTACAGACATTCAGATGCACATGCAAGCACACATATACGTTCAAAAGCAGGGGGGAAAAATTAGTTTTCAATTAAAAAAATTTACTTTTTCTTCTAAATTATCTCTTTGAGATTAAATTATTATTATCCCTTTGAAATTTAAGCAAAGTTTTTAAGGGAAAGAGATTTTAGAGCAGGTTATATGACTAAACAAGTATTTTAGTTTGCTTTGACTAAAGGATTATTGGAAGTAATTTTTGTTTTGTTGTAACAGGTGAAGAAAAAAAATGTTGGTTTGAAACACTAGGAAAAAGCAAAAACAACAAAATGTGGTAGCCTAAATTTGCCTTCTGCTGAAGGTACCTGGCCCTATCCATACCTGAAAGAAGTTGGTGTAGATGCCTTGGCTTTAATGAAAACAAGCTGTTTTTACCACAACTGGTGATTCCTAGATTATGTTATGTAAATGAGTCAGAGGGCAAAGAATATTTAAAAATAACAATTCCACCTTAAGGGCTAAGTGCTCTTCTTCTCATTCAAGGTGATAGTTGTTATTTAAACAGAGGTGGTGTTCATGGCAACAGGATTGCCAGAGTTCAAGAAGTCCTTGGACAGCCCTCTCAGGCAACATGGTGTGATTTTTTGGGTGGTCCTCTGCAGGGCCAGGAGTTGGACTCAGTGATCCTTCTGGATCCCTTCTAACTCATCATATTCTATGATTCTATGATAGTTTTGCTTGGTTTGGTTAATGATATCCAGGTTTAGGCAAACCTGGGTCTGCTTGCTTGCTGTTCTGGTTCCAGGAAAGATGCTTCACAGAAGCTTTGTTTCCATCTCTCTGTGGTACCTGTTGTTCTGGTTTGTGCTGGTATCAATAGGGATTCACTCATGTTCCCAGTGAGAGCTGTTATTTTCCCCATTACAAGGTGACATGTGACACAAGAGTACCTAATCCTCTTAATTTGCTTTAATTTCCAAGGTTCCTGTGAATTTCCTTTATCTGTCGAATACCACGCTACCCTAGAGTACAGTGAAAGTTTCTGCAGGTGGTAGCACAAGATGCAAATTTTTACTTGTGCCTTCCCATCTTTCCCTTGTGTACCCCAAATTAATTAGAGAAGCAGGTGCTCCTTATTCCTTTGCTCATCCCATCAGTCTAAGCTGGCTGGGCAGGCTGTGCTCCCAGGACCCCAGACCAAGATCCCATTGCCTCCCTTGCTTCCCGAGTGGACATAGGTGTCTCTCCCAGGGGAACGGGGAAGGGTTGGCAGTGGAGGAGCTGGAGAAACAAGAGCGCTTTCTCCTCATGCTCTGGAGCTGCTCACACATTCAGAGAAAGCCAAAGGCTCACAATGAGACAGAAAGGAGGCAGGGGAAGGGTATATGTGTGGGTTGTGTGTGCAATGCTTTCTTCCCACTCTCCACTGAGCCATGACCCGGTTTCTCCAGGAGATGCCTGCTGTTTTCTTATTTTCCAAGCAAGTTCCTGAGACAATGCTTTGCATGCCAAACAGGGTCAGCCCCTCACATAGGGAGGGTTCTGAACTGAACATGCAATTCCCTCTCCATCTTCTCTACTGCCTCAACTTTCCTGTTATTTTTCTTCTTTTCCTTCTCTTTTCCCTTTCTTTGTTCAAAATGAGGAGACAATTCTCATGTGCATGGAGAGGAAAAAAAAAGGGGAACTTCCACGGGTTGTTACATGAAATTTATTGCAGTGCCTGCTAGACACTAATTTTTTATTGTTTTTGTTATCTTGACAGAATCCAAGAAGAAGAAAAAGGAAGGCAAGAAACAAGAGAAGATGCTGGATTAATGGAGTCAACCTGGGCAATGTGAGAAAGGGACATCAGAAAACATGATTAGTTAACAGTTTCATTTATACCTAGGCATCTTATCCTAAAATTATTTATAGCTTAATGGTACCATAGAAGGAAAAAAGCAAACACACAAAAAAATCACTTTTTTTTTTATATTACTTTAGTATTTTTAATGTATAACCCTAACAACAACTTTTAGAGGCCTGTAATAAAGGACTCCAAACTCATTTAGAAAATTATTGTATATTGAAAATGTAGAGGTTTTTAATTTTTTTTTTCTAAAGTCTTGCCATAGGTCTCAGTCTGGTAGTACATGCAAGCAGAACCTGAGCCTGTGTGGGGCTCTGCTGAAGCCAGTGGTACCCTGTGTGAACATAGCACTCTGGCTGGATGCATTTATATTTAAGATTGGGACCTTATATCTGAAAAGTTGAGTCCTGTTTCTTAATATCTGATTACATCTGCATAATTGTATGAAACTGTTTGTTTAAGGAAAGGATGGGGGCATTTTGTTGAGTATTTACAAGTATGGGATTTTCTTGGGTGTGTGCTTAATGCTCATTCCAAAATGTCACCATCTACAGGTAAAAACCAGTAACACTCCTTTCCTTAACCATATTTTGAATGTTGGCAGTAAATCTAAAATCTTTCAACAACTGGACATAAAAGAGTCCTATTTTTTCATGATTTCCTAGCAATGGTTTTTCAAAGTGGAATGACGACAAAACTTTCCACTTTTCAGCATATCAGTGTTGGTGGATGGTGGTGTCCTCCATTTCACCTATCAAAGCTGAAAAATGCTGTATTTTATTTGTTCATTTTGACAGAAGGGGGAAAATAATTTTCATAAAAGATCTAGTTGAAATTGTTGTGATTCTGCCTAACCCGGCTCTCTTTTGTATCAGTGGCAAAATTCCTGTTGATCTTAATTATAGCTGGTTAAAAACCAGGATGTCTGGTGGGAAATAAAAGAGAAATCTGTTTGAAAACCACCAGAGGTAGTTCATATTTTTGACCAAAAAGGGGACAATTTGCGGGACCTGAAACAAAGAGGAATGAAATAATTTTTTGTTTATCTTTCAGTAAAACAGAAGGGAAATACAAAGCAAGTATTTTTTGCTTTCTTCCACTTTTATATAAGCAAAAACCCTTGGGAAAAGCTCAGTCAACATAAAATTAGTTGTGATTTTTTTTTTTAATATAGTCTGCAGGGGAAAAAAAAGAGAAAAATTACAACCAGCTGTTTTTCAGTTTGTTCAGTTTTACCTGATTTAAATGATTCTGAATCCTAAGGGAAGTCACAAAGTAGAAAAAAGATCTGACAAATGGCTGGTCTGTCTCAAAGTAAAGGGCTGTTTAACAAGCTGACAACAAGTAGACCAAAATTTTTAGAGGAAACATAAGGGATTTCAGTGCCCAGATAAAGTTCAAAATCAGACTTCAGAATTCTAAATGCTAATATTCAGCAGCAAGAAATAAGCTTTGCTGCTTGTGTGGGCTGCAAGCTTGCCTGCTGGTCAAGAGAAGCAGTCTCCCCTGTACTCCTGCATGGTACCCACTCACTTCAGTGAAGCTGCAGCTGGCTGTGTTCATCTGAGTAAATCACATTTCTCTCTTGGGATTAGCCTGTAGACAAGCAGAGTCTTTTTCTTTTCATACTAACATCACTCCCCTTTTCTATGAGAAAGAATTGTAACAACTGTAGAGCTTACCCTCTTTTTTCTCATGCGGAGGGTACGGCTGATCTGGACTCACAGTGAGGCAAGTCCTTCTGTTCCCAAACACTCCTGAAGCCTCCTAGCCAAGGCTGCACATAGCTTAAAGTTGACTAGCCTCACAATTTCCCAGACTCCTTGGGTGTGTTTTGCCGTCTGTGTTGATGTCCTTGTTATTTTGACCATGCTGTTAGACATACCTGAGTCTGTGGTATAGTTAAAAGTGTCCCCCACACATGGTGGAGGTGCAATGACCAAATCTAAATCATAAAGGCTCATATTTAGGTGGTTCTGGGTGCTATTTGGTTTGTTCATGGTCTAATCAGGTCTACCTGTGCTTGTGCCTCAGACTTAAACTAATGGTTTGGTAGGTCTGGTTGAAAGCAAAGGGAGAAGGAAACTTTTTTTCACTCACCAAAGGTTTGTCTGTCTACATGCTGCATCAGTTCACTTGAAGTGGCTCAACTTTGAGTGCCAACACTGTTGCACCATTGTCTCACACTGGTTAATCTAGTCCATGTTTCATAGGGAGCTGGCAGGAACTGGGAATGATGCTGAGATCAACACTTTGATTGTTGTTTAGCAAATCTTAGATGTGACTTCTTATTTCCACCTCAGTGAGTATAAAGAAAATAAATTCCCCTGTGTTTCCTCTGATGCCTCGTGGTCCTTTTGTTTAACTGCCCATCTGGCTTGTTAAAGGAACATTCCTAATAGATTTTGAAGGAAGCCAGTCAGGTTCCTGTGGTGGCATAGAGCCTTCATGGAGAGAGTTTACAGAAAACAAGGATACAAAACAAAAAATATCATGTTAGGACCAGAAGAAAATTCAGCAAAGGGTGTGAAATAGGAGAACATTTCTTATGTATGACTTGTCCACATATGTTCATATCTATATTGGCATCTTATTGTTGACAGCAATTAGAGTAATAGTTTACAAGCTTAGAATGAAAAAAATTTCCGATAAGCCAGAAGAAAACATTCAGTGGAATGTCTAGCTATGCAAGAGATGATAAAGTAATTTATGACAGAACACAGAGGAAGATTGAATAGGTCAGTCAGGTCAGCTCTAAAAGGAGGCTCCCAGTACCTAAAAGGAGCCCTTGTTTCACTAGTGACATTATCAAAAAAGCAAAAGGCAACATTCTGAACAAAACCTCTTCCCACTCATCTTGATCAGTTTCTACTTCAGTCATTCTGAAACTTCTCCATATTTGCTTTCTAATCTTCTACCCTCCCTGCTTTAGGAGGGCAAGCTGGTCTGACAGTGCTGTGGGAGCAGCTACTTCAGATGAAAACCGTGTTTACCCTCTTGGTGCTATCCTATCACAATGAAAAATCACTTAGCATAGATGTGTTGCTTACCTAGTTTAATGGACAGAAATTTGTTTCATGAATGTCCCTCTCGAGGAGTGGTTTACATCTTCATTTGCTACAGCTGTAATGGAGTATGGGGGGGTGATAAAAAACCCCCAAATGACAGCCTTTTTCTGAGTGTTCAGATCTATTATAAAAGAGATGGGTGAGTTGCTGAACATCAGCTATGGATGAATCTGCATCCAGATTTTGGATTCCAGTGAGTTTAAACCTGAATATATTTGGGTTTATCTCCCTTCTCTTTAACTAAGCTGAGGCAATGCTGCTTTCAGTTAGGCCTGTCTATATCTTGATTTAAAACAGTATTTGAGGACTGGGACATTTTCTGACTTAGACTGGTCTTCTGACAGAAATGTCCAGGTCAGCCTGGCCTATTTAGAAGTCTGTTAAGTGCAGCAAAACTTCTGGGCAAGGCTCCAGGAAGGGAAAATGTTTGTTGTACATGCAGGTAGATACTAAATTGTAATTTACTGATTTTCATCTTCTAATTCCATAATGACATTCTGGGCTGAACTGCTTTTCAAAGGAGAAAGTTAGAAGAAATGAAAGAATAACAATTACAAAATGCATGCAGGCAGCTTTGGAGAGTCGGTTAAGAAAAGAGAGATAGGAAATCAGGAGCATTTTATACAAATTTTTATTCCCTGTTCCTTACATGCAAAAGGCAGAAGTCCTGGTTGGCACATTTGTTTTTTTATGCTTTCCCTGATTTGTGCCTTAATGAAAATGAATCAAATGTAAAGTGTTACAGAGAAGTAAAGTCCCACTTCAGCCTCAAAAGAAAGTGTTCAAGTGCAGACAAAGTCAAAAGGAGACAATAGTATACAGGCTAATGTCAATGTTGAGGGTGGGACAACGACCTAATTTTCCCTCAAGTCTAGGAACTGCAGCAACATTAACAATGTAAACTCACCACTTTTCTAACGCAATATATTGGTGAGGTGGACACCATTTTGATATCCCACAGCAGTGGGATTTCATGTTTCCACATGAAAAATGTCTCCCAAATCATCCAGAAGGGATGCAGTATGTCAGTGGGGGGAGGTGTATTGTATTCAGTCCATTTTAATTCTCTAGGGCAGCACTTCTCTGAAGCTGAGACTGAGTTCTCTCCTTTGCAGAGACAGATTATACCTGTTGCCTGCCTTCCCACACTTCTCCATAATTTTGATAGCATTTATTCTGTCAATTCTGCTAAAGCACTCTTCTTCTCAGTTAAACTTCTGTGGAAGTTGATGATCTTTCCTCATCCTTGAGACTATATTCTCCATGTCTTCCTGGATTGTTGCAAAACAGCCCCAGGAAGCCCATACCACACATTTCCTCCAACTGTGTCCTTCTGAAATTAAAAGATGCAGTAGCAACTTTTTAATCACTGTATGACAGTGAACAAGGAAGTATGATAATGAGCAAAGAAAGAGAGTCCCTGGATTCACTAGGAGAATGGATTGCTGGTGAAACTTTCCTCATAACTTGACCACAATTGTCATGGCTCCCAGGGGACAGAAATGATCAAATGATCATCTCAAAAATTAGAGACATTGATGCAGGAGTGTCTGTCTTCAAACAAAAAAACACAGAAAACAGAAAACCACCTTAACTAGACAAATAGCGACAAGCAGCTGTATCCTTTACCACTGTCCTCTTTTATTATCAAGTTATTGTGGTGCATAGAGTTTCAGGGATAGTGAAAGACTTGCCTGAGCAGGTATGGAGCATGAAGAGAGCCTCTTCCACCCATGGAGAAGATGTAGGTAATCTCATTCATAGGAGCATCAAACTTTGCTTTTGGACCAAAACTAAACAATGCTGAAATCGAATAATTTTCCTAATGGCCCCTTTCTGCCACTCTTCACAAATGACTGTCTGTCTTGTGGCCTCATCACTCTGAACTGAGCAAGAATCTGAGAAAGCATGAGAATTCAGCTATATTCAGCTATTATCTCATTGGTGGGATTGTACAATCCTTTAGCCCTTTCTGCAGTTTGCCATTTAAATTTGGATGTCTTGGAGTCCCAGATAGGTAAAGAACTCTGTAAGTATCTCCTAGCCTTTAAACCACTTGGCTTTGAGTGAGTTGTATATATATAAGCTCTACCTACAGATTTGACTCCTTTCTTAAAAAACCCATGATAACAAACAAAACCCGCAACAAAACTGAAAACACGTCCAAAGAGTGGATTTATTGATGAGCTAAAAACGGAGATGCAGAAGTATTCCCATTGCAGAAGATCACTGAAAGTTGCAGAAGATCATTGAAAGTTAAAGACTGTACAAAACCTTTAACCCTGAATTCAGTGATGGAAAGCTAGGAAAGTGGGCAGCCTCTGCAGGGCTGTTTTATCCACAGACAGTTTAATTCAATTAATTTTGCTGTTTGAACTCCCTCGCTCTATTCTATCTGGCAACAAGACATTATTTAACTTTTCTTATTATCATTCATTGCACTCCCCATATTACAATCATGTAGTTCATCTAGACTTTCACAGCTGGAGGAAATGGCTGTGATAGTCCAGAGTGTGTTGTGGTTGCTGAGGTGGCCTGAAGCAGAGACAGGCTGCAGCTTGGAGCTAGAATCCACCTAATGCAGATGTCAGCATCAGACACAGCAGCTCTCTAAATACACACACATGCATACTGCATATATATATATATACACACTATATATACTTTCATACATAGGGGAAAACTCTAGAAAGGTGCATGCATAACTCTAAATGTGAATCATGACCATTGCTGCCACATTTTCAGGCTGCGGTTGAAATGAAAGAGCTTTTTTCCCTGAGCTGTTGTTTAAGTGAGGATACACAAGTAGGATGAAGAGCTAGATTTCTTCCCACTTGCCAGCACTTCAGTTTAAGGATAGCTGTGTCCAAGGGAAATGCAAAACACATGCCAATGTCATGGCCAAAAGGACTTACTATCACAGTGATGTTCTCTTCTGTCACACCAAGTACACACAAGGGCTTTGCTCAAAGCTTTGAAGTGGACGAACTGCTTCAGTTAATTGTGAACAAATAAACACAGACAGGAAAAGTCTTTTTCTCTGCCAATAAACAGTGAGGAAAATGGGTAAAATAAGATGGAAAAGTAACAGTAAGAGAGAAATCATATTAATTCTTGTAGTTTGAGTGGTAAACCGAAAGGAGAAATTAAAGTCAAAATAACAAAGCCTGAATATCATGTTCAATGGATTTCTAATTCTGTATATATCTATTAAACCAGTGCTATATGATATCTTCTTATGGGTTATTTTCTTTTCCTGTTCCTTTTCCTTTTTTTTTTCCAGTTTGTATATTGATTTTGTAAGCTAGCAGTGTGTTACCCTTTCAATTTTTTAAAACTTGTATGAAAGCCATATATCCATATTGTAGAACGAAAGAATTAATCCTGTAACATCCCTTGATATTTCCTTTAGCTCTGTGGGATTTTGGGGGGCTCTAGCAAATGTATATGTTTACCAATTGTATCAGCGTAATTTACTTGCTCTTAGTGGCGATAAAGAATTAAATAAACTAATACACAGACGCATGGTGTTCTCATTTGGTTGTGGAAACGGTTTCTGGTGTTTCTTAAATTAATTCTAAGTATATAATGGTATCTCTTTATTATACTAGTTTTTTTTTGGCTGTAAGTGGGGCTTGTCACATGAACAGATCTGTAAATTCTGAAAAAGTTTTAGTCTGTAGGAAAGAGGTCTGCCAGAAAGTGAATCTAGCAGGAAACATTTCTTTGATTTGTGCCCACTAAAGCCTGTCTGTCCCAATTTCCTGGCACTTTTCAGTTATTTTAAGCAGCTTGTTTCAGTATACAGTTATTTCAACCTGTGTGACATTGACACAATGATGGATTACAGATGAAGAGTTTGATTTTTTTAAAAATTACACTATCAGGTATGCAGTGGTAAGCCCTCATTCCCAGCCTTGTCATGCTCACCTGTTTAACAGTAACTTTAATGTGTGTGTGTGTGTTTGGTGAGAAGTGATTAAGACTCAAGAGTAGAAAAAAGAAACTGCATTCCAATTTCTCTGAGTGGTTTTTTCTGTGTCCAACTATTAGTTAAAATCTTAGAATAATTAATTAATTACTCCATGAAAACCTTTCCATCAGTCACTGCCAAAAGAGGGAGATGCTTCACATTTTTTACAAGACAAGAAGATTGATATAGGCTTCTAAAATTGTTTGGAAGAAAAATAAGTATTGTAAGGTATAAAAACTGACAGTACATTCTTCAAAGCACTAATGGACTCAAAAACCTAAATCCTATCCTTGGAAAGGAGACCAAGTACTCACTATTGTTTAATTACAAAAGAAAAATGTTAATTCCTTTTTAATATGCTGCTTGGAAGTTAGTTACAATTTTAGCTTACAGGGTAGTGAGAGAGTTTTAAGATGCTCTTGTACTTCCATGTGAGGAAGTACTGATCCTGTCAGTAAATGTGAGCTGCTCGAGGACTGTGTCAAGTCATGCTTAGCTTCCCTAAGCTTCATCATGCTGGAGACACAGTTCTGGATTTCTTGTGTCCTTCCCACCTCTGTCCTCAGATACTGACTGACCTATAAACATGGAACAGAGCTTTTACAACCATTCTTTTCGGTTGGGTTGCTTTCCTGGAACAGGGTCTTAGGACCTTTTTGGTTTGTTATGTATGGATTAGATGAATGGAGAGGACTTCATGTAGAAGAGACCCAAGTTCTGCTACCACTTTGTGCTCCAAACTTTTGGGAATGGTGTTTCGTTAGGTGGGTCTGTATGGAAGGAGGACCACCAGAGGTGAGTGGGGTGAGATGTCTGCAGGCAAGTATCTACTAGCAGCACAAAGCCTCTTTGAGACCTTTAAGACCCCAGAGCTGATCTGGTGCACTACTACAGCTGAAGTTCAAAGCCTTTTTGCACTTCATCATCCCTCTGCCCTTGCACGGGATAGACTTGTGATTAAAACTCAAATACATGATAGTCGCCCTCACACAGAACAGAGACACACTCACTTCATCCCTTGCCTTGCAAAATTACCTCCTCTTGTTCAGGATGAAACTTTCTCACAAAGTAGTAATCCAGGTTTTTGTCCTTTATTTTTTATGGTGATGTGGGAATTTGCCTACATGAGATTCTCTGTTTTTCTTAGTTAGCTGGTACTAATTTTCTCCAGTGAAACCCAAATGGAAGAAAAAAGCCCTGTAATCTTGTAGTAAAACACAATTCTATTATAAAATCTTCACTGGGAGCATTTCTGAAGAAAGATTATTACATTTATGGTCAAATGAGATTTGACATTAAATATAAATATGCATACACACAGAGACTATCTTTTACAGATAAATATCTCCATTCTTGCTGGGTACCCTGAGTTACAGAAGGCTTTGTTGCTACACAATCATCACTGAAATTATTGTCTCCATTGGCAAAGAATGTTTTTTGTTTGTGTTTATTTAGTCTCTGCTTTCTTAGTTAACACTTTTCACTTACTGCTTCACACCATTTCTACCACAGGAGCAAAAGATGAAATCTTGGATCTGAAAAGGTCAGTAACAATTTTTTTTTGTTCTGTTTGACTACATAAAGCCTTGCAAGACCAAAACAAACCCAGAAAATCTGTCTTAAAAAGATTATTTTCAGTTAATCAACAGCTGTTTAAGAATTTTTATTACTGGTGTTTATTACTGGATTTTCTGGAGGCAGAGTAAGAGAAAAGTGTTTTATGTTGGGAATGGAGGAAAAGCAAAGGTCTTTCCATAATGATAATTCACTTTCATACCCTTCCATTTTGAGATACAGACTTTTTCCCCCCCAGATATAAAATTTTAAAACCTTAGTGTTCCTAATAAAAGCATTCTGCACCTGTATAATTATGTGGGGGCTTTCTGGCTGAAAGCTTTTTTATTACATTGATTTTTAAAATTTTTATGACTCATTACAGTTCACTAGAGATGCTCCTGGGATCTAGATGTTCAACCTTGGTCAAGTGCAGTGGGTGCTGCTTCAGGGTGCACAGTGGGGCTCAGTAGGATGAAGTGGCTGCCCAGGGATGTGCTTGATGCCGTAGGAATCTCCAGCTGGAAGGGTGAACCAGCTTCCAATTCCTCCTCAAAGCATTTGTGGTGCAGGTAGTTGCCAAAGAGATGTAACACAAGGCAATATTATCCTATTGTTTTCTCCTTCCTTTCTTTTATTTCTTGCTTGTTTGCTTTCTTTGTTTCCTCCACTTTTTCCTTGGGCTTAGGACTCACACTGCTGACCTGGAATTTAGAAGTGATTACCTGAGAAGAAACGTGTCCATAATGTCTGCAATTACATGGAGTCACTGTTGTAAATAGTCTTAAAACTTCTGTGGGGCTAGAAGATATGGGAAGAAATTCTGGGAAGAAGTGGGTTTGAAAAGTGGGAATAGAATCCCTGGCATAAAGATCAACACAACAGAAAACGGTATGTGTATTAGAAAAAGACACAAGAAAGGACACAGACTGGGGCACTGAAGAAACCTGTCACAAATATAGGTTTGCCTGGGTGGTTGCTGGAACTGGCTGCAAGGTAAGCCAAGAATATCTGACATATAAAAATATATAGGTCATACATATATCTATATCTATATCTATATGCACACACACACACACACACACACACATTTAGTATATCTGACAAGAGATACTAAAAAGGATTTATGTTGAATTCAGGACCTGATTTTGGATATATTCCAAACATTAACTGGCCCATTTTCAGCATGGAAAATTGTGTTGAGACTCATGATATAATATGCAATGATCCTAAAATACGTAATATCTCAGTCCTGTAACAATTTACATGAGTGCTGTGCATGTAGTCCTACTGACTCAACAGGACACTTCCCAGTGCCAAAAGGGGTGGCAACTCCTTAGCTGGGAATGAAGTGCCACGTTTGTTCTCTTTGCTTCTGTCCTCCTTTGCTGACAGGGGTCCATCACGCCCCCTCTGTACCTGAGTGTCTCAGAGACAAAACATACACTCCCTCTGATAAACACTGTTTTGTAAGTAGCTGAATTTGAACTGGGCCTGGGTTATCACAATTGCTACTTGCTGTCTTATCAGGAAAGCTCCCTAAATAAGCTACTGCTCTATCTGCTCACATGCAAAAGAAAAAGACCAGTCAATTTTTTTTCAGTGCAGGGTGCCCTGCAACCTTTCACATAAGGGTCGCAATAAACTGGTACAACAGAGTAAGAAAAAGGCAATGGAAAAGGCATCCCCCTTCCTACTTTGTAGCATTTATGCTACAGGTCTATAGAGACTTCATCAAGGGAGATGAAAAATAGTCTAATCTTAAATCCAGAAATATACTTGCGGTTGTTATTAGCAGCAATTACAAAACTGTGTAACAGCCATTATTGTGACTTATGCTGCAGTTTAGTGATACACTCTCAGTTAACAGTTAACACCTTTGATTCAGAGATTTTCATGCAGTTTGGGAGTGCTCAGCACCCACCACCCCTGTGGGTGGGGTCAGAGGTTAATCTCAGAGGCTGTCCTTAAGCTCCCTCTGTAGTCAATGGAGTATGACAAGTCCATTCAGAAGGTGATTTAGACTAGAGGGCTAGTTTAGCAAATCTGAAAGATGTCACAAAGGGCCCCTTTCCTTGCTAGATGCTGAGGGAGCTTAGGGAAATGAAGTGTATGAGGATGACTGGGGTTTTGCTTGGTCGTTTGCCCTTCCAAAAAGGTTGCAAGCTGCTAAACTGGAAGGCAACACTTCAAAAGTGTTTAGGAATTTAAAAACTAAAATATCTTAACAACTCTGAATACAGGGACTCAAATGTGTAAAAGGCAAGTGGACTACAGCCATGTATTATGTGAGTGAATTTATCTGAAGTCCCAGCGCAAAACTTCCCTGCCAGATGGAAGGACTGCCCACACAGCACAGCTGGGAGGGACCAGAGAGTGTGAGAGAGGTGATAGTGGAGAGCTCACTGCTCCTCCTTGGCCCTGGTGTTGGTATGGAGGAGAGGGGAGACAAAGTCCCTGCTTTTGTTCCCTTTTCCCCAGTGGAGGGAGGGAGGGAAGCTGAGCCGTGCCCCTGGCGAGCTCCGGGCGCTTTGTGGCACACATCAGGTGCGAGGGGAGCTCCTGTCCCCGGGTGAATGCGAGGCTGGGCGCGGATACCCCACTCCTTTCATGGCCCCCTGGGAACCAGGGCAAAGCCGCATTTCTCAACAGCAGGCCAGGAATTCCTGGAAACAAGTGAGCACAGGAAGGGGCCATGGAGGGAGAATGGGGATGGTTTGGGAATGGCTCTGCACGACCACTCCTTATCTCACTTTTCCCCCTGACAGATTTAGGGCTTCATCCCACAAGGCGATCAGCATCTCCTGAGAGACCTCAAACCAGTACCTTAAGTACTTTTCTCTGTCAAAAGCTCATCTGAACACCTTTTAAATTCTTCAGTTGCAAGGGGCTACATAAACTTAAACACAATTATCCTGGCACCCACAGGCCCCTCTTCTGCACACCCCAGTTCCTCACTTGCTCTCTGTTTGAGGTGGGTGAACTGTCACCACCTGATGCTCTTGCCCTGCTCCCATATCAGCAGCTGCACTGACAGGAGCCCTCAGCCAAATGCCTGGCGTGTGGGAACCTCTGCCAGGACAAAATCACATATTTAGCTCTCTGTGCCAGTGCCAGCTGGGAGGTGTGAACGCCAAAGAGAGCAGGCTGCAGCTAGCTGGCCGTGCTATTGATCCAGAGTCAGCCAGTGTCAGAGAGCCTTGGAAAAACAGAGAACCATAGAATCACTGAGGTTAGAAAAGACCTTTTATATCATCAAATCCAACCGTTTAATCTGGAAATGCCACATCCATGAGTTAGAGCAGAAGGCTTGGGGTGCTGAATTTGCCTCGTGCTTTTAATACTTAGAGTAGGTCTATAAAAAAGAGAGAGGGTTACTTTTTATGCAGGCAGATAGTGATAGGTCAAGTGGGAATGATTCTAATCTAAAAGAAGCTGCCTTTAGACATGCAGAGACACTCCGTACATATCCATGGAAAAAGAAACAACTGTGTGTGTAAGAAACTGATTTTTTGTATTGCCAATCAGCATATAATTTAGGAACTACTAAACTGACATTCCTACAAGTCACAACTTTCTATTCACAAGAAAGTCTTTGGCATTGAACCACAGCCGTGCTGTGGGAACAGAGTTGGACAATTAATGGATGTGATTGGTCATTTTCAGTCATTCCACCCCAGTGACAAAAAGGGATTGCCACTATCTACACCAGAAAGTCAGCTTGAACTATGTGAGGAAAGGACAAAATGAGAAATCATGAATAAATACAGGATAAGAAAGGTGGCAGGTTCACAGTGAAGTGTGCAAAGAATATGAGCCATAAATAAACAACTTTTAAGCTTTGTTTACGGTTTGGAGAAGGTTTTGCCTCGCAATTTGGAGAGATGACAGGATAAGTTTTCTTCCTACGTGTATCTAGTGCTTGCAGTGCACACCCTGGCCTCTTGCCAGGGAAAGACAAGTTTTTTTTTCCTAGTCTGCCAGGTAGGCTTGCAAAATAGCACTCACAAAGTCAGGCAGACTACCACTCAAACCAGTCAACAGCTCTGCATCGAGAGCTTTCAAAGGGCAGGAGAATGGATTGCAGGTACCTTTTGGCTTGGAATGAGAGGCTGAAATAAACTCTCTTGCTTAGCATTATACATCACTGCAAACACCCAGCAAGATGTCAACATGCCATGCTCATATCTTGCCAAGAGCTTTGGGACTTTAGCTCATCTCTGTGGTGAGAGACCACTGCTTAGGCTCTCTGCTCTCTGTCAAAGCATATTATGCCTTTTCAAGCTACTTGCTTTCTAATCTTCACCTCATTAGAAGGGCTGGCTCCAAAACACATATTTAACAGTCATGGGATGGAGCTAAAAGCTTTTCTGCATGCATTTGCTTTCTATGTGTGACTTCTTTTAATTAGAACCTTCCATACTCCTTTTTTAGTTGCTTGAATGTTGGAAATATTTAGAAAGAAATCTCGACTTCTTTTCTATGCAACTGAAAGGAAACATAGTGAATGAAGAGTTAGCACTAGCTGCTTTTTTAAAAAGCTGGTCTGGAAGAGCCCTGAGCCCTGCTTCATATAGATATCGTTCCTCTTGTCCTTCTGGGAAATGCTTGGGTTTGACCTAATCCTGAATATTCTTTACCCAACTGCAGCATCCTAGAGGCAGGAGGCTCTGCAAGAGGCATCATGTTTACAAGCAGCATTTGGAACAGCTTTTATCTCCATTTCCCCCCAAGAGTGGGCTGTAAAGAAATGAGGTGGGATGGTGAAGAGAAACAGTTGATGTTCTCAGCCTGCTTTATATCTTTATCCACTCTTTGTGCTAATGATGCCCTGCAGAGTTCATTTTCTATCTGTCCCAGGTGGAGAATGCATTGGAGATGGCTGTTTTACACTATGTTTATGCCAGTCATACTTTTCTAATATACATACATAGATTTCAACATATAGCCTATATCTGAATATATTTTTACATGGCTTGTATGTGAATTCTATGGGTTCTCTGTTAAAAACGCAGTGTCTGCTAAGTTGTGGAACTGTTTCTATTCAAGTTGCCATCACAGTTAAAAATCTAAACAGGTTCAAATAATGATTGGACAAATTAATAGGAAAAATACCCCAAAACTTTCTGGACTGATAAATACAGAGCTGTTGTCTGTAATTTAAGAAACCTCGAAGAGGTAGCTGTTAAGTTGGCAGTACAAATTAATTAGGAGTTAAGAGGTTGCCTTCCTTGCCCTGAATTTGTTCTTTCCCCTGATGCCACTGGTCACTGTCTGTATTGACAACTTTTAAGGCTGGGGTGATGACCTCTAAAACTGCCTCACAGTACCAGCCCCAACAAGCAAAACAAGGCAAAAAATAGCAGATAATCCAAAAGTGTTGTGGAAAAATAACCAGAAAAAGAGAAAGGGATGAGACCACAAAACTTTCTGGCCATGTAGAGGCAGCACACAGAGCTTGCTGGACTTCACCACCTACCTGGTTGTTTGCGCTCATGTTTTTTGTAATGTTTCCAATGTTTAACTGTAATAATACTCATACTGCAGTCTCATACTGCAACTTTTATTAAACATCATTTCCTTCTCTTTCCCTGCCACAGCAATCTGGTGTCAGTGAGCACAGAGGAACAGAGCTCAAGGAGAGCAAAGAGAGCAGAGAGCCCCGAGGGACTGAGCACTCACAGGCACTCCCAGGGAGCCTGGCAGTGTGTCCTGCTGCTGCACACCATGAAGGTGAGGGCTGCTGCCATCCTTTCATGCCTTCTGCCCTCCTCTACTCTGGAACCCTGTCACAGAACCCAGCAAAGCCTGAAATGTCATGTACCAGTCCTATATTAGTGCTTTTAGGCATTATTTATCCTACAGTCACTAATTCTCACACTTTTTTTTTTTTCTTTTGGTCTCACTCTTCTATGAGTCTGTTGCTCCTGACCAGTTCCTGCATGCTGGGTGCTTTTATGACTGGAAATTAATTGCAAGCATTTTCCTGCAGAGATTTGTTTTGTGACTTCTTGATGGCTTTTCAGCTATGCACTTTCAGTATGAACTAAGCCTCTGTCCCTAAGTGAGTCTGTGAAACTATTAGAATTGCCTTGCTGGCAGAAATTATAACATTTTAAGATTCAAAAATTGACATAGATGAGCTATTTATTCTGACATTTTTTTTTGTCAGCAAACCACACTGCTGGGTTCTTTCCAGACAGCTAACAGAAAAAGGGCATCTGTGCATTCAGAGGAAACTCACTTATAATCTGAATTACTATTAGTGGAAGACATTTTACACTTGATTTTATGAGAGTTTTTGGTTTTATCTGAGACTCCATGTCTTTTTGCTTTGGCTAAATTTCCACTGAACTAAATGGAAGCCTGACAATCAGAGGAATTGAACCATCATGCCCTCATTTTCAACAGTTACAAAATTCTTTATTTGAAGCTGGGAAATTTCAGTGACAGGTGACACCCCTGCACAGATAATTATTTTTCGTACTCTGAAACATAAATGGGAAGGTTGTCTTTCTGCCAAGGGAATGTGCTTATCTATTTTTATTTTCCTGTAGTGCAGTTGCTATTTGAACCTGTTTGTAAGGTGCTGGTGTGTACTCTTTATGCAAACCAGCCATTGCTGACGGGTTGGTGTGTGCTGTGACCCCATGAGCAGACAATAAAATTGTACTACTGTGTCCATACATTGCTGAAGAGAGCAAAAGCTTTCCAGAAAAATGAAAAAATCCAGGCAATCCAGGAGACTAGTAATAACTTGAAGCTTTTCTCTTCAGTTATGGCTAAAAATATATACAGTTGGCCTATGATGCAACTGAACTCGACCAAAAGACACATCATTAGCTTTTATGAAATTATTTGATCTTCACTTATTTCCACCTTGAATACATCATTACTGATTTTTTTTTTTTTATTACTCCCTTTACGTTGTCATGCAATTTTCAAGGCAGAGTGAACTCCATGAATTTATCCCCTCTTACTGCTGTAGCTGTGAAAACACATTTCCAGCTTTTAGCTGTCTCTGCTGCTGGAGTTGGCCTCCTTTTGCAAACACAGTGACACCAAGACAGTCTGCTGTGATTTCCCAGGCATCCAGCAGGAATCCCAAGGGCTGACTGGCTCTCCCAGCACAGCCATCTTCTCCTCTACAGAAGAAAAAGTCTAGAAAAGATCATTTAGGTAGACTAGAGAAGGTGTTTTGGTGCCAGACAGACTATGCCTGTTGTGCAGGCACCAGACCTTTATTTTGACTTTCCAAAGGGTCCCTGTCACGTGGTGCAGTGTTTTGCAAGGTCACTGCTCAGGGCAACTTTCAGCTGGGACAACTTCATGGTTACTTTTATCCTTTCTGGGCCTCCCTAATCTGGCATCACCTGTGGCTGAGCTCTTCTACTTGGCCACCCTCAGGAATTTCCTGCTGTACTGGCCATCAGGTAATGTGGTGACTAACATCCCATTTTTGCATCTGTCACAGTAATAGCCCTTGCCATCTTTACTGAAAAATCAAGTGAAGATTGAGAGAGTGTGTTGGTGCAAGTCATTTTATAGAGCTGATAAAACCTTAGGAAAGTGAGGGCAAATCTACCTTATGGACTATGTAAAAAAGCCCCACATTATCATCCTAGGCATTTTGCTTTATTCAGTGTCCTTTTTCCATCCCAATGTCATTTGATTTGTCATTTATACCAGGGGAATAACATAAAAGCTTTCTCTGTGTGTATTTCTCTCTAAGCTCCATCGTCTGTGAGCAGTTAGGTTGCAGACCAGACAGATTGCCCTGGGACACTAATTAATGCAGAGCATTTACTGACATTACATCACATTAAAACCAATTACACTTCCATTACACTCATCTACTTTACCCCTTCCTGTATATGTGCCTGTTGAATCCAATCCATATTTAATTTGGGAATGGATTAGCTAATGAGGTGGTAGAATCAGTTACCAGCCTGGCAGCAAGGCAGTGAAAGCCATCCATAAAACACTTTCTGATTTGGAAGTTTTCTCCGAAGAGCAGCAAAGAAAAAATAAGCTGGAGCAGGGCCTTTTCATTAATCCCATTTCCCCTAGGAATAGTCTGACCACAATTCCCTCATGTGGTCAATTTTATTTATTTATTTATTTATTTATTTATTTTTCTATTTCATGATGGTGTGGGGTGACAGTTACTGAGAAAAAGCATTTGTGCAATAATTGTTCAAGGATAGAGGAAAGGTTTACATCTGCACAAACTGACTCCAGAAAAATTTGCTTTAGTTAAATAGCATATGTTCTGGGATCTGAGTGATGCTCCAGAAATATTCTGTCAGTGGAATTATTCTGGAATAGTTCTAATTCTGTATCTAATGCCCTGTTCTTGTAATTTTTACATGGGGGCAGAAACAGAGGTTGCAGCAGTCAAGCAAACATGCTGTGCATGGAGCAGGTCAGTGTCCCACTAGCTGGGAAAGAGACCACAGTGACAGCTAACAGTGAGGCTCAGAGGTCTCAACAGGGAGAGGAACTGGGCATCTCTAGGGAGGAAGGGATACTCCTGGATGCTACCAGGGAGGAAACAGGAATGAGCCCAGGTCCAGGTAGAACAAAGAGAAGAGGGAAGAAAAAGGGTGGTGTGGGTTACATCAGCAGTATTTTATTTGCTGCTTAGTGTCAGTCTTGTACACTTCTTTAGCCAGGCTGGTGCTGGTGCCTGGCTTTTTGAACAGTGACAAGTGTTTCATACAGCTATATCTAAAATGCACAGTCAAGAGCATTTCTAAAATTGACAGCTGATTTTAATGGCTTGTAGCTTTCAATCATGAAGGGAAGAACAAACAAAACCTTTTTTCTAATAATGTTTACACAAGTCCCAAAGCAGGCTATTTTATCCTTTACTACAGTCAAAATAAACCAAACCAGACTGTCCAAAGAAAGGAAGAATGAAAGAGGTTTTTATCCAGGTTCTTGCCTCCTGTTCTCCACCCCCTATTCTCTGCAACAAAAAATTGATTGAATCATGGAAGATGGGGAATCCAGCATCACAGATTGCAAGGACATGCAGCACATCCACTTGCTTTATCAGACAATAGAACTGCCTTCTAGTCCCAGCTCCAGCCAGCCCTTTTAGAGCCCTGTTAGCAGCAACCTGGCTGAGCATGGCAGCTGGACAGGGCTGGGCTGGTCCCCATCGTGTGGCCACTGCTTTTCGTCCCCACTGCCTCACTCTGCTGCTGTGGGTGGCAGCAGGCAAGGGCCATGCTTTTGAGCAGAGGAGCTTGCCTAGGTGAAGTTGTGTGCAGCCTCACAGTTGAGGATGTAAAGTAGTAGTAGTCATAAAATGAAGATATTGAAACTATAATCCTCACTCCAGCCATGAATCCAGAACACACGAGGAGATGGTGCAAAGAGGAAAATGAACCACCTTAATGCAGAGTTCAGTCTCATGCACTTTTCAGCACATTAAACCTTTATTTTTCTTTATAGATGGACACAGCTTGCAAGGGACAAGTATCTTCTGTTTCTGATTTAGTGGTTTTAGCTTTTCAGCTCTAACATACTGAATTTTTGTTTTATTTCTAAGCAAGGTACATGGGAAGGAGGGAATACATGTGTGTGGTGCTCCCTGGTAAATTAGGATTATATTCGCTTGGTACTTTGAAAATATCATACGGATATCTGAAATAATTTTAATTATAGTATTTTAATCATAATTTTAATCATAGTATCTTATAGACTGGCCAAAGAATCATGCAACTCTTCAGCTACAATATTGTATTGATTATTTTACTCTGTTTATAATAGCAAGATTGCTGCTGGTACCTGAACTACATGGCTTAGAGGTTACCTGAGAGATGTTATAGTCCATGCAGGTGTGAGCATTCTCTAAACACTGAATCACAGTGCAGCATCAGCCAAAAAAAGCAGTAAAAAAAGGATTTGACAGTAGGCACAGAGAGGAAAATATGAGTTTTGGGTGCTGCAAAGATTTCTAAGATGCTGAGGAAACAGCAGCCACAACCATTAGCAACAATCTAAATACAAGTCTATGTGAGAGATAAAAGAGAAGACAGCACAGAAGCTTCTGCTCTTATTAATCATTGTAGAGGTAGAGCAGGGAGAGCAGGGAATTCAGGGTCTGGTTTGTCAGATTTGAATGCATGGAGGAACTTGGATCTGTACCAGTTTGGGAGGGCACCCTGCCACAGTGTGCCTTACATTTTGCCCTTTCAAGGTCATATTTAAAACTGTACAGTGTGAATGCACTTGCTAGGAAGCCAATGAAATTTCAAAGCAGTCCAAAACCATTCAAGTTGCTTTGAGCCCTGTCTCAGAATGCCCAGTGTGCCCAGCCCATCACCAAGCAACTCGGGGGTACACAGAGCTTTTAAATGTAAGGCATTTTAGCACAGTCCAAAGATGCTGTCATGACACATGCCAGCAGTGATTCACTGCCTCTCAGCTGCCATGTGATTACCTCCCCCCATACATTCTCTCTAATTATTGCTTCCTTAAAAAAAAAAAAAAATCATTGTGTTCTTATCTTTCCCATATAAAACCATCAACTTGTCAAAAAAGAGAGTACCTGGTAAAATTTTCCCCTTTTTTAACCTCATCTGGCTTCTTTCAAACTGAGCTATGCAAAGCTCTAGTGCAGCCAGACAAGTCCTCACTGTTGAGATTGCACAGACACTGGGGGAATGAGGGTGGGAGGAGCAGGGGAGTTGTTCCTGTAAGGGTTTTGCTGCAAGCCGCTGCATTCTGCACGAGCTCTCAGACACCTTGCAGTTGAGGCAGGGCAGGCAGCTAAAATGGAGCAGTGGGAGCCACATTCAACAGGAAAGCAGCGTAGCCATAGAAAAATATGATGGTAAATTGCATACTTCAGTGCAAGAAA
This sequence comes from Pyrgilauda ruficollis, assembly GCF_017590135.1. NCBI lineage: Eukaryota > Metazoa > Chordata > Aves > Passeriformes > Passeridae > Pyrgilauda > Pyrgilauda ruficollis. The sequence continues at coordinate 1,624,745 of NW_024529933.1, forward strand.
AGCTGCTGATTTAAACAGCCAAAAAAGTGAAAACTTATTTTTGTAATGAGACTTGTCCCTGGAAAGGAAGCAGGAGGTCCTTGAGTCATTCTTTGGAGTGTTTTATTTTGAGGCAGAGGATTTACTTTACTGACTGAAACTGGATTGAAGGATTACTGTGCTACAAGCAGGCCATCTGTCCATAACTGTATTAGACATGATAATGTTCTTTTCTTCACCACTATTAATACCATGGCTCCAGTTGGCCTGCTCCTCTGCATCGTCTGCCTGATCTGCCTGGTAAATAGGAGCTACAAGAGACTGCCCTGTTCTGAGATAAAAATATTTTAGCAAGTCTAAAAACTCCCATTGCAGGGTGAGTGAAGGAAAGGGAGCTTCTCTCCTCTGCCATGCAAGATGCAAAGCCCTGGTAGCTTTAAAGTTTTGTTGGTCAGTGCTCAGCAACAGAACCAGACCTCTCTACACCAGTGATGGCATTGAGACATTCACTGCATCAGGACAGCACTAGATCAGGACAGTGCCTTCTTACTTCTACCTTCTCAGAAAACTTAGGCAATTCTTAACTGAAGAGATTTGGAGAGGCATTCTGGATTTGTTACTTTCTTTTGCAGGTCTCCAGCTCCCTGCCAGGTGCAATTACAACTGTTGGCATATTTAGGATGAAAGATAGTGTTTTATGGGTTATGCAACCAATGTGGGGAGCAGAGACATGATGAAAAGAGACATCTGCAGAAAGCAATCTGCTTTTGTGACAGCAAAATTTCAGCTTATTTGCCTCTTTGGTTGTGACATCTTTTATTTTGGCAAAGGTAGCAAGTAATAAGTAGCATTTAATCATCAGAATACCCAGGGATACAAATGCACTGTGATTAAACTGGGACTTTCTTCTGCCACTATCTGGATCAGCAATTGAGTTTACAGCTGGAAAAAATGTCTCTTCTTTTATTTTTTTTCTCAGTTGGTACCTTTCTAGATGGCAGATAGGAGCCAAGCTTATTTTCAGTAGTTGTCAAGCTCTTTCTTCTACATTCCCTAAGCTTGTCCACAGCTCCTGAGCTCTGTTTTTCTTTTGCCAGGAGCTCAGAGCTCCTGGAGCTGCTGGTGGCAGGGCAGAAATTGTACAAGAAACAGTTCTTCCAGCAGCTTCTCAGAGCAAGGGACATTTCTCCCTTCTGCTGGCCATTGTATTGAGACACTCTCATCACTTTAGTTCTTAAACTGTGAGATGCCCTGCAATGCAGGCTATCTTAATCCAGAGGAAGTGAGGTTTCAAAATAACAGTGCATGCAGTGCCATTATAGAAAAGAAAAAGAAGAAAAGAACATTCCTTGGGCATAATGGTATCATTTTTGCCAATATCCTCTAACTTGATAAACAAGAAATAGAGCATTGATTCATAGCTAGTTGAAAAAAGAACCACAATTCTCACTAATAACATTTCTGGTTTCTGATTTGACAATAGCTGATAGCAGCTTTTATAGACCAATCTCTACTGAGCACATACCTGCAAGGAAATGGACTTGTGAGTTCATGCATTATAGAGGCTCAGCTCAGGAACAACTTGTACAAATTGATGGCAAAGGCCAAATCAAACACACAAAACCTGCTCTGACAGCAGCTGGTGAGGCACAGGCCTAGACGAAGTAGGTGATTTCCCTCTGCACTTCACCTGGAGTCCACGAGGTGCCCTGCTCTTCCAGCTGAGCCTGGAGAGAAAACAAATGTGAACCAACCCTTTGCAACAGCTACTTTTGCTAGTGAGTTCTTGCTTGCATGTGTAATTCCCACCTGAGTAAATGCTCTTCACTGCAAGGAAGGATTGCACAGCTTAGCACCACACTGTGGGCTGAGAGGAGGAAAAGTGAGTGAAGACACCATATGTGGGGAAAGTAAATATCCGTGCATTCCTGGTGCCAAGGAGAACTTCTCAGGTTCCCCTTGACTCAGAATTCCAAGGAAAAACATCATCCTGAGGAGAGATACTTCTTGCTGTGTTTGCTCTTTGTGGAAGAATGCTTTTGTAGTTCTATTTCTGATGGAAGATGTGTAGGGCTCAAGGGTAGTCTTAACATAAGAGGCTAAATTACTGTGATCACTTTGTGCTTCTTCTCCCTCCAGGTGCTGACTGAGCCTTTTAACATAGCTTGAGTGGAGATGCTTCACAAAAGGTATTTCAGGTTTAGTAAGCAACTAAACCAGTTCTAAAAAAAAATTAAAAAAATATAAAATAAAATATAAAATAGAATATTTTTTCCCTGCACATTGTTGTCAGGTTATTTATAACACTAGCATGTGTGAGCCTAAATAAGCTTGATTAACAGCAGAGAGTGAACTGTTTTTCTGCATGCATCAGATTATTTGAATAGAGAAACAATCTCAAGAGCTGTAGCTATTCCACTTCTGTGGATTAACTGTTTATTAGTGCAAGGAGGGCTGATTATGCAACTGCTCTGAGCATGCAAGTGCAGAGTGGACAGTGATGGACCCAGGGAAACATCAGATATTGTGTCACTAGAGGAACAGATAGTCCTTCCCAGTGGTCCTGCAGAATCACAGGCTAACATATAACATGAGGAAAACTGATTTTCAAGTCATAGGTGTTGTTAAAGAATGCATGGGAGCCTCTTGGTGGTGAAGCTATGTAAGTGTATCTTCTGATGGACTTTGGCACAGAAGAGGCTTGCTTTGCTAGGATCAATGTGATCCCTGACAATAAATCCTGGTCATTCCCCAAGTTCTCATTCAGACTTGAGGGACCTGTTTTTTAAGTTTTAATACACTCTTTCAGAAGAAAAAAATGTATGAGTTTGTTTCTGGAGACATGTAAGTTTTCAGTTCTATAAAAAGGAACTGCCCTCTCGTGGATCTCAAATATTCGTTTCCCTTGCCGTGACTAAACTGCAACAAAGATGTGATGTGATACTGCACACTGAAGCTTTCTTGTCCTCAGGAAAAATATGTGAAAGGTAGGGTCAAGCAAAATGGAGATATCTTCTAATCTAATGCAATGCAATTCCCTGTGCTAAGTGGAAATGGCCTGTTGGATACCTTTTCTAGAGGAGAAAAGAAGAATGAATCAGGAAAACTGCCATAAGAAAACATTATGCTGTCCACAGCACAAGAGGTAGTTTGCTTTATTTTTGGTCTGAGTGCAGACTAAACTAGTGCAGACTAGAAATCTACATTTTCTCCAACAGGATATCATTAGCTATCACTCACCTGCATTCTCCTAGCAGTGAAAAACTGGTTCCTTACATGTAGAAACATATGGCTAAAGCAGTAGGTGCTGCAAACTTTTGTTTTCAGTTTCTGAGGTACCAAAAGGTATGTTGTGCATTCAGGAGGATAAATACAATTGATACAGACAAATGAAAATGGCAAATGCTGTCTACTCTGCTGGTTCTCATCCACATTTTTTTAGCTAGCTTGGTGTTCTGCTGTCACTAATTCTTTTTAAGCATGTATTTTTCTGTCTTCATTTTGCACTCATCCTGAGTACATGTGCTGCAACAAGCAAGAACTCTTCAGCAGATGTTTCTGCTTTGGGGACTCTGGCATCCCATACTTGGATATTTCTTGAGAACTAGAAATCCTGACTGGGACATTTCATTTTTCTCACATGAGCTATGGGAGCACCACAGAATAAACTCTAATCAGTACTGATTCCTGTAGCTTGTATTAACATTAATTTCTCAACTTTAGGGACAGAACATACCCTTAGCAAATTTGAAGATGATGCTAAACTGAGGGAATGCTTAACATGCTGATCAGCATAGTTCCAATCCAAAGAAACTTGCCTGAGACAAACTCTTCTCAACAGTGGTAAGTGGTATAAAAAGAGACAGAAGTCACATGTTGCAGCTTGGCAGGCTCAGGTTGAACATTAGGAAAAATCTTCTTCACTGTGAGGCTGGTGCTGCACTGGAACAGGTTACCAGAGTGGCCAGGGACTCTCTGTCCTTGGAAGCTCCTGGGACTCAGCCAGGCAAAGCAACAGCTGATCTGATCTAGTGCTGGCTACAGCCCTGCTTCTTATGTGGGACAGCACCAGAGGCACCCAGAGATCTCTTCCAGCCAGCACTCCAGTGCTTGTGTGAATTTGAGGGATGCAGTGAGCCAGTCTAAAAGAATCCTATTGCAGTCAAGCTTTAATTGAACAGCCTACAGTTATGAAGTGTTACTGAGAAGTGAGCCATGTCTTCATGTACAATAGGAAATCTATTTTCCCAACTCGTGCTACATGTGTTTACAAAAGTTACACCAGAGCACATGAGTCCCTAGTGAGGGCAACTTTTCTTACTGGCTTTTGGCCCAGTTCTGGAAGGCTTGTAGGACATGCCAACGTGTAAGTATAGATTTTGTTTTAAACCACTGCATCTATTTGTTGCTTGGTTAAACTCCAAAAGTATGTGCATAAATCTATAATGAATAATGAAGAGGATTTGCAAGTCCTTAGCTGGCTCCTGGTGTGGTGGTTGTTCTGTTCCTGAGGTACCTCAGCTATGGCTGACACTGAAGAATTAGGTCAGACAAACTGAGTGTACATTTTACATTGAGCACATCTGTGTCCCTTATTCAGGTTACCAGTTCATAACATAGCATATCTGCATTCCAAGTGAAACTTCCATGAAAATACAAGCTGCTCCTACCTTATGAGTCCAGTTCTTCTTTCCAGGAGGAAAATCCCCCAACATCTGCAGAAGTGATAACTATTTCAGCTGGGAGTGTTTGATGTTCCTTGTGAAATACACCCAAAACAGCTGAGGAGCGTTTTAGAAAGTAAAGAGGGCTTGCAAGTAGTCCATGACATGCTTTAGCTCTTCACCAGATTCCTGTCGTGTTCCACTAAAGCCAAGAATGTTATTACTCTGGTTGATGCATTATTCATAGGACTCATTAGTTTGGTGTCACATGGCCAAAGTTATTTTTTCACAGTATCTTGTTTCAGTATGAGTGAAAAGTGTAGAACTTAAATTCAAAGCGTGTTCCAGGCCTGTGGAAACCTTTTCTAAGGATCTTTTTTGAGTAACCCTGTACAAAACCTGAGGGAATGGCATTATATATTGAGACATTCTCATTTGACTGCAGTATTTGGATAATAATTTGTAAGAATTTGTGCTGTGTGAGTTTAAACATCATGAAACTCAGATGCCCACTGCCCAGTTCCATGTACTTTTCCAGAATAATTTCATGTTTCTCTACTTGTTTTCATAATTTTTATGTTCATGTACTTTTATGATACTCTTATTCCACAAAGAGAATGATTATACCCAGTGTAGAAGAGGCCCTTATCATATTCAAACCTCATGATGTGACCACTATTTTCTGATAAGTTTGAAAGGGTTGCAGGATGTCATTTGCAGCTAAGAGCAGGTAAGTTAGTGAGTCTTCTACTTGGCAAAGGCTTCTTATCAGTAGAGAGATAAGAACTATGGTGAGCATTACATGCATGTAAACAAAAAGGAAGTTATAGGCTGCCACTGAAACTTTGTATATTTGCTCCCTTTCAAAAATATTGTACTTTGAGGCTTCCTGATTTGAACTTTGTCTTCTAAATATGGAAATATTTATATGTCTTATTAACTGAAAAATGTCCTTCAAATCCTTCAGCCAGCATCTTGTTGTCCAGTATTGTGTCTTTAGTTTTCAACATTGACATTTGTTTATGGTAACTTAGTTGGCATAATTTAATACAAATTACTTCATCCAGGAAAGTAAGAATAACACCGTTCAAGTACTGTGACTTTTTTTTGTTTGATCTTCACTCATGCTTTAATTTCCATATAATTTATATGTTATAGGAAGCCAGAGACAGAATTAGTGTCAAGAAAAGCCAGAAAGAAAACATTGCTCAAACATGCAAGATTCTCCTAGAGTCAGCTCATTCAGCCATTATACGAAATAAATTTGTACAAGGCTCTTTTTGTCACATCATTTTATCCTGAAGCTGTGATTTAGTCAAACCAAAGAACAGAAAAGTACGATGTGCTATAATGGACTTGTGTACCGAACATTTACTTGTGCCTTTTTTTAAGCTGTTACATTGCCCTGTTTTCAGCCCACTGGACAATGTATGGGGCTCACAAGCTGCTTTATAGCCCTGCCAGCTGCCCTCTGTGTGGTGATAACAGTCATTCATGCCTCCTCTGCTCCCAAAACACTAGTGGCCCATTGGCAACAGGAGTAGTGTGTCTCAGCAGCCACCCCTCTGAAGGACTCCTAGCTGGGCCTTCAGAAAGGCTGAGATCAACATTTAAAGTAGATGCAGTTACCCACTCCTTTATAGTAACTCACTTCTTTATGAAAGATCCATGGTTCTGAAAAGCAACTGTGCTTTAAACAGCAATTAAAGATTTTTAAAAAAAAAGTTTGGGCAGAGGCTTCCATTAAGTATTGCTGTTAATCTTTCTGCTCCTGGTCTTTTTACACAGGTATCATTGAATTAGTGTAAAGTCATATGCATAAAAAATTAGGAGACTACTGTGTAGAATACATTTTTTCTTTAAACAATTACTTATTATTGACATGAATACTTGATGCTGGCGATACCGTTTGGTGTGTGGCCAAGGATAAAGACCCATAAGGATTATGCATGGTTTAGGAAGAGAAGCTGGAAGTAAGGATGATATTCAGCTAGGAATATGAAAGAGAGATCTTGTGTGAGTTGGGTGCATGAATATCCATCCTAATCAGAGGAGAATCAGTGTTTTATTTAGCTTTTTTATAAATATCTAACCAGCGGAAATTCTTTTAAGGTACTTGAATTGCACTGGCAAGTATGACACCCGACACAAAGGAGCCCTGTGCTATTCAGTATACAAATGAAAGTTGGGAAAGACACCATAAGATAACTGAAACAGCAGTGTGTGGACAAATGGAAAAGCCCTCCAGTGACTGTGCTGGGAGTTCAGACATCCAAACCACAGGTAAATCCATAGAGGTAGTACTTCAGACATCTGAATTTGAGTGTAATGAATAATCTAAGTGACTGAAGAATAGTCTTCACTGTAGCTGAGGAGGGTACAAAGCCATTTTATGTATATGCCTAATGATCCATTAAAAAAATTGTTCCAAATTGTTTGACTTGTTATAGGTGAGGCTTTATTTGATAGTGATCCAAAATCTGATATCCTTATCTAACAGCTGTGTAAGAGTAGCCTTTCTGGGCAATGGCAGAGCTCAGAGGGTTCCATTCATAAATGTCCCTAGCTTTTGTTCACTGATGCCTTGATGGACATCTTGGTGACTTACTAGGCTGTCCTGGCTCCTGTAGGAATAAGCCTAAATATTTGTAAGGTTTCTTTGGTCTCAGTAAGTTACAGAGTTGTCTTTGTTGCCCTTTGCAACTGCCCTGGGTGCAGCCCCCCTTCAGAGAAGCAAGCTCCAAGGATGTAATTATACCCTCCAGGTGTGTGGACACACAGGAGCTGTTTCCTAGAGCACAATACCTGAAGGCAGTGTGTTGAAAAGTTGGTTTTCTCAGAAACTCTGAGCACTGGAAGAATCTTTTGTACTGGCAAGGTTTTCACTTCCAACTGTGTGAGAAACTCATGGATCTCGGAAAAACAGCAAAACATCTGAGTTTTTACCCTTGCACTGTGTTCTTTGGACTTAGTCCAGATGCTTCAAGGTCTCTATAATTCCTCTTACACATCTTCTATACAGCCCATTTTTCTCCTCCCTGAGTATTGCCCTGTATATAAAACTAAATTCCTTGTCAGCTGAAACTGATGAATTGATTTCTGTGACATTTTGTTCAGATACCACTGATCTTTTTAAAGAGGCATCTGAAGGGCTTCTTACCTTTTGGATCCCAGAGTATATTCCTACATAATTTTTCAGGGGTCTAAGCCTCCTTGCCATTATCTCCTGAACTTTTCATCACCTTTCTCTCTTGTTGTGACAGTGACATTCTGGTATTTGCATTGCTTAGTCAAAAGTTGTGCTCAGAGAGTAAATGAAAAAGCCAGCAGACTCACAATGAGAAAGCACAGAGGAGGCACCAGGTACAATTCAGCTTTTTCCCTGGTCCTAAACTGTATCTGCCCATTGAAGAATACTCTGTTATATCTCCAGTTTAAAGAAGCTTTCAGTATTACACTCATTTCATCAAAGCAATAGTGATTTGCAGTAGCTGATAGCCTAGTTATGTTCAGATTTTTAGAAACAGCCCAGCAGACAAGTGCAATGAATGTAAAGGATTATCAAATAAGCGCTATTTTTGGTTTATTCTATTACATATCTCACTGGTGTCAGAAATGCTTGTGTGGCTATCTTTGAGGGAATAATTCTTCCATTTCAATTTTGGTTTCTTCATTCTACCTGGTGGATTATTAATTTTTTTTCCCCATGAAATCACGTTGCAGCAGAAGACCATAGCCTCTTGGGTGAAACACTCAATGGGCAGAAACTGCAATCTGGCCATTTTCAAGGGGGGAATCAAATTACAGTTTGCTGTATAAAGCACAAACAAATTTTGGTCTGGTTAGCGCTTATCTATTTTTGCAAGTACATCACTTTGGAAAGAGACTTGCTCAGCTAATCTATGGCTGTCATGGAAATGTAATTTTTCCTTCCTCTGAACCAATCCTGGGCACCTGGCAAGCTTGCTTGTGCACCCATGCATTCAAGTCTATCAGTTTCCATGGAAACCCATCAAACTGTCGCACCAATTTTCTAACATGCTGCCACTTCACAAACACAGGACAAGTTGTTTTGCACAAAATTCCTCTATAATGCAGTTCTGTTTTCTCTCCAGAGACAATACAGCAAGACTAAATGTTTATACATTTAGATGGCAAAAATTGCTTCTTATTGCAGGTAAACCAGCTCACCTATGTGAGAATGTTTCAGAATGCTTTCAGAAACTCTCTGAAAAATACATTTTAGGCTATGGAACACCCCATCTTTCAGTGAGAAAAATGAAAACTTTCTTTTAAAAAGTATATTTATTCTTTGATTTCATTAATACACCTCTTATGTCTCTGGGTGCCTTCTGGGAAGATATTTGAATTCCTAACTCAACACAGCTGCTTCTTTTGTGAGACTGCCATGCTAACTTTCAAGTTAGTTTGATGAAGTTGTTAAAGGAGTTTAAGAACATGAAGTCTTTGACAACAGGAGAGGGGAGTCAGAGTTCCATGAGGTCTTGTTCACTCTAGGACTTAAGGCCCATCTAGTGGCTAAAAAAATCCATGGCTTTTTGGTTATGAATAATTCAACAAACAACAAACAAGTTTTCAGAAGAACTTCAGAATCTCAGAGGTACAGACTTGTCTGGTACTCTCTCATCTCTTTCCAAACATGTAGGTTTCAGATATGGTCCAACACATATATTCCTCCTAGCTTTTCTGTTTGAGTAAAACTCATGGCATGCAACTCAACGTCTATTTATTATTCAGCTGGTAGAAAGTAAATAAATATCCTGACATAACCATTTTTTGATTCACGCACTGCTCATTTAAAAAAAAAAATGATTCCTGAATCTTAGAAGCTACCAGCTCCTGTAATGAGGATTATGTTCTGAGAAATTTTTAAATATCAAGTCTTTTTCTGCATTTGTTTCTTCCCTATGCAGTACTGTTTCATTAACATCAGCAGTTGACCTTCATCTAAACTGGAGAATCATCAAACATGATGATTTCATGGTTCCTCATTTTGGAACAACAAAAAGTAGTTAATGGTACATGTGAGATGAAGCTCAAAGAGGAAGTTCAAAATGAGGACAATTAGTTGTCAGGAGCCATAGAATTAATGCCCATCAAAATTTGCAAGAATTTTTGCTTTATCCACTGAATTTTTATAATAGAGATCAGATGAAGTTGGTAGCTGAAGGGGCATAAACTGGACAAATGCCTATTTATCAAGAAACAACTTTCAGCGGAGGAAACAGAATAGTGGATACCATAAAAGATTGAATACACTTAATATTGGCTTGCTTAATGGAAAACTTTGCCTACGCCATTAGCTTTAATTTAATGCTAATTTGCCCATTTAATAACAATTGATATTAAATAGTTTCCTATTTAACGTTAATTGAAAATCACTGGTCTCCTGTTCCAGACAATATTTAACGTCACTTATTTCCACTAGTGACAAAAAATGCATTTTTATTGTGGTCTAAAAACTTTGCAGGAAACATAAAGTACAGAAGAAGCATAGATCAGTCAGTATAACTATACACTTTAATTTAATTCTACTATTATTTTAAAAATGACCATCAAAGCCCTAGAAACATAATTAAATGCCACAAACCACAAAGGATACACTGAGACGAGACTACAGTGGCTGCAGACTGAGTCATATTGTGTTTGCTTCCTTTACTTTTTTCCCTCATTTTTTCTTTCTGGTTGAGCATGGGCATAAAATGGTTGTGGTAAGGAAAGGGATTCTGGTTTGGCTGACACCTTTTCCAGATTAAATCATGTACTCACCTCCTGACTTTCCAGGGCAGGTGCCACTGGCCTGCCAACAAAAACTGGTGGATAATGCCTCAATTTACATTCACTGTTTTGCTAGCTCTATGAATATACACTGAAATGATGGATTATGGATTCCAGACTGTCTGTGAACTCTAAAAAGATGCTCAGCACTGTACAGCCTCTCCCTATGGGTATCTGTGAGCTTTCTTTTAGGTACAGAGTGTAGCTCTTTTTGGAAATTATATTCTATTTCTACTGCAGGTGTGCTTGTATCACATGGACCACACGTGTAGACTGTTTATAAAATATCTGCGTCACTTCCCTCATGCATGTACATGCCCAAAGTAAACAGAGTATGTAACACCTGAGGGTGGGATCAAAAGCTGAAATATTTTCACATGCTATGTATGGTAAGTACATTTGCATCATTATTTATAAGTGGTCTGTCAGTCTAGCTGTCTAACCTGCTACTGATGTCAGGGTCTTTGTACCTACCTCAGTCTTGATGTATTTCTTTGCTATCATTTTGTTTCTCAGGATTTGACTAATTTGACACAAGTTCTCACAGTTTTGTTGTCGGTGCATTATCTTACTGGTTTATTTCAAAAAGTACAATGAATAAATTATACTATTGCCTCTTTCCTACATGCTGGGAAAAAGCTCTAATTGCTTTCTGTCATGAAGCAGGCATGGCTATTTCCTAAGTAATTTATCTTCTCCAGAATAATCTCCCACTGAGAATACTCCCTCCTTGTTGTAAAAATTATGTATTTTGGAGGGTTATAACTAATATCAGTGATGTTATTAATCTCCACAGCATTTTCTAACCTTTTAAACAAAAAACCAAAAAACCAAAAAACCAAAAAAACAACAACAACAACAAAAATAATAACAACCATCATAATTTATAATGTTAAGGAATTAAATTATTCCCTGAAGGAAAATAGGTTTCCTGCACAATTCTCAATTCTTTTCCACAATGAATAGAGCTTGTAACAGTCTTTTAAAAGCAAAGCTTATTGTAGAGAAGTAGGAGGCAATGCAGATGGCATTACTTTCCTGTGTGCCTCATTGCTCCTGCACATGGAAAGTGAAGAATGAAATCAGGGGAATGCTGATGGTAATAGGTCGATTTTGGACAGGAGCTGGCATGTCTGTTGTGAGCAGCACTGACAGATCACCCTCTTTTCTGATTCTGATTTGTGCTGACATACAAACATCCCTTTATCTGAATCAGTATGAGGCATTGAACACACCGAGCTATTGCTCTCCCACTGCTTGCACTGATAATTCATCGTCTGCAGTAAAATTTGACAAGCATAAAATTTTGAAAAGGTCAAGTTTGGGGTCTCCTGAGGTTATTTTTGACCTTAGTTTTGACAGCAAATGAAGGAAATCAGTAGCTGTGTGCATTTTGCAGGTCCATTAAGCAAGTGAGGCCTGGCAAGTTGCTGTTATTAGTAGGATTAGTGATAGCCACCTTTCCATAGCTAATGGAAGCCAGAGTTGACATTAGAGTCTGGCAAGTACAGAAGGGCTGGCATGACTGCAGGGACAACATAAATGCACACAGCAATTGATTGTGAACAAATAGGAGCTTTCCAAAGTGGAAATACTACTGCTTTGAGACCATAAGTCCATATCCTGGTAGGGTCTTTGAGGTATCAGCATTTCAGAAGGAGGCACTAAGGCTTTAATGACATTTGTTGTATGTTCTTGTTCATGGTGACCTGAAATGTCTGAACTTCTGGTCTAACAACTGTGGTGTCTTATCCAGCTGGAACAGGAAAGTAATCCTCTCTTAAAAGATGACTTTGCAGGGTCAGATTGGAAGGTTTAAGGAACTGTCCCATACCAACCTTTGCCATCTCCAAAGGCAACAGTAGGGAAACAAATACTCCTCTAGGGAGTAAATCTGTGTGCTTACTCATTTGTACCAGCAATAAATTACAGCTGTGGTGCTCCTACTAACACTAACAGGTGTGGTCTAAGAGGAGCCAGCTTCAGTGATGAAGTTACTTGTTCAATAAATATGTCAGAATCCATTTCCCATGTGCATCAGAAGAAGAAAGTCCAGTTAGTTGAAACTTAGGTAAAATGTAAGAACTCTGTGCTAAGGAATGATCATGTCTGGGAGACAAACCCCTCCTAAATTAAATTTATAGATGTGAATCCTCTTTGTCAGTTTTACCTTGTTGATGTTAGCCTTTACAGGATAGTCACAGAAAGAAAAGGAGGAATTAATGTAGCAGGAATACTGTGACCTTGGTATTAATGAGGGAGCCCTTCTTCTGAGGACAAGAGGAAAGTTCAACAGAGAATTTATGAAGTGGCTTTTGACAATTTAGAAGCACTAATATAGGCTTTGGCCAAATCAATATAGATAATATTTATTCATTCAACTGTACAGATTTTTAGTAGTGGCTTGATTTGCTTTCATAACTTTTTTGGTTTTACAAAATCTCACCTTCAGGGAATAAAGGAGGAGTTTGCTTTAAGATCATTCCTCTCTTTCAGGTTTTGATTTGGTCTATTTAGAAAGGAAGATAAATCCTTTGTAATGAAAAAGAGAATGATACAGGAAAAGAGGACTGGATCAAGAGCTTGTACAGGCCCACAGGCTGGTCCACCTGTTTTTTTTGGCAGTCAGAGACCTTCTAGCCACATTCCCTTGCTGTCAGCAGTTTCACCTGTCAGTCAGAAGTTCTGGTTCCTCCTATCTGCTCCAGCACAGCACTCCCAGGACAGGGAAATACCACATCTGCCTCTTGGCACAGGCTCTTCAGCCCAGTTTTGTGATGGCTAGCTGGCAGCAATGCACTTACATGCTGTTGCAATAATAGCAAAAAGTAATGAGGAAAGACAAGAAACTTCAGCCAGAGAGAACTGATTTCACTTCCAAAAGGAAAAAAAAAATAAAAATTGGTGTTTCTTTGAAAAAAGTAATCTCAAGTCAATTCAGAAAGTGTTGGAATTACAGGCAATATGGTGCTGTTTTGTTCCCTACTCGATTTCTGTTTTAGCTGGGCAGTATGTCAGTTTATTTTTTATTTATAATTATTTTATAAACTCACAGCCAGCTCAGCTAAATGAGTTCATCCTTAGAAACAGGCCATCATTTATTATGAATTGTGCCATGTAAGCTGCCCCAGCCTCAGGCGTTTGTGCCTTTTAGTACCTTGTGGCCCAGAGAGCATAATGATAAACCCTCATAGTGATACCTTCAAAGTCATGTCCTGTTCTACACTACCATAAAATCCTCCAGACTGAATCAATACCAAACGTGGCTATGATAGGGAGGAAGGAAGGAAGGAAGGAAGGAAGGAAGGAAGGAAGGAAGGAAGGAAGGAAGGAACTTTCATAGTAGCAAGAGATGTGATGAAAAGTACTCATTTAGGGAAGAAAAATAGAAAAGAAAACAATAAAAAAACAGTGTTAGGAGGTGAAATAAAACTTAAGTCTTGAATTCTGCTGTGACTATTTTATCTTTGGAGGACTTCTTTCTCTAAGGGTGATCTTCTGGTGATATTTACCTGTACAAGGAGCTTTGACAATATACCTAAGGACTATGGGAATGTTTAAGAGGATGGTTCGGAAAACAAGACATGATTTGAGCAGTGCTGGGTTTCAAGACAGACAGCATCTTGAGATGTTAATTAAGTCCATTTGGAAATATTGTGAAGAATATATAGTATTTTCTGTTAGAACCATGCCTTGAATGTGATCCTCGGTGGATCCTTCTAGTGCACAAGTTTTGGACTTAACTGGGGCTGTTTGTAGTCACCTGTAGCCACCACTCTTCCATTTGCTGATATTTTCACTCAGTTTACATGACAGTGGGTAATAAATAAATAAATAAAAAATAAATCTGTTAGATTTCTGTCTGACTTGTGGGCACGTGGATGTGCACTATGCCATGAAGAGCTACGGAAATTATGTCAGTGATGTTAAAATGTTGTAAGTACATGGTGTAGCATTGTAGCTCTGAGGGTTTAAAGCAATACAGCATCTGCTGGATAATTTCATTGTCACTAACAACTGTCAGTGATAGTGGGAGGTGGCAGGGAAAAATCACCAGTCTGATTTACACTGAATTCTTCTTGCAAATGTTCCTATCTAAAAGGTTTCCAAACAATTATTAGTTCTTTGCATTAGAGGTAGTAATATTTTCTCCTCTGTGAAGAAGAACACAGTGACTGCATCTTGTCTGCATCCCTTGCTCTGAGAAAGACAAAGTTTTAGAGAAACCTCAGTTGTCATTTTGCTTAAATTAATTGAGTTGCTCTGGATCCTACACGGCATTTGCCTCCTGGGCTCCCCAGGCAAAAATCTCAGCACTCAGTTTCTCTTGAGCTGGAGATACTTTCTCACAAGATCCTTTGCTGAACCAAAGCTCAGCAACCAGCAATTAGTTTTCTTGTATGTTTGTAATAATGTGTTCCAACCCTTGGGTTGGAATCACTTTCATTGGTCAATATTTTAATATTAGAAGGCATTGGGAGAGGTAAGCCTGTTTAGTGTAATTTTTTTGCAAAAGCTATTTAGTATTGCCACAGAGGAGCTATATTTTATTTAAAATTTTTTGCAAAACCTTCATTTTTCACATTTTTTAACATGCCAAAACTTCCCTTTAAAGGGGCTTTGAAAGGCAAGCATTAAACTGGAAGAAAAATAACTTTCTATGAAAAAAGGTGGGATTTTTTTCCCTTAGTATGGAAAATAAAACATGACAAAAACCTGGCTTTTAAAAAATCTGAAATAGATAAGTGCATGCAGTAGTTCTTGACTGCCATTTTTCAGTCTACAAAATTACTGATATTGACTGCATTTAGTATATTTGTACAGAGTATGTAGCATAAGATACACAATATACTTATGAAATAGATGGGTAGGACTGCTGCTGTGCTGTTTCATTGACTTATCATATACATAAGGAGCCAACAAATGTGTGTCTGTGCCAGACAGTAGGATCAAGGGCCACACTAGAAATTGAGATCTTAGCTCTTTTTTAATCATAGGTCATAAACCAATTTATTTCACACTAATTTTATAGATATTTACAATTAAATTGAATTGTGCCTTCTCTGAAGCCATCTCTTCCTTTGACTGCATCTGAGCTTCTAGTGAAGAAAAATTACACTGAGCTTGTGTCATCCTTAGCAAGATGTTATCTTGACATAACATGCAGGGGCAAACAAGGGGAGGTGCCTTATTGCAAGAAGAAGAAGAAGAGGAAGAAGAAGAAGTAGCTTTTACTACTGTCTGGTGAGGTAAAATATTTCAATCTCTCCAGGTTCCTTCAGGGGAGTGCTAGCAAGCATACTTATCTTCTTCTCAATTCTAAGTGGTGCAAAGACTGAAGAAAAAGCAAAACTACTATAGGCCTCTATAATATGGCTCAAACACACTGAAGGTCATACAGATCTGCCAGTTTGAGAATTGTATTATTGAATACTGAAAACTCCAAAATAATAAATAAAAAGTATTCTAGGAAAGCAATATGTTCTGTTCTGCAAAAAGAATATTTGATTTTTTTCTGAACTTGAAGCCATCTAGTAACCTGAGCATTTCAAATGGTATTCCTGAAAGAGAATTCCTAAAATGTGAAACCTATTTTAAACCATGAATGAATTTCTACTGAATTGTTATGGATTCTTCATTCTTGAAAAATGTGGCATTAAAAATTATTATTCTTCCACAGAGAACATGCTTGTCCAGAAAGAGATAATTCAGTCCTGAAAATCATGTGATCTGTGGTGTGCTTTTGGCCAGACTAGACTGTCATAGTGGCACACTGGGATTATTTATGGATGTATCTGTGAGGAAATGCTCACAGAGGAATCTGCCACTCATTTTTGTTGAAGAATTTTTATTGATGACTGGTCTTTATTTTAACTTTTTTTTTTTTTTCTTAGTGTGCCCCAAAACCAAATTCTAATTACCAGCTTATGGGGGGAAAGCTTAGAAAAACCTGTCTTAATTTCCTCATGCAGATGTTTAGATGCAAGCTAGAGGGGTGGATAAGAGAGGTGGAAAGCCAAGGGAAGGGCTCTCCCAGTTTGTTAGGTGTGATATTGTGTTGTCAGTGCCTCATGATGCTCACAGTGCTGGAAGCCTTGGCAGCTCTGTCTGGCAGTCACAGCCACAAACAGCAGCAGACATCTTGTTTAAAGGATGAGAGAATGTTTTTTGCTGCTGTTTCAGCTTTGGGTCAGTGTTTGTTTCTCTGTTCTCTGGATAAAGCAGCTATTGAAGGAAGTGAGAGAGAGGCTGCAAGCAGAACAAGGACTAGGAAAGGAAGCGCAGTGTTCAGCAGCTTCAAATTCTGTTCCTGACACCAGCAACAAAATTGAAATAGTGCAAAATCCTTAGTGTTGGTCCTGCTCTCGCATGTGCTACAGTTTGAGGAGAAGGAGCATTATCCAGCTTTTCTCTGCTCTGTGAGCAAGGAGGCACAAAGCCCTTTCCTTAGAAACAGTCCAAGCTGGAAAACACCCACAAGGATCATTGAGTCCTGCTCTTGGCTCTGCACTGGGCGACTCCAACTCCACACTTTTGCTGATTTATAAATATTTATGTAGACTTTAGAGAAGTTTCTGGCTTTTAAGTTACTGCAAAATGTACCCAGGATGGTCTAAAATTTTGTTTTTCTTGTAGGAGATGAAATAGATCCATACAATTCCTTTGTTTTTTCCTATACCTCAAATTTTGCCTGGGCAAAACTCTTGAATACTTGTAGTATTTTTGTTTGAGAAACGCTTGCAGTGAAGGCATAACTTCTTTGTTAATGTTGACGTATAGTCTTTTACGATCAGAGCAATTAAACTGTTGCTGTTTAAGGTGAATATGTATGGCAGGAATGTATTTGTGCATATTCAGCAAGAGCTTGAGGATGAACCCAATGGAAAAATAAATAATGGCAGTGTACTGGAATCTCAAGGTAAAAAATGCTATGACTAAACTAATGATGATGCTGGTTTATATAATGTCTCCTTTAGTGGAAAAAAAGCATGACATATTCACATTACATTATTTTGGCCTCCCCAGATTGCCCTTCTTAGGGAAATGGAAAATTTTCTTTTTCAAGAAATGATTGCAGGATTTCTGTTTTGTTTGTTTTTCAAATTTTCAATGTTGTGCATAAAAGCAAAATTCATGTCAGTGTGTCCACCCTTGAAGTGCTGCATGGATAAATTAGTGGCTACACCTAAACATACATTTTTTTTCTCACTCACCTACAACTCTTTCTCCCCCCAAAAAGGTGAATAACTTGAATTAACAAGAATTTCCAAATAATATTTTTAAGAGTCTGCTGAACAAATATCTGTTTCAATGATTTGAGCTAGACTTTAACTAAGAGACTGAAGAAATAAAACAAGAAATTGTGAGAGGAAAAAGACTAGCTATCCATCATCTGTATCAGTCTAGCTTTTATTAGAACTCTTCTAATTTGATTTAATCTCTGCAATGACTTCAAATTTCTGATTTCATAAATTCTCCTAATTAGTCTTGGCACAATTACTGTGCTCCCTGATTGTGATCTCTTACAAGGTGTCAGGGCATGTCATTATACTAAGAGTGCACATGACAGAGTTAGAGGGATGTATCACAACATTCTAAATGCTGTCTGTCCCTCTGTCCTTGGAAATCCACTCCTGAAACAATTACACTGGTGAGGAAAGGCTGTAACAGGTCAAAGATGCTTCTGAAATATCATCCTTGTTGTACCCTGGAGTGGTACCCACTGATCCTTAGATTCTGCATTGAGAAAAAATTTTGTCTCAATTGATGAGGAATTGATTTAATTCCTGAAGGAAGACCCTGAAGTTGAAGATGGATTTCAGCCACACTCTATGTTTTTTACCTGATAATATTTAAATAATTCCACCTTGTTATTTCCTGTATATCTCAAGGAAGTTGAAGTCCTCTGCAGCTCAAGTGCAAGGCAAGAATGAATACAGTTCATTTGTCAAAGTGTCACTGACTTATTTTATAATAACCTGTATAGTAGCCACAAGTTTCAGATTTATTTCTCTGGTGTGACAGTGAAAGCAGTTTTGTTGCAGATAAATTGACACTGGAAACAAGCTCTGCCTTTCTCTTGCAGCATTCCTGTGGGCAGCAACCACAACAGGGCCATGGGAATCTTTGAAGGAAAATTTTAGTGCGCAATAAATAAACATTCATAAATTATCAGATGCCACAAGACAACTTGCTGGAAATGTAAGCCACAAAAAGAGACCCACACTCAAACCCAGGGATCAGCCTGTGTCCACATATAGGCACACATACACAATATATAGGCACACATACACATGCTCCCACACTATGTAAGAGCAAGCAAAGGTTTTCCTGTTTCACAGTAACCATAAATGTATAAAATCTTTTTACTTACTCACCTTCAGAATTTAATATCCACACAGGGAGGAGCAATTAGGCAAGTGCTAGACTTTATCATGTCAGTGTTGTTAGGGGAAACTTGTTAACATTTAGAGAGGATTTGAAGGGGGTTTTAGCATTGTATGGATTTGGCAATATCCTAAGGAGAGAGGGAAAGTAAGGAAGAGCTTAGAGAGCACTTTCCCAGTAGGCTCCTGTAATTTATGATCTCCGGGAATATAGAAGAAAGGTGTGAATGAGCTGGGACATGTCAATGTCTTTCATTTCCCCTGTGGCATGTGCCATCCCCAAGACGTGTACCTGTAATTATCTCACTTGCTTTAGCACCAGAGTTGTTTATCAGGAAAGATGTGTTTCCCATTCTTCCTGCATTTAGTGGAAATAAGATACTCCTACTGGCTTTGTGACATTTAGAGCACTCAATTTAAAAGAGATGTTTTATTTTCTTTTCAAGTGCCTTCTCTGTTAGCTTCATACTTTTGAGACTATCCACAGAGTAACAGTGTGATGATTGTTTTCTAAAATCCTATTGAAGTTTCATTAGATTTTGTTGGATCTTGTAATAAGCTAGGAGAAGTCTTTGGGACCCATGAGTATAAGTACATTTATTTTGCTAAACTTTATTTTCCTTTCCTCTGTTGCCTAGGGCTAATATTTGTTTTGTGTGACACTCTGTAAATGTATTAAAAGACTGTGGACATACATAGAGGGAGGTGACTGCATTTAATCAATGTCTGACTGCATGCAAAGAAAAGTATTTGATTTCTCCCTCATATCACCAGTAAAGGAAAAAAGAAAGCTAGGGAAGAAAATGGTGGTGGTTTCAATCTTTCTAATTAAAACCTGGAAAGGAATTATTGCCTCCATCAGCCTCAGTGTTGACACAGTAGATGGGCTGTAGATAAATAGCCCAGTCAAGCCCTTCTGTCAGCCTCTGTCTTGTACCGGGGCAGAAAATGGACAGGTCTGAGATGGAGGAATTGTGCAGGGCAGCCTGAGCAGCTCACACATATGTGGTGTTTGGCTTCAAAAAGCCATCTGCTCACAGTGCTTTCCTATGACATGCCTGTGTTTCCAATGGAAAATAGCTCAAGATTATAATCTCAATTTATCAGTTTCCCTCTCGCAGGTGTGGAGACAAAATGCAAGGCAAGGCAGAATCAGAAACCATGCCTGGGATCCACAAAATAAAATTAAACCATTGAATCAAGTTTGTATGCCTCTGCATTCCATTTCAGCTAGTAACGTGAAAAAATACAGAAAAAAATTTACTTTACAGTAGCTTCTACATTGCTGTTTGGGTTTTGTGATCAGAACAGAGCTGAGAATGTAGGGCCAGGATCAAAGACCTTTTCTGTTTCCCACATTGCCTGTCAGTGAGGTGGTAAAAGAAGGTGGGAAGGATCACAGTGGAGACAGCTGACCATGGGAGAATATTCTGTGTCGTATGATGTTGTGTTCAGAAATTAAAGCTGAGGGAAGAAATGAGGATGGGGTATTCAGGGTGATGGTGTTTATCTTCCCTAACTGCTTAGGTGTGAAGGAGCCCCGCTTTCCTGGCCATGGCTATACACCTGCCTGCAGATGGAAAGTAGTGGATGAAGTCCTTAATTTGCTTTGCTTAGGTGTGCAACTTTTGCTTTACCAAGTTTACTGTCTTTATCTCAGCCAACAAGGTTTCTCATTTTTACTCCTCGAATTTTTTCCCTGTCCCTCTTCCAGTGTGAGGCAGCAGCTGTGTGGAGCTGAGCTCTCCACAAGGGTAAGCAGGCAGGAGTCCTTTGTGGCGTGTGGCCAGTGTAGGGCATGACACACAGTCCATGTACCCCTGATAGTAAAATGTATATTTTGGGGCTTAGTATTTCTGTCTTGAAGCAGAATTTGTTTACAGCAGTTCACAGAGGACACAAAAAGTCCCTTTTAATATGTGGCAGTAATTACATCTACCTAATATAGACTTAGGTACATGTTCAGTCCAAAACAGAGGTTAGCAATTCCTGTTTTTCCAGGGTATGAGTCCTTGTTCAGTGTGCTGGAGGAAACTGAAAGTTGAAGCATTCTCTGCCCTTACACTGAATTAACTGGGGGTCTCAGCCACAACAATGTAAATGCATCTACCTTGGTGATTCACTGTCAGTTCATTAATTGATAAAGAGCTGACTTCTTACCCAAAACTGAGCTTCTAAAATTTTCATGATTGCTTAATGGAAGGGACCAAAGAAAAGCCAGCCAAGGCCTGTGGGCTATTTAGAATTTGAATATGACTAATTTTTCATTCACAATTGAATTCATGCAATGCACTCTGCATGAAGAGCAAAATCACATGTTGTTCCCAAAATAGTTTTTAGATGACTTGGGGCAGACAGTTTTGTTCTTTGATTGTGTACACTTAGGACAATAAAAGCCCCAGGGGATCCTAAACGGGACATGGCTTGAATACTTTGTGCTAACTAATTCCAAGTGAAATGGCATAGCTGCTGATTAGAAGCATTCACTAAGTTAGTAAGTTGTTTTAAAAAGTTTGTGCTATTTCTGTCTGCGTTTTACCTAAAAATTCAAAGCCTCACTATAGCAGAATACAAAGCATTATTTTAATGATTTGTAAATACATAGGAATAAATGTTATTTGAGATATATCTTCCAGAACAGAGTAATTTTTGTTTATGTGTTGGTTTTTTCCTTGCAGGATACTGAAGATTTGCCAAGATGGCACATCAGACTGAGCAGACTTCTGGTCAAAGAGAATGTGTTCATTAGTAAAGCCATCAATCAATAAATACTAAACCTTTTGGTAGGTCCTTCTAAAGCGTAAGACCTTCTAAAGGACAGTGTAAGAAATAACATGTGGAAATCATTATGGATGAAAGATAAAAATGCTGATAGTAATTTTGCATAAATGGGAAACAATAATGGCCCCACTTATGCCAGAATAACTTATTATATTCGGAAGTTACATAACTGGGACACTTTATGGACACAGGTCAGAAGAGTTTAGTCTGTTCAAAAAGCAGCTGATCAAAATTTTATAAATTGCCTCAATTGAGATAAAAGAGTACTCTGATATTTTGCCACCTTAAATAAGATATTTATTGATATAAGTTTATGCAAATAATAAAAATAAATGAAAGACCACCATGGAGAAAATGCTGTCTTTCTATTAATCCCATGCTCATTCAGCAGAGGAACAGATTCTCATCTTTTAATATCTTAAAAATACCTCAGTGGCTCTAGCTCAAGAATTTAAGTTTCTTGGGTAAGGTTTCTGCCCTAGTAAATTAAATTCTTTAGAAAGACTCTTTTCATTTACATTGTATAATCTTTCATATCACATGCACTTTTCACTGTAATTGTTGGCTGCAAACCCTTTATATCTCTGTGAGACAGGATATGTATGAGGTACTATTTACTTATTTAGTCATTGCATTGCAGTTTCAAACAAAAATTCTTTTTATCTCTTACAGTTGCTTGGGGTGGGTTACTTGAACTCTCTTGGTTCTCAGCTAATATCAACATATGGGAGAAACAGAACCTGTCTGGTTCATGTTCTTTTTTGCTCAACAGTTAATTGCTGCGTGTGCAAGGAATGTCAGCGCTGCCAAATGGATAACCCTGTGGAGACTGACCTTATAGCTTGCTGTGGGGTGCTTGTGCCTGGGATGAAGCAAATTCCAGAGCAGCAGGGACCTGAACATCTTTGAGCACAATCTGTCTGATTTTACCATTTTCCGAGTATCTCACAGAGTTATGGCCTTTAATCCAGTGCAGAATGAAAACAAGGTATTTTCTAAAAATGGAATTCCTGTTTGATATTAATCTAGTCCCACATATTCCGCTGATCAGGAGGGCATTGCTGGAGGAAATGAACTACCTCAAGGCTGGATTCCACTGCCTCCTTAGTTCAGACTGCCCAATAATTTATGTAGTGCTTAGAAAGAGCAGCCAGGAATTACTTTAAATGGAGTGAGACCTGCACTTGTATTCCTACTTAAAATTCATCACATTTCTCCCTAAGCCATCACCTGTTTTCTGTGAAAGCTTGGAACAAGTTGTCTGAAGTAAACAGGGGTTCATTGGCTCAGCTCAGCTGGAGTGCTGCTCTCCACAGGCACCAAAACCACTGCAAACTGCTAAGACTTTGTGCTATTTTCTGAGTCCCTGACAAAGGCGTGGAAAGGAAGGAATCTGACTCCATGTTCTTTGTAAGAGCCTGAATGAGAGATGCGGGACAAATGCTATACTAAATTATACTAAAGAGCACAGAAAGGATACAGAGAGAAAGCTTGAAAGACACTACTGAAAATCCGTGACTCTCTCCTCCAGAGTCCAACACAGCTTGGCATTTGATTGGCCAATTAAAAAAAACAATTCACATGAAACTGTTGGATAAACAATCTCCAAACCACATTCCAAAGTAGCAAAACACAGGAGATGCAAATGAGATAATATTGTTTTCCTTTTTCTCTGAGGCTTCTCAGCTTCCCAGGAGCGAAATCCTGGCAAAGGGATTTTTTTCCAGAAAATATGACAGTGACAAGTCAGTAGCTGCATGTGAGTGTTTCCACTGCTCTGTTGCCACCTTACCTTTCACAACGTTGCCAGTATTTTACCCACCTCTTGTATTTAGCCTGACTCATACACTGTTCATTTTCTGCAGCATTGTCAATACCAGTTTTGGGGGTTGTTTGTAAAGGAGTCCAAAAGGAATACCTCAGTAAAAAAAGGAAAAAAAAAGTCTCATTCTACATTTTTATCTGTTTTAGGAGCTGAAAATTGAGGAAAAAAGGGGATGTTAGACTTTAACACATTTTGCTTTTTCCAAGAATAGTCTTGATGCTAGCCTTTGAAGATTTACTTCCTTTGGGGATTGTCTCTTCCCCCTTCCTCAGAAGCCTGGATCAGAGCGGTTTGCCCTTGAAGGCTGTTTCTGGTTAAGAGGAGTTGTCCTCCCACGCTCTCCATAACTGCTCCTGCTGAGGATGAGTGAATTAAAAAAACCAAAAGCACTGTGAATGTCAGAAATATTATTTTCCTTGTGATAGTTTAATGAGGTTACAGCTTATGGTAATCAAGAAATTCCCCGCTCTGTGAAAGAGAAGGGGTTTATGCTAATCCTCTGTGATGCTGATTGTTTTGCAGAAATGATGTTGTGCCTGTGTAGCAGCAGCCCCAGCCCGTGGCCCCTCGCTGCTGGGCCTGGGGGAACAGGGCTGGGGTTGTGAAAGGGGTGAGAGAGAGCCACCCCTGTTTGGTACAAGCTGTCTAGGTGCCTGTTACAGGCACTTCATCAATGTTCTTCCCTTTGACCACCACCTCTGTGCTCTCTTTGCAAGCGCAGTGGGTTGTGAGACCAAGAACATATCACCCCCTTTAAAAGAAACAATTCCATTTAATGAAAATCTTTCTGTTGAAATATATTTTTATGGGTATGTTAGTTCTCTCCCTTAAACATTGCTTTCATAAAGGTTATCTGTTTTCCTTGGGAATTTTATTTGCATGTATTAAGAAACTTGTAAAACCAAGAGATAGAGCTTTCACTACAGTTAAAGGGTAAGAGTGTTGAGAAGGCTGAATAGAAATATTTTAATTGTGGTTAAAATGTTTAATTGTGATTTAAAAAAAAAATGCCAAATAATCCCACTTAAAAAAAAAATCCCAAGTCCCACTTTAAAATTTGATCTCTAAAACTAGCCGGGAACATATTTAAGTGAAAAGTGTAACAGTTTAACCAGTAGAGATTGGGATAGCGTGGATTAACCTGTAATCACAACCCTTGTATATATTGAAAACGCTGTCTTGTTTGCTCACAGTATGCTTTTCCATGCAGGGATAAACCCTGCTCCTTCTGGCTGGGCTCTCTTGGCCCTGAAATTCTATTGGCTCAGGGGAGATGAACAAAAGGCAGAGGAGAAAACACAGCTTGTTACTAGCTGGCAAAAATGAACTTTGGAGAAGTCTGCATTTCCAAGAAAATATTTTTGGTGTCTATAAGCAAAAAAACCCAACCCAGCACTGAAAGTTATTGTCTTCTGAAATGGAGGGATAATTCAGGAGTCAGCAGCACAGTAAATGGTTCAGGGATTGCTCTCTTGAGGGATGGAGTTTGTTTCTTGAGGAAAAAATGTGGTGTGCCTCCTGTGCATTCAGAGATATATAGGAAAAAGAGACACTGATGAGAGTCCTTCAAGCTGACAGATTACAAGTGTTCTACTTTATCACAGAATATTCTGTATTGAAAGGGACTCACAAGGTTCATCAAGCCCAGCTCTGCAGGAAACGGCCCACCCAGGGATCAATCCCACAACCTTGGTGCTGTTAGCACCATGCTCTGACAAAATGAGCCAGTGGGATTCCATACTGAAAAGAGAAACTCCAGAGACTTGCATGCACAAGGTGTAATCCTACAAGACTACTTGTGTACATCCTTGAAAAGCTGCAATGTATAGAGAGGAAATTGTGACTAGAATTTCATAAAGTACATGCCAAACAGAAGAAATTCCTTTGTGCACCCATGTTACCTGGGGTAGAGTCACTTCACTGATCCCTAACATTTTTCTGGTAAAGTTGCTGTATTTTAGAAGGCTGGAACAAGTACTGCAATAAACAGCACAAGTTGGATAGTCATTAAAAAATCCACACCAAACTTTAAATGCTAATCTGTGCTTGAGACAAATAAGAACCTGGCTCTCATGTGATTTGGGGCATGCAACAGCTGAAAAATGCCTTTACCTAAAAGAATTGTTCAGGACTTAGTGTGTTATGTGCCTAAAGGCACACATTCTTTCTCTGTCCCTCTTTCTCTTTGCCTGAGGCACAGTAATTATATCCGTATTTTGGGAAAACATAGGCAGACCCTCCTTTCAGACATAAAAAAGTCTCCTGTCTGGATTGCTTTTTGTTTCTTGTCACAGAGAGAGGGAGAAGGCTGTGACTGCTTCCAAAACTGCCTGCCTGTGTGAGAAACTGAAGCAGAAGGAGGAATGAGTGGTGTTAGTGCCAAGTTCCAGAGCAAAAGAGGACTTTGGAAGATGTGGGATGCTCCACATTTCTCAGAGGCCTGGTTTTCCTGAGTGGAGAAGATAGGTGGTAGGTGATTAAGAATTAGAAATCTTCATGGCAATTTTTGCCTTTCGATATGCAAGTAAGAGCAAATCTCCCTGGGTCTCCCTGGGTTTCCTGTTGGCATGCTCTTTGTCCTGGTCCCTTTCTCTTTGCACAGTTCCCTCAGCCACAGCAGCTGTGGAAACCTTGTCTCCAGCTGGAAGGATGAGGTGTGGGAACTTCCCAAAGCTGCACATTGGTGATGGCATAGGGGGCTCAGCCAAACAACTAACACATTTTTTTAATACAGCTAAATGCAGGGTTGTTCATCTAGGAATGAAAATTTTTGGCCTTACTTATGTAAGATAAAGGCTGTATTTAGAAATCATGATTGAGATAAAGGACTGAAGGATTAGGGTGAATAATCTTTGCAACATGAGCTCCAAGGATGGTGTATTAGCAAGACAAGAGCCTGAGCAGTCCTTGATTGCATAAATAAAGATCAACCACAAGCAGAGCCACTGTTACCACCACATGTACCAAGACTGTACACAGCTTTTATAAGTAAACCAGATCTGAAAAGCAGGAATTGTGTTTTGCAGGGTGTTTCAAGGCACAGTCATTATTTTTAGCCCTGCAAACCAAAGTTGTCTGATATTTGTTGTGCAAAAGCTAAAGAACTCAAAGGCATTCAAAGCAGCCTGTGCTAAGCAGTGGTTTCACTCCCCTGGGACTTAAATTCAGTGGCTGGATTGAGTGTCCCAAACTCCAAGGGTGCCTTGGAGCCTGGGTACACCTTGGCACCTGGTGTATATGCATAAGATATATGTATATATAATACACCTGGGACATCTGAGCCTCCATGATGGTCCCTAGCCACAGCCATCTCTTTTCCCAGCCATGGCAGAGGTCCCATCCTGTGGGAGTACTGCAGCAGAGCCTGGACATGTGTGTCCCTTGGGACAGTCCCTCAGGAAACCCAAGATGGTGGTCTTTCCACCTGGCCATGGGTCAAGGTTTGAGCGTGTCTGCTTTGCTGGATTTGGATCAGGAATTTGAGCCCAAGATTTTCATGCCAGGAGCAGTGCCAGGAGAGCTCTTGTGCAATGCACAATGAACTGCAATGCTCTCAGTTTGGGTCCACTGAGCTTCAGTGAGTTACAAAAAGTGCAATAACTCCAACTGGAGACAATCAATGTAGAACACTGCTGGTATTAGGTCAGTCCCTTGGATTACCAGAATTAAAGGTTTCAGATCCCTGCTTTGAACTTGCATGACTTGTACACACATCAGCCACGTTCCTCGAAAATTCTTGCCTTGTTAGTCTAATTCTGAGGCAGTTTGGCAATCTCCTGTAAATCCACATGTTTCCATGGAAAGCTTTGTTTTACATTGAGATAGGTGTTTCAAATAAAGCAGTGTTCCCAGTCAGCTCTGTTTCATATTTTTTAAAGCGTATTGACAAACTGAAAAGTCTAGAAAAGAGCTACAAGGAATACTGGAGTCCTGGAAGATATTTTTACTGTAAAATGTCTTTTTCATTTATCTTTAAAGGTAAATTGTGCCTGTTCACTGTAGATAAGTGCCTATGAGAGAAGCAGATTTACTAGGAGACAACATTTTAACCTTCTGAAACTATAAAAATCTGCAAATGGCTCTCATGGCTGGGAGTTGAAGCCACTCGAATTCCAAACAGAAATCAATGGCAAATGTTTAAGCTAAGAATATTCAGTCACTGAAGTATCTTTAAGAGAAATTGATTATACATGCCAGCAAACCTGTCACTATACCAGGATTATTTTTAAAATGTCTCAAAATTCAGCAGAAAGTTTTTCTATAAAACCAGTTTTAATTCAAGTGGAATTTCTGGACTTGCAGTAGGAATCTCTGGACAGTAACTCATGGTATCTCTTCTGCAGAAGGTCAGAGTAGATGACTATTGAAGTTAAGGTTTTGCAATTATTTTCTGCCTCATAAGTTAATCTAAAATTAATGATAATAAAAAACACTAGGTCAAACAAAATGTTTTCTCATTAGATTCTGTTAAAATCTACTTAAATGAAACACGGCTTGTTTTTCTATTCCTTTCCTTAATTTTTCCACATATTAAACTATAATGTAGGCAATTTTTCAAAGATATTACTTTCTTTTTTACATTTTCCTTAAAATATTTCAATTATTCATTTACACTTTTGACTTTCTTTTTTCCCCATATATAAATTTTGAGGAAAAAATTGACAAATAGCTCTGCTTGGCTCAAATATGGGATATTTTATTTATCCCACCACTAAAAGAATCTATGCCTTATCATCTGAGCTCAAATGTTTGTTAGGTATTTGAGAAAAGAATCTGAACTCACACTCTGGCACATTTCCCCACACTGAAGGGCATGCAAGCCCTGGGTTGACACATCCCTTTTTTCACTTGAGGATTTGTTAAGTAGTAGTCTTAGTTATAGAGAGATGACAGAAAAAAATTTGTAGATTCTTGTTTATATAAATGTTCAGTAGTTATGGTTAATAAAGAGTAGCAAATTGCCATGATAAAGGCAGATAAGTAGCTAATGAAGGCTAATTAGGATCAGACCACCTCATTGCTAAATAGGGTTATAGTTGGCTAAAAGAGAACACAGATGCTGAATTTCACCAATATTAGTGATGATTTCAGCCCAGGAAATAGATTATCCTGCCCAGATTCATTCTTTTTCTAGTGAGAATTTTATAATTTTATTTTAAGAGACAGCTCCCTGTACTCATGAATGTTTCCACAGAGATGAAAGGCAAAGCTTACGAGAAGATTTTAACCATAAATATTTGATGATTTGCTTTCAAAATATTTTTTTCTTTGTTTCCTACTAAGTATGCCATAGATGAGGAAAGCTCCCAGGGATATGTAGAAGTTGTACACCTAAAAACACAGAGATAGCATTCTGGAGTGGCATTCCTCGTGCTTTCTTACTGTGTGGTGAATCCAACACGCTGTTAAAAATGCAATTCCTTGGACAGTCCTTTATTTGGTGTAAAATGAGAAGCTTGCAAATGGATTAAGTTTCAAAGAAGGTTCAGTATGTGCTTTTGATTGTCTGAGTGTCTGTCTGAATCACTTCATTTCTACAATAAATAGTGACATCTAAAAAACATCTCAGCTGGATGACTGCAGTAATCACCTCATCTTATTACTTTCAAAAATTTGCATGTTGTGACTTCAGAAGAGAAAAAGAGTTCAGAATCCACATTCATTTTTGTTGGCATCTCATTACAGATAGTCCTAAAAATGAACAGGGTTCCAATAACCCCCGAAGCTTAGTTTCAAGGAAGACTCCTGCCTACCAGGAAATAAGCTCATGTTCAAATGCAGCCTCTTGCACAGTAATAGCATCACCACTGGGATCTCCAGGATTTCAGAAGCCTGGGGCCCTGAGCACAAGGCAAAAGTCTTTCCTGAAGGTGAAAGCTCAGAGGTAGGAGGAGAGGAAAGGGGAAGGGCAGGACTGGGGAGGGTTAGGTGTGATTAAGAGCTCAATTTTTCTTCAAGAAATACTACTGAGTGATGACACCTGAGCTCCCAGGCCTATTTCTGTGTAATCCTGATTAGTCTACATTGTGTTGGTGGTCAGCTGTTGGATCAGGTTACAGAACTGATCAGCTTATATGAGTCCTGGTTTCAGCCAGGGCAGAGTTCATCTCCTTACAGTGCTGTGTTTTGTATTCTGAATTACAATGGTGCTGATAACACACTGATGTTTTGGGGTTTTTCCTAAGTCATGTTTATTCTAAATCAAGGACTTTTTTTTTTCCTTGTCTCATGCTCTGCCCATGAGGAGCTGCACAAGAGAAACTGGGAGGGAGCACAGCTGAGACAGGTGACCCAAGTGACCAGAGGGATATTCCACACCATAGAATGTCATGCCCAGTGTATAAACTGGGGGGAGCTACCCAGAAGGATGACTGACCTGGACTGGGGAAGGAGAGCAACAAGGCTTGTGAGGGGCTTGGAAAACAAGCCCTGTGAGGAACGACTGAGGGAGCTGGGGTTGTTTAGCCTGGAGAAGAGGAGACTCAGAGGTGACCTTACCACTCTACAATTTCCTGAAAGGAGGTTTGTCCTAGATTGCAAGGCAATGTGTATTCTATTTGCCATCTGTTAGAGGCGTGGCAGTTATCTTCTGTTGATTGGGCAGTTTTCCTTATCTCTTCCATAAACCAATCCTCCCTCCAGGGAGATATCTTCTGTTAATGGGTCATTGAATGTCACTGCATGACTGATGAAATCACATCATCCCATTGTGAAATGCTCCACCCCAGAGGGAGGAGCCAAGCATTCCTAACTGGATATAATCTGATATTTTGGGGCACCAAAGCAGCTTCTCCACTGGATTTCCCAGAGGAACAGTTGCCACTTCCATTGGATCTTCAGAGGAAGACTACACCCTTCTGCAGGATCACAGCTCCAACAGAACCACACCTGACACTGCAGGAGGACTGCAGCCACAATTCCAACTGGACTGCTACCAACACCCTGACCAACAGGGTGTCAGGTTTGTATTCTGACTGTCAGTGTTGTTTTAGTTTACTGCATTTTTTTTATTTTCTTCCCTAATAAAGAACTGTTATTCATGCTCCCATATTTTTGCCTGAGAGTCCCTTAATTTCAGAGTTACAGCAATTGGGAGGGAGGGGGTTTAGATTTTCCATCTCAGGGGAGGCTCCTGCCTTCCTTAGCAGACACCTGTCTTTCCAAGCCGAGACAAGGTTGTAGTCAGGTGGGGTTGGTCTCTTTTTCCAGGCAGCAACTGGCAGAACCAGACGACACAGTCTCAAGTCGCGTCAAGGGAAATACAGGTTGGATATTAGGAGAAAGTTTTTTACAGAAAGAGTGATAAAGTTCTGAAATGGCCTGTTCTGGGAGGTGGTGGGACTCCACCCCTGGATGTGTTTAAAAAAAGACTGGATGTGGCACTCAGTGCCATGGTTTAGTTGAGGTGTTTGGGCATGTGTTGGACTCAATGATCTTGAAGGTCTCTTCCAACCTGGTCATTCTGTGAATTCTGTGATCTTGCATCAGTCAGCAAGTGGAGAACTACTGCGCTGAGCAGTTCCAGAGCTGGAGAGAATAAACCAGTTTGGGTACTGATTTGAAGAGCCTGGAGCATTGGACAAGTGGCAGAGCATTGTGGGTGACAGCTTGGGGTCCCAGCTGGAAGAGCTGCCTGTGAAGCTCCTTCATGGGAATGATTTATCACTGCAATGCAACCTCTGATTGAGCAGCAGGCAACCATCATCTTCAGAAAATGCATATGTGAGGATGAATATGCCATGGGGAATACTCTACCTTCTCCAACACTGAATTAAAGGGCAATTTTCTTTTCTAGCCTATTGCTGTAATTATTCTGTTGTGTTTGTAGTACCCCCAATATATGTCATGAATAGGAATGGACCTTATAGGGTCTCCAGCTGCAGAGCTCCCAAACATCCATCCACTTCATGATCAAACTCAGAGTCACATAAGGAGCTGGGGACTCAATGCCAGATCTTTTTGGTACACTTCCCTTTAGTGACAGGGCACTGAAAATCTCCCTTTGTAAGGAGCTGGGTGCCTAGGAGAGGAAGACCTGAGAGCTGCTTGCTGTGAAGGAGCTGGTTCTTTTGGTTAACTGGAGGCAGTGAGGGATAAAAGAGGGCTTGAGAAGACTGAACACTTTCCTCTATTTTATATTTCTATGTACAATATTTTCGCAGCTTGCTGCCAGTTTCTTAGGCTTGAAGCAATACTTTAGTGGCCCAGGAATGCTTGTCTACCACTAGAAAGCCTTGGTTCATATCTCTGTCATGTCCAAGAAGTGAAATATCCATTTCCATTTAAATCCATAAGAGCAACAGATTCAGCTTTTTTTTTTTTTTTTTTTTTTTTTTTTTTTTTTTTTTTTCCCTATGTTCAACAGAGTGGCCACCTTTTAGTTTAGAGCACTGGGAAAAAAAGCGGGGGGGAAGTCAGTGCTCATAGTTGTCCCTGGCAATATCTGAGGCCCCCTCAGGCATCTTCTGCCACAGCTGAGTATCCTAACAGCAGGTACCCAGCAGGTAACGAATGAGTCATTCTTTTGTTCCACACTTGTAGTTCTTAAAAAGTAGGAAAGGTTCAGCCAGGAGATATAAGGAGACATTGCTGACAGCCCCTGCTGACTGCAGGACTGGGAGAAGAGCTTGGAAAAGAGTGAAAACTCATGGATAAGAACAAACGAATAATTGAAACAAAGCAAAATATGACACAAATAATACCAATTATAACAATGCTAATAATTGTAGTGAAAAGGAGGGAGAGTGAAATAAAACCCAAGAAAGACACAATTCAAGTGATAATCACCCGATGCCTGGCCTGTCCCTGGGCAGTGATGGCCACCCCTGGCCAGTTTCTCCCTAGTTTATATACCGAGCATGATGTTCTTTGCTATGGAACATCCCTTTGGTTATTTTGGGTCAGCTCTCCTGGATATGCTCCCCTCCAGCTTTTGTGCACCTGCTTTCTGAAAAGTCCTTGAGTTTGGGTAAACACTACTTAGCAACAACTTAAACATCAGTGTGTTAACAACCTTTGTCTCATACTAAATCCAAAACACAGCACTGCAACAGAGAGAAGAATATTAACTCTGACCTGGTTGAAACCAGGATGGACAGGCAGAACAATATTTGTTTATGAGTTTTTAAATCCCAGCAGACCTTGTGGATGAACAGAGACCCTCCATGGTCAGCACTCTGCAGGCAGAGGCAGCTCTAGCAATGCAGCTGCAAGGTTTTAGGCACTGGGGATGTTTTACCAATTCCCTACTTATTCCTCTACCTTTGCTCCTGTCACTGCACAGGGAGTCTTGCAAACTCAGAGTCCTCGCTCAGCTACCATGTAAGTTGTTCTTAGCTCATTTAAGTGTTTTTCTCTGACGTTTTGTATGGCTGTTCCTGTGTCCTTAGGGCTAAGAGCTTGGGAATGTGTGGAATGTTTTGTTGTCTTCCTGTGTTATAACTTTTGCTGAACCTTTTGGACTATTTGTTTCTTATGTCAGAAGAGTGGGCACAGGGGAAATGAGACCTGTTAGGCATTGCTGACTTCTGCTGAAGGTGTTGGCTTACTGTGTCTCCATGCTGTGGTCTAGTGACCTGAAGTCAATCATCTTCCTCTTCTGCTTTGTTCACTACGATCTCAGTATGAGGGATGTCATAAAGCCAGGATGAAAGTTGCTTTACACTACAGAACATAGCTAAAACTATGAAAATAAAAACTTGTATATTATTAGGAAAAGCAACCAGGAAAAGAAGCCTTGTCTTGTTTTCTTTTCTGAACATAAATGTTATATCAAACTCTATTTTTTTTTTTTTTTGGCACTGGTCTTAAAATCAGGTTTATTTGCATTGTGTTTGCTACAATTGCCTTTTTCACGTACACCAAGAGCAAGCTGTTAAAGTAAGCAGTGAAAATGGGATAGCTCACTCAAGTTTCCTCATATTTACCTTGGAAAGCACCCAATAATTTGGGGTTTTCTGACCAGCAAACAGGATTTGCCCCTGGGAGCAAAGACACAGATAATTTTTTCTGTGCTTTGTTCTCCATGCTCCTTTCAAGCTGTTCCAATTTCCTCTCTTATTCCCGAGGTCCACAGAGCAGCCAATCCAGGTAGCTGAGCACAGAGGGGCCTGGGAAATGGAGGGCTCTGTGCAGCAGCCACTCTGCACCAGGCAGTGCCCACGAGGAACCCCAGCCCCACTGCAAACTCCTGATTAACACACAGATGCTGATCTGACACCTAATGGCTTTGTATGGGAGTTCTCAGTGAAACATCCTGGGTGTAGTAACTTCTGTAATTGATGGCACCTCTTGAAACCCTTCTGGTTATTTAATTAATTGCAGGCTGGTGCTAAGAAAAATGCAGCTTGTGGTGCTTGAGCTGTTTATTAGCCATTAATAACCACGTGGGTGGACAGCTGCATTGTGCTGATCAATGCACAGAGCTCTGCTTCTGAGATAGGGGTACAGAAAATTTGGCACCCAGGCTGTGCAGGAGAGAGGAGTTCCCTTCTTGCCTATAGATGTTTTTCTTGCCCTTGCTCAGCTGGCCTAAAGTCTTACAAGAGTTGATCACTCCCAGGTGTTTGGAGAGACACGTTTGTGCCAGGCATGAAAGACAGGCTGTGTGCTGATGCTGCACCACCTCCTCCCAGCTGAGGAACTGAAAAGCTCCCACACAGATTTTGAAAAAAGTATTGCTTTTCAGTGTTTTTCTGTGGTTTAAAACATCAGATTTTTCTTTTGCTCTGCTCAAACCACACTCACTGCACAATTATGTTGAAGGTAAATTTTAAATATGGAGAAATGTATTTGTACTGAGGAGACAGATGTTATTTATACTTCAGCTTCTGTGCTTGATTTTGGGATATCTAGTATGTCAAGATCCTGGCCTTCAGGTTTTTCAGTTGTACATCTGTGTATATGCTCCTGAGGCAGACACACAAATAGTAGAGACATTGAAATAGTTTTCCAACTCATGGAAAACTAGGAAATTATTATTTTATTTGTTTAAGCTTGGAACAAAAGCTTGTTTCTAGAACTTTCCATGAAATGATAAATCCTGAAAACAGCTTTCAATATTTTATGTTATACAGTGCATGAATTTCATTAATTTCATTACTGCAGCATCGTTTGGAAATGCATATAATAATCATGCAAAACTGTGACATACTCAGAGAATAAATGCTGGAATTGTACTAAATGAAATTTTAATTTTCCTGAATTTTTCATTTCTAGTTTTGAATTGCTTTTCTGATGTTCATGTCACTACCGGTATAATACTACACCCCTCCCTCCCTCCCTCCCTTTGCCACTTGGACTCTAGAATAATTTACTGACAAATTTATAAGTGAGACGTATTCAAAAATGGTCACTGGGATTGTATTTGCTCTGAGTTGAAGATTAATTTTGAATTTATTTTCAGATAAGCTACTGGCCTGATGAAAACCAGCAGAAATTAAAGATAAAATTCATAACACTCCTTCCCTAAATTCAACATTTCATCTAGGTTCTTCCTTTAAGTGCTTTGCTTTGGGGCAGAAGTACCCACCACCACTAACATATTGTGTTATCAACAGGTTGGGATCACTCCTAGTCATGGAGAAACTGGTGGTTTCAAGGCACTGATCTAGAGATGAGGGCTATTTTATCTCATTATAAGGTAATCATCACTGTCTGGACCCCTGAGGAATTACTGTTTCATTATTAGGTCCATAACATAATAGAAAGAAAGCCCCTTGGTGGAGGTTTCCTGGAACAATAGGCAAAAGGCAATAGAGCAGGAGATAGGGTGTGCAACAGAAATTACTTTAAACCAGAAAGCAAAAACCAGAGTCTCAAGGCTTCTCCTGGCAAGTTAACAGCCAAGGGTGTATTTTTTTATTCAGTATATTTATTGCTTATCCATCACAGTCACAACCTGTGTCCAGCATAACAGGAAGAGCAGCGACTTGTGGGAAATTGAATCCAAATGAGTTATTTTATTTTTCCCTTCTATACAAAATGCAAACTTAGAGAGGGAGGAGTGGATGGAAATGGAAAAAATGCATGTAAACTACTGCCTGTTCCTTCCTTGCCCTTTGGGTGATTGTCACATTGGGCCTTTGCAGTCAGGTTCTCAGTTCCCTTTGTAAGGCTCCTCTCATTCCAGGTTAGTATTCATGTGGAGTGATGTTATTGTGAAGTGGCTTTCCTGGCACCTTCGGTGGGGTGTATGCTAATACGGAGTGATGGAGAGGAGAAAACCTGATGGGGATGTCAGATCCTGTTAACAGAGCAGTCCTGCTCTGCCCTTTCCAGCTCCACTGCACCAGGCTGGAGTTCTCTGCCTTATTGCTTTGTTCTCTTCTCATGAAGTGCCTTTGAGAGGGATGAGAGGAGCAGGTCCATGCCAGCCACAACCACTGCACCCAGGGTAAGGAAAGAAGGCTGTTCTCCTATGCCCTCAGGAAACTTAGCTGAAAGGTGGCTCTACTGTGTTCAAGGACATGCAAAACTGGGCATAACAGTTGCTGCTGTAAGGACCAAATGCTCTCCCAGAACAAAAGACTCTCCTGAATACAGAGCAAAGGCAAAACCAATCAGTTTTATTTTTCCCCTTATAGTTTGCACCTTTGCATAATGGATTTCTCTTCTTTCCTCCCCTGTCTCATTTTTTTCCCAGCATAACACCAATTATTATAATTTTTCTTACAGCTGCATCTACAAAACCTATGAAACCCTGGGGCTGCGCACATGTGGACTGAGAAGCATCTCATCTGACTGTAGCTATTCAAAAAAGCTGAGCCTGTCACCCTGGCTCTCCCCATCATCAGTATAGGCAGAAAAAACTGTATCCAAAGAGGCCTTCAACCCATTTAAATAAGATTCCTTAAATAAGGGAAAATTATGTTTCTACATTGCCCCTAGGAGGGTGTCCTACTTTTGGCAGATGAAGCGTGACATGCCTCATCTTCATTTCTTGCTGTGGCTTCACAGTTCTTTGCAAACACCATTGCCTTTCACTTCTCAGCCCTTTCCACTCTGAACTGTGTCTGTCAAGGGATTAACACATATTTTAGCTTGTGTCTTTTAGAGTATATATTCCTCTTTGCAGCGTCCCAGGCATTAGAGGAGCACCTCTGTAAGTGTTCATAAAAGCATAATCATGCTGATTGTATGCTCTGGATTATGACCCAAGCATGCCCAGAATAAAAATCGTGGTCATTCCTGTTCTCTGTGGAATGCTATGGAAACCTGCTTATGCTTGCTCTGGCCTCGTTCGTGTCTCTGTTTGGCCACTGCTCAAGGCTGTGCATAAGCCGTAAAACTTATCCCTTTTGTTCCCTAGAGCATTTCAAAACCAGGAATTCCTTTGAAATCACAGAATCAAAGAATAATCTGAGTTGGAAGGGACCCTCAAAGATCATTGGGTCCAACTCCTGACTTTGCACAGCCCATCTCCTAGAGTCACAACATGTGCCCAAGAGTATTGTTCAAATGCTTCTTGAAACCCTGTGAGTCTGGTGCTGTGACCACTGCCCTGGGGAGCCTCTTCCAGTGCCCAGTCACACTCTGGATGAAAAATATTTTCTTGATAGCCAACCCAAGCTCCTTTGACACAACTTCAGCCCATTCCCTTGGGTCTTGTCACTGAGCAGAGTCTTGTCACCACAGAGCAGAGATTAGTGTCTCCCCTCCTCTTCCCCTTATGAGGAAGTTGTAACTGCAGTGAGGTCTCCCCCTCAGTCTCCTCTTGCTTTACCCACCCCACCTCCCCTCCAACTCGAAAAAACCCAAATTAACAAATCAGCATTTTATAGCAGGAAAAAAGTTTCACTAGAAAGTTCCTAACCAACTCCATTATTTTGTAGTTGTCTAGTTCATGTCTTCTCAGGATGAACAGAAAACTTTAACCCTCCCTTTTATAAAATTATGCTGACTTTTTTCCATACAAGGAAATTACATTCTCTGTAATGGAAAATATACAAATTAAAACACTTGGAAACTTTTGGTTTATTTGTCTATCATTTTAGGAAGACAGCATAACAAAATCTGGGATTTGATGTCTATATTTGATATGCCTTGTTTATATTTACTGTGGAACACCCTGAACATCCACTATTTTAATAACTAAGCCTGTATACACTGAATTCTGCTCTCATCCTTATCTCTTGGCTACTGGCAGGAATGCTGAAGCCTAACCCTCCTGTTGAAAGATATGAAACATTGGCAGAAGCTTAGCTCTTACCCAAAATGACAACCCAGCCAGACAACCCCAGATATCTTAATTTGTTCCAAAGAGTGCAACTTTTACAGAGTTCTTGCTTCTTTGGGCTCCTGGCACTGCTTAGTCTTCCCATCTGTAATGGGAGATCTGTGCGGGAGAGATTTAACTGCTTTGACCTTGTTGCCTGTTCTTTCATTAGGTTGCATTTTAGTAGGATGAATTTTGCAAAACCACAGATCCATTGTGTCTATAGTTCCAGAAAATGATTTGGTGCTGCTGCCATTGGCAATGCTCCTGTGCCATATGGATTTAATAACATCTGCTCAGTCCTGTTGATAAGTGTTTTTCAACTGCAGGCAAAATGATAGTAGTGATTATGGGGGGAGTCAGGGAAAACCTTTGGTTCCTAAATTAAATTCATTAGCTCCAGTTTTTTGAGGCATTCCTTCTTATCTCTTTCCCTCTTACATTGCTTTGCATTTTTAAGACAAAGGCTTTGATTTCATAGTTATTTATTTAGCATCTTTAGCAAGCTGTTAATGAGAGAGAGAAACCTGGAGAGGAAGATGAGAGTTGTCAGAGACAGGTGAGGAAGGAAGGGACAGGGAGAGGGTGGAAGGACCAAAATAAGGAAGGAGAGGGTGGTAAGACAGAACAGAGTGAGAGCAGAAGGAAAGGGGTATTTTTGTCTTCCAAATTCTTGGACATCATTCTTCCTGATTTTATTCTTTTCCCGCATTCTGTGTGTTGGCAGAAGTGAAGTTGGCAACTCCATGGGGAAGAAGGTGTCAATGTCCTGGTGCTGCCAAGTAGGTTCCCACATCTAGATGGTGCATGCAGTGGTTGACCAAAGGCCAGAAACAGTGTTAATGGATTTACTAAATTTCTCTGTATTGATTTTCTTAGGGTGCTCCCAGAACTCAAGGTGAAGTAGGTAGCTACACTTTACCTAATTTTTTTCTGCTAATAAATGGCCTCAAAGAGAAGCACTTATCAAAGACACTGCTGGTCTGCTGGCCATTGTCTCAAAATGTCTCGAGAGGGGAGATGATATACATTATTAAGTATTACATTAACTGCAAATATTACTGGCTGTACTTGAAGATTGGGGTGGTAATTTTTATTGCACTAAGCATGATTCTACTCTTTTAAAAAAAAAGGTAACTTTGCTCACAGCCTGGTGGTAAAACTGTGAGTGAGTGAATGGCTCAGGCAGGTAATCTGACATATCCACGTATCTTTTCTACTGTGTACAATCAGCACTGGCAAAAAAGTTTTCAAAATATGTGTGGGAAGACAAACAAAAGTTTAGCATCAGTGCTCTGAATTTACAGGTAGCCTTAGCTATGTGTTTCTGCAATGTGGATCTTAAATACATGCATAAATAAGAAATGTGCATGCTGAATATAGTTGTGCCTTGGGAAAACAGGTTTCAGGTACCTGCTTGTGTCTCTGTTGTGATTCTTACAAATGTCTTTTGACCATCAGTATCTACCCCTTAAAATTTTCCCACCTTGTAGCCTATCAGTAGAGTCCCTGCTCTGCAGGGTGCAAGGGGGCTTCGATACAGGACAAGTACAAACAAATAAATGTTATAACACATCAATTTATCTGATTTCTCTGAGACAAAGGCAGGTGAAAAACTGTCTTTTCTCATTTTCTTTGTGGAAAGGTGCAGGTGAAGAGGGATGCTGAAATGGCTGAAGGTGAGCTTGGGCTGAAGAAACAGTAGAGCAAATGACAGAGGCAGAAAGTCTTTGGCAGAGAGGTTGAGACAGGTTTAAAGTCCTGTAAAGCTGGAAACAGTGACGAACCTCAAATTTTAAAAAAGGAAAAATTAGGAAAAGGAAGCCAACATAGGCCACCTTATTAAAATGTCTTTTTGGAGCAGCTGGATAAGAGTATCCTAAGCCAGACAGAGCTGATGCACCATGCCCAAGAGATCCCCCTTCAATCACTTGTCAAACTGATAGGCTGACTGTGCTCCAAAAGCCAGATTTACCTGGGCAGCCATGGTCCCCAGTCACCAGCACTGGATCCCTTTGCTGCTTCTGAGCCCTGTCTGCTTCTGAAGTGGGGGTGAAACTGTGTCCTGGAACCCCGAGAAGCTGAATATGCACCTTATTTCTTTATATCTACTCCTGGGTACTTTCTGAGCACGCCATGCAGACAGGTTTGCATTCATAAGGCAAAGGGAGCTCAACAAGCATTTGGTTGTTAGTGGTGCCATCTCCCCTCAAAGTTAAAATTTTATTTTGCTTGAATATAACAGGACAGCTAAAAAAGAATCTTACTTATTCCCTTTCAATACTTGGATGATACAAATATCTGGAAGAATGTTTTATTGGACACCCTTGTCAGAATGCTCAAGGGACATTGTGGTTAAAGGTGACATTTTCTGAAGGAAGAACAAAGCTGTGGACAAAACAAGAAAAGGTGAAGTTGTACTTGAAACCCCTCTTGAACTTCACACTTGCCAAGGAAGTCAGGGAAAATAAGCTTAGAAATTTTTTTCCTGGTTACTACAGACATTCTCAGCCTGTGGCTACTGTAGGAAAACCATTTTTCTCCATCTATCACCATTACATTTCACAGAGTAGTTCAGTCAGTAGAACGATTAAATAGATATATGGCATACAAACACATTTTTACTATTATAATTCTCTTTTTAATGCAATGCTTTAACTAGGAATACAACTCAGCAGAAGTACATACATATATATTGCATGTAATTTTAGTTGTTTCTTCAAAATGTTGTTTCAAAACCTCATAATCTTATTCCTTCATGGCTTGTTTTGATGCAATACCTTCTTTCTTCATCTTGTATAAAAAATGCTGCTGAAAAACACAGATATTTTTCCTCCAAATAGAACACAACATTACATCCAAATTCCCAGTTAATATAACTTTATCAAACTTTGCTTCCACTATATGAATGTTGTGTATAATATATGTATATCTATACAGCATATATAAATATATGTCTATAATGTATATATAATCAAGTGGGTCAGCTTTACACAGCTAACCATAAACTTGTGCTTATCTTATTTATATGAGATCAAATGTACGGCATCAAGAATTTGACCAGTCCCCTACTTGTAAGATTCTCAGTTCCTGGTTTTACCACATGATTTTGGAGATCATATACATGTAATGCATTCCTTCTTTCTTGCAGTAGTATTTTCTTTTGAAGAAAAGAATGCAGGTTTTTAAAATATATATATATATATATATATAAATGAATAACAAGTTTTTCATATTGTTAAATTAAAAAAGATCTCGAGATGAGGTTCTTCCTCATACATAGAGCTCAAAGTGTAATTTGACATTCATTGCAGATATATTTACATTATAAGCTTATCTGGATTGTATTACACATAATGTATTATTTTTTACACAGTCAAAATATGGTGTTGGTCATGTTAAAACACACTATCTAAAGATATTTACAAATTGCTAGTCTCTAACTTACCAACCACCTCAGCTAAGTGGCACCAGAAATAAGGGATAGGGTAGAAGGATGTCTGTTGATTGGCAGTCATGGCACTCATACCAGTGTTTTCATTACTTTTACTGCCACTACTGCCAGGATGTGCTTCAGGGAAGGGCTGTCTTTGGAGTAGAGTTGGAGAGACAGTCTCCAGAGGGGGCAGAGATCCCTGCCTCTTCCCTGAAGCCTACATGAGCTGGGGGAAGCAGAAAAGCAATCCAGCTGTGACTTGCTTGTCCCTTTGCCAGTAAGAGCACACCAACCTTGTCCCCCCGTGCTTTCTCCAATGCTGTCAGGTGAGTCAGTCCAGATATTAAACATTCAGTGTTTAATATCTTAAATTCTTAAATAAATTCTTCCTTCCAAGGGCACTGTAACACGGGCTGTGATCACACTGCCTCATGTACCACACAGAGCTGCTTCTGCCAGACTCAGAGCACTTTGGGACGTCTCAGAAAATGGTTTCTGTGTGCTTCTTGGCAAGTATGATCCAGAAAAAAAAAAAAAAAAAAAAAAAAAGGAAAAAAAAAAAAAAAAAAAAAAAGAAGAGAAAAAGAAAAAGAAAAGAAAAAGAAAAGAGAAGAAACTCACAGTGGAAAGACCAAAAAGAGTAGCTACTGAATGGCACTCTTCAGGTAATGCAGAACTTTGGAAGGCAAAAAGACACCGGAATTTATTTTCTTTTATTTGGTTATTACTGGAAGGAAATATGTTTAACAAATCTACCCAGTACTCTGAACTATGAGGCCTGGGACAACTGATATGCTCATGTAACCCACCAGCTCCACAGTGTAGCAAAAGAGGCCATTGCAAAGGGAGGGAAGTAAAAATATAGGAGAAATAATTACATCGGTCGTGGTAGATGTTCAACTCAGCCTTGCTGTAATTACATTCTTAGGTTTGGGCTCTCAGTGAATACTCTACCAGTAAGCTCATGAATGAAAGGGGATTCGAGGGAAGGCAGGGCTGCCTTTCTGTTGCACAGAGCAGAAAATCAATCCATGCATGTGGCAGCATGATATCCCACTACCAGCACATTCACTCTTTGACATTATCCACCGTTGTGCCTAACACAGAGATAACACAACTGGGGAACAAAAGAACTGATTTGGCTTTGTTTCATCAGAGGGTTTGTTTTACTTCCAATTTAAAGCCCATGCAGAAAGGATTTATGGAACTTGCTGCTCCACACAGATACACAGTAGCTTGGGCTTCAGTGGAGGAGGATGTTGCATGGTAGGGAAGGCAGTTTTTGGGTGGGGTCAAGGAGGTTAAATACCAGCATTCACAGGGCCTGAAAGGCAAGTGAAACTACAAGCCTGTAGCTGTAACACAGGTGGCATTTGCTAAAGTAAGGAGGAAAGCTTTTTGGTAAAACTGTGGCAAAAGAGGAAAAACAGGCAGAGAAGAGAGGCCACAGAAAATTAAAGACCATCTCTGAGGTTCCTTCAAGGCAAGATTCTCTAAAAACATTAAAAAAGATAGATTGCTTAAAAGTCTAGAGCATTTTGTAACATACCAGAACGGAAAAAGCAATATTGTATAGAAATCATACCCTTGTAAGTGTCTGTAGTGAAAGAAATCTAACTTCTTTTAGGCCTCTCAATTTTTACCACTTGCACTGTTGTCATCGGGGACTGTTAAACTCCAAATTCACTATCA
This sequence comes from Pyrgilauda ruficollis, assembly GCF_017590135.1. Taxonomy (NCBI): domain Eukaryota; kingdom Metazoa; phylum Chordata; class Aves; order Passeriformes; family Passeridae; genus Pyrgilauda; species Pyrgilauda ruficollis. The sequence goes on from NW_024529933.1 coordinate 1,667,523, forward strand.
GCAAACACCCCCCATGCACAGGGCCAGAGTTTGTTTCCCTGTCCTTTTTTATGTAAAATTTTAGATTCTCGCCCCCAGAAACTCCACAATTTGTCAAAAAATAAAGATGTTTTGAAAGTATTTTAAGGGGAGAGATAGCCATCAGCATGGCTCTACTCCACTCCTGCCCCCAAGCTGCATTCATGTCAAGTTTCCAGCAAGTTGGTTGTCAGGATGCTTTACCTATTCAGTCCTGCTAGGCCACTGCCATGATTAATTTTGGGGCATAGAAGTGGCAAGGAGAGGTACTGTCAGCAGAGGTGAAAAATTCAAAGTGTGCTACCCCAGCACCACAGGAGAAACAGGGAGCTGTGTCCTGAGGCAACACTCACTCATCCACAGGAATGTCCCACTCATAGGAATAAAGAACAGAGCTCAAAATCAGTCAAAACTGGGAAAGGGGACAGTGGGTTTGCTAGCAAGTCCCATAGATAGATGGACACATTCAAATCCATAAGGGATAAAAAAAAGTCTCTGCCCTCCTGCTCCTATCCCTAGATCAGAGGCCAGGAGCTGCTGGGCCACTTCAAAGGTTTCTTCAGTGGTGTGTGGGCTGTTTTCACCACAGCCACACTTTTTGAAGGCACCTCTTCTTGTCAATATGTTTTTCTCCACCAGAAGAGTATAAAGCAGAGGGCTGATAGATTTAGCACTTTCTTTTCTCCCTTTCATGCTTTGTGCATGCCTAACAACTGATTTCTGGGGTCCACTTGAACACTCCGATCTCTGTGAGCTATTGTACAGCAAAAAAAAAAAAAAAAAAGTGCTTGTGGAATCTGACCTATATAGTTGTGTTTGTTGTCTTTGGACTACCTTTCATCAGGCAACATTCAAATACTTTGCTATCTTTCAATAGATCCTATGATTCCTAATAAATCAAACAGACATCTCAAACAGAAAGAAGGCTGACAAGTTTTTCTTAGATTTTGTTCTCACTGAAAAACAAATTTTAAACATTGCTTCAGCTTGCTTGCTTTCTTCCTTTTCCCCTTTTCCTTTTCCTTCTCCTTCTTTTTCTCTTTCTTTCTTTCTTTCTTTCTTTCTTTCTTTCTTTCTTTCTTTCTTTCTTTCTTTCCTTCCTTCCTTCCTTCCTTCCTTCCTTCCTTCCTTCCTTCCTTCCTTCCTTCCTTTCCTTCCTTCTTCCTTTCTTTCTTCCTTTCTTTCTTCCTTTCTTTCTCTTTGACACACATCTGTAATACTCAGGAAACTTGCCCACTGGATTGATGTATCTCCAAGTTGCTGTTCTCTTCCTGGAGCATGAAGGTAGGGCTGTCCCATGACAACACAAATCACTCCCCATGGGCTGCCTCTTTCTGGAAACAATGAAAGAGGAAGAAAAGGAGGGGGCAAGAAGTTCTAACTGCAATTTTTTGTTGTTAGTTATAGTTTTTGGGATGTTTTTTCTTCTTCTTTTTGTTCTCATGAGTCACCTGCACAGTGTGATGGATTTCTACGTGAAACAGAAGTGGCCAGCACAGCACTTGGTGTGGACATGCCGCTGGGATCCTCTGGCCAAGCTCAAGGTGAAGATGAGGCAGCTCCAGCAGCAGGGCCACCTGGGGCCTTGGGGACCACAGGGTGCAGGTGACAGCCAGGGAAGCCAAAGTTACCCAGGGAGAGCTGCTCTTCAAGACTGACATCTAGATCCTGCAGATCTATCGCTCAGGAGGGAAGTGAAACCTGGTGAATGTGGTTTGGGACACAAAGGAAAGACATGAAAGCTCAAAGGATTTTCAAGAAGAAATTATTTTGTGGTTCTGGACCATTAGCACATTTTCGTCTTACTGAGCCACAACCACCTGAAGACCCAAGAGGTTCCCAATATCTGAGGGCATGTTCTGCCTCTTCTCTGCCTTCAGGAGGGGCGAGACAGTGCAGTAAGTATTGGCTCTGCACGTCCCAGCAGCTGGCAATGCACACTAGGCAGACAAGGTTCCATGCAATATCTTGAATATTAGCTTGTTATTTTTCATGTATATAAACCATGTAGGGTTGTGTGTTTGCATGCCTGTGGATCCTTACATAGGTGCACTACGTCATCTATTTTTACACTGTTTAATTGTTTGTAAATGTAAATGTACCATAAACTGTTACAGCGTGGAAACACAGAGGATTGTGTGCTCTGCAAGCCTTTTAAATATACTATAACACAAATCAAAGCATCTTCTGACATCAAAAGTGAGGGTGGTGCTAGGAAGAAGTGCTGGAAGACTTTGAAATTATGTTTTTCCTTTGCTTGTATTTTTTCATAAATGCGGGCCCCAAAATACTTTTCTTCCTGTGGTATTTTGAGTGTCATCATATCACATGATGGAGGAGTATAATTGCAATCTATCTGTTGCACTTCTTAACCTGTAGGAGTGTCCTTATCTGTTAGATTAATTAATTATGAACAACTGATAGCTTTAAATGTGAGAATAAGGGATTTGCACACCTGCCAGAAAATCGGAGTTAAAGGAGGAAGTATGGCTATTCAAACCATTATTTCCCAGTTTGAGTACCTGTACTATTGATACCCACGGCACTTGCTGAAAGAAAGAAGCAGGTGTGTTTCTTTTATGAAACTTTTCTAAAGAAGTCAGATTTAGAAATTGAACATATTTGATTTTATTTTATCTGGATTTTTCTAACACTGTAAGAGAATGAAAAACCTAGGAATGTGTAAGTCCTTCCTTTGACCTGTCAAGATAAATAGTGAATGAAGTTTTAAAAGGCAAGCAGTGCTCATTTTGGCAAGCTTTGTCATTTAGTTATTCTTCCTTACAAGCAGGAAAATGAAAACTTTGATAGTAGATATGACTCAAGGCAAGTGAGGGTTGCAAAATTAGATCCTTGGCTGTATAGAGACAGTTATATTAGGATGAAATCACTAGGGGTATAAATTCAATGACTTCATATTAAGACATGTTAATCCGGAATTTAACATGGCCTTAATTTACTGCAGTTTAATCCTCCTCATTTTCACTTTCTGTTGGGAACTTGCACTGCAAAACATGAAAATTGTCATGATACCAGAGTGCTTTGGTACTGTGTTCCATTAAACTTGTCAAATTAAGATTAATTTCTCTGTAATCTCAGAGGTTGCTATTTTGAGGTGCATTTTGGAATACTCTGAAGTTGTAGCATGAAATAACCAAATTAATTGGTGTCCTGTTTGGTGGGTGGCTTTCACTCGAGAAAAGGGATCCTCAGGACACTGTCTATGCTCTTTTTTGGTAAGAAAACATATAAATGTACCTTTGTTAGGGGCTGGAAATTAGAGGTACGAGAAGGAGGTAAATAAAATATGCACAGACAATCTCTGCTTTCAGTGATCTATACCCTCTGACCTGTCCACAAAATGTTTAGTTTTGCTGCGGTAAATATCAAATACTGGAATACTAAATTCTTTGTTGGGCAGAAATGATCTAAATTTCACCTAGTGTAGAGTAACAAAAAATATTTGAACTTAACCCTTGCCAGACTCCCATCAAGACTATTTTAATACCTAGTTTTCTATAACCACAGTTTTCCTGTCTGCATTTTTATTAGTGTTACCCCTTGACTTACAGACAAAATATGGCTCTCAGGTAGTACAAGGCAATGTGACCAATATATTTTCCAGAAAGCAAACATCTTGTGCAGGATTCACCCAGAAAGGACTCCAGTTTCACACTAAGGGATTAGCAGAGCTTGATCCAGGTGGGTATGTCAGTCTGTCTTATTCTTTACCTCAATAAATTAATCACAGAATTATCTTTTGACAGGTCAAGAGCATGGTCATCTAATATTAATTATTCATTCTGTGAAGCCTCAACATGCCTCTTCATCTGTACATCCAACTTTAAATGGATGTAGCTTTTCATTTTTCTAGTAATAACCTTGTTTCTACTCTTCAGCTGAGTCCCTTTGTTTGGCCACCATGGTGGCTGACTGGATGAGACATTTACATTTACAGCTTCTTTTGATGTTCAGTCTTGCCCTGGACAAGTAAGGTACAGAAAGGAAGAGAAGACTGATGAAGGTAAAAGACAAATCCACAGGTTGATGTTATGTGACGAATAAAGTGAACAAAATCACCTCAAAAGCTTTGGTTTACATGGATGCTGAAGAAGCCTTGGCACGTAGCAATCTGGATGAGACCATGTCTTTTCACTTTGATCTTGACATGATGAAGTAGTCACAGAACAAAAGCCCCTGGGATGGGGCAAGCAGCAAACTTGGAACAATATACAATGATTACACATTGTGCATAAGAACACTTTCAGAACTGATGTGGTGTTGGAAATGGTGGTGTCATTAACAACATAAAAAACAACATTAAGCTTCTTACATGACAGTGGCAAAACAGCTTTAGACAACTTTGAGCTTTAGAAAATTTCTGCCATGATTGATTTGGATTATGCAATGATCTTCCAAACTCCTATGCCTCTTCTACACAGTTATTATTAAAATTTTTTTTTTTTTTTTTGTTTTGTTTTGTTTTGTTTTATTTTTAACCTGGATGAAGACATAATAAACACACACAGGGAAAAAAAAAACAAAAACAAACAAACAAACAAAAAAAAAAAACCAAAAAAAAAACCAAGAAAAAGAGAATGATAGAACAAGTATTTTACACAGAATGACCCAAAAATCATAGACTTTAAAGCCCTTCTGCAGAATACTCTCAGAAAGTAAGGAACTGTGCCTCCAGTCCACATACTTGAATAATTTCTCAAACATCCCCGTGTCCTAAATATTTATTTTCATTTATTAAAAAAATGTTTTAAAGTGTAGTCCTCAGGGGTACAGCTGACGCCCCTTATCAGTATTTCCACTAACATACTGGATTGCACATTCCATAGAAGACCATAAAGTGCTGTAGCATCAAGGTTTTTTTTTAAATTTAATTTGGAACTTCTTCACCCTTTCCATAATTATTTTCATTATTATTTTTACCTTGTAGCTCCTATATTCTTGTACTGACACATAAGAAGGTCCTTAAAGGTCTTCTTGAAGGTGGCGTTGCAGAGCGCGTAGCAGGCGGGGTTGACGGTGCTGTTGATGTAACAGAGCCAGTAACCGAGGGTCCATACGGTGCCAGGGATGCAGGAGGTGCAGAAGCTGTTGATGAGCACCATCACATTGTATGGGGTCCAGGTGATGATGAAGGCCAGGAGGATGGCCAAAATCGTCCTTGTCACCTTTTTCTCTCTAGAAGGGGGTGGTTTCTTTTTGGCTGGCTGCTTTGTCATCTTGACGATTTTCCGGGCTACGCTGTTCTGCTTCTCCTCCCTGTTCGTGCCTACGATCTCCACGGTAGTGTTGGTAGGAGCACAGCAGTCCCCCTTTTGGGACTTGGTGACTATCCTGATGCATGTCAGCTTGGAATTCTCTGCTTTGACATGGTCTTGGGAGGTAGAAGCCTGTCTGGCATCTTTGGTAGCTTCATCCTCTTTCAAGTTGGAAGCGACCACACTGATGGAGGTGGAGTCGTTGGAGCTCTCCTTCTCACCTTGAACACAGTTATTGGTCACAGTCTCTTCACTGGTTTTTCCATTCTGAATTTTGCTGTGCTCCAACCCATCCCCGCTGGTTGAGATATTGTTATTGTTTGGTTTCACTATTTTACCTTGGACAAGGCTGGGGGAAACTGTTTCTTGGTTTTGGGCAGCTTCCTTTTTTCCTTTCTTTATCCGACTCTTACTGGCTCGAGAGATTTGCCAGTAAAGGACAGTCATGATGATAACAGGCAAATAGAAGGCTGCAATGGCAGTGCCAAAAGTGACAGCAGTGTTGGAAAAAAACTGGATGTAGCAGTCCCCATCTGGGACAGTCCTTCCTCCCACAATGAATTGCCAGAAGAGAATTGCAGGGGCCCAGAGGATGAAGGACAGCACCCAGGCAGCTGCGATCATCATGCCGGCCATCTTCGTGGTCCGCTTCACGGGATATGTCAGGGGCTTGGTGACACAAAAGTACCTGTCAAAGCTGATAATGAGCAGGTTCATTACAGAGGCATTGCTGACCACATAGTCAAGAGCCAGCCAGAGGTCACACACCACGGGCCCCAAGGGCCAGTAGCCTATCACAGTGTAGAGGGTGTACAGGTTCATGGAAAAGATACCGATGATCAAGTCAGCGCAGGCCAGGCTGAACAGGAAATAATTGTTGACAGTCTGGAGGTGCCTGTTGACTTTGATTGACACCATGACCAGGATGTTCCCAATTATGGTGACTAGGCTGAGTGACCCTGCCACCAGGACGATGAACACCACCTCGACAGTTTTATAGCGGCTCTCCAAGGCCATCACATTTTCAGAGGAAGAGTTTATGTACGTAGAGTTATTCATTTTGCTTCTGATAACAAGATACCCAGTTACAACTTAATCCTGCAGAGGAAAAAAAAGAAAACAGATACCATGAGGAAGTTAGTCCCTTTGCCTTTAAGGAATGGATCCCAAAAAAAAAAAGACTTGACAAAAGTTTAAAGCTAGATGTATTCAGGAAAAACCAGTCAGCTTTGGCTAAAGGAAACATCTTACAGTGTACAGTTTAGAATAACAGAACAATAGGCTAGCTCTAAATATGTGAGAAAGGCACACATTTGGATGGAAAACTACATTTTTAAGTTCTCAGATGCATTTTCTCTTTGTTATTTTTTAAAACTAATATTGACTTGAATATTTTGGAACTGAACCTGCATATTATTTTCTTTCTTGCTAACAAAATAGTTCACTTTGCTCATTTCAAACCCCATTCCAAATAGAAAGTCTAGACTGGAGGGTGTAACGTTCTTATAACCCAAAGTGAAGCTGTGATCTACTGAGAGACAGATCATGGGAAGGAGATCTCTGTTTCTGTCTTTCTTTTGTTCTCCATCTGGGCATGATTCTGTGAGATTTATGGAAAGGGTTTTTATCATATCTCCCCCCAATTTTCTTACCCTGCAGTTCCTTTTTTAGACAATACATACAAAGATTCTGGCACTTCATCAAGTTAATTAGTCTGTCAATAAACAAAAGAGGGTAGGTTTTGAAGTTAACAGAGTTTGTAAACTCACCTTAGTTGAGCATTTGCTTATCTAGTTAGATCCAAACATATTTTATTTCTATTTTTTTTTCAATTTCAGTAAGATTAAAGTTATTTTTTTACTTACTTTTGAGCATTTGTACCTGGGTAAGGCACTGTTGTTTGTTTGGGTTTTTTTTAAACATGGTATTATCTTTTCATGCTTGCTTCATTGCACTTTTCCCATTATTTTTCAAATCATAATATTTTTAATCTGCGTCACATAAAGCTAAACCAAAAGGTCTGAAATAGATATCAGGGTAATGCTAAATAAAGAAACAGATAAAAATCAGTTCTGTTTACACATAGCAATTATTTTTGTGCCCCTTATACCCTACTGGCAGTGCTCAATAAATAGTAATTAAATTGCTAGTGATATACATTTAATAGAAGAGTAAGAAAACAGTGCATGCTTTTGCCTTCAGGCTATATTCTATCCTTTTGTGCATCCCCTGGAAGTCAATAGAATGCGCTAGAATTGTACAGCATCTGAGTGCTCATTATTTATGAGCTGTGCTCAAGGGATTATTGAAGCATGAAGGCCAGATGTGACAGGGAAGTTAGAGTTTTTTTCTAATTACAGTATTCTGCTGGTTTTACCCCCACACATAAGGCATCACTTCTTTAAGAAGGAGTCTCTAAACATGGTGGTGCAATCAAAGGAAGACAAAAAAAATTATCTATGTATGTCTCCTCTACACACCAGGGATTAGAAAATTCTCCTCTGGCCCCTCTGACTAACCTGCTGATGCACAGACATATGCAGTCCACGTCACTTCAAAGGAGCAATGCATTTTTACTGTCATTTCAGAACTGTGCTTTTTTTTTTTTTTTTCCCCTTTTTTTCCAGATGCAAAGGAAAGATGATGCAAAATGTCAACACAGTGGCAAAACCCCTTCTGAACTCTTGGAAAAATAAGCAACCCTGTCTCTGTGGAAAAGTCAAAATGCTAAACCAGAGTAAAAGGTTTTTTGTCTGAGGAAACTTTGTAATCTTGAAATTTATATTTATAGAAATACAACTGGCAGAGGGTGGGGCTCATGCACTTGCCTTTGCTGTCAAAAACAGCTAACATTTTTTTGCCAATTCTGTGTTGAAGTGAATACATGAATAAATAGACAAACATAAGGTTCGACAGACATTTATTTCTTGCTATCTATTTACAGCTACAACACTAAAATCCTTAAGATCAGGCTCAAGATAACGAAATGAGGAAGAGGAATGCTTCCGTTAAGTGTGTCCTTTGTGCAGTAGGAATAGGCTGAGGGGAAGGTAGTAGAATTTTCACTCTGTGCAAAAACATTGATGGGACACCTTTAATATACAGGACTGTCATTTCAGCAATTCCAAGTCTATTTTTCTCCCAAAGCTTCACACCTGAGCAGCTGATTATCCATTTAGATGTGTAAGACATCAATTTTTTGGACAAGCTAAGAATTTCTCCCAACCAGAACCATTTTTGAACATTCTTAACAGAATGCATTTTTAATGAAGAGGCAAAATCATGCATAGAGATATATTGATTAAAAAAAAATCAGCTGAAGAAGGTTCATGATCTAGTGCTCTGCAGCTACCTCTGGTGACAGAAAGTGAGTGGGGGAGCAAAATTCAAATGAGTGGATTAAAGATGAAAAAAATTATGCTTTGTTTTAAGGAAACAAGTGTTTCTCTACAACATATTTTTGAAAGACTGTTCAGAAGTTCTGTTTTCATTCCACTGAAGAACAAAATTAATTTTAAAAACTTGAAATTTATAAAACCAAATTACCATTTCCCAGCTGACTTTATGAGTCTTTTCAGGTGAAATTTTTACCCACTTTCACTGTAAATATTGGCAATTCAGTAACAATTCACCTGATTTTATGGGGATCTATGGGATGCAAGGAGATGGATGAAAGCTAAAAGCTAATCTTCCTTGCTAGGAATAGGATTTCATTGTGTTAATATGAATGGAGGCAAAGCAAAGGAGTCTCTTTCCCTCTTTTTGCACAAAATTTTCCAGCCCTTAAGAAGGCTGCTAGCTCTGGGCTGCAAATTACAAGAGCAGTTACAGCTTTCTGAGGTACAGGGAAATATCTGCTGTCGCCAGCTCAGTAAAAGCTTCCCTTTTCCTGCATCAGTGTGATGGTAAAGTGAAGCATATTTTGCTGTGTGTGTTGATGAGAGGGTGTAGGGCTGGAGAGACAAATCTGATTTCACTGACATACGTGGTCACTGCTCAGAGTACTAGAATTACCCACGCAGAGGCAGGGGTGTGCATGCTTCCTAACCCAAGAGCCCCTGCAATCCTCTGGGCTCCTTCCTGTTGGCTCCAGCAGGATTGGCATCAGGTGCACAGAGAGGGTTCTGTTTCTCATCGTGGCTGCTTGCTGCCTCGCTGCAGGACTGCCTGAGCACTACTTCTGTTTTTGTCTTGCCACCGAGCCCATCTCTCCTGCTGCTGAGGCAGTTGTTATGGGAGCAGATGTTATTCATCAGGCAGACCTACGGGGCAGAGGCATTTTAAAGTAATATGACCTCCTGTGTGAGAAATACCAGATCTTATTCTTGAACAAACAGAGCTCTCCTCTGCAAGCCCATGGGTGTTTGTGTGAGTTGCACAATATGGCACTGACTCCCATGGGCTACCATAATTTATCCTTCTATACTAAGTGCATTCTTGCTAAACAGAGAAAACCCAGAAAAGGCAAGGAATGTCTCTTGTGACCTTAAAAGCAACCAAGATAATTTTCTGAAATATATTTCAAAATATATATGACTTTTTTGGAGTGGAAATACCATAATCACTGCACAGAAAATGTCCAAAGCAAAGAAATCCACATATAAAATAATTCATTGTTTGATATTTGAGATGTACTTGGGAAACATTCCCAGTGCAGTAGTTCCTCCCTCTAAAGAACTCACAGTACTGAAAATCATTCCCTTCTATTGACTGGGCAACAGTTTAGGGCACAGCTGGGGCATACTTAAGCATTGCATCCTGCTGAGTTGTGCTTTCCACTTACCCTGACAGGAGCACATCCATTTGGTGGAGGCAAATTTTGTAGCAAACATTGTAATTTTAAATTTAAAATATATCTCCAACATCTGCCACAAAACAGACTACAGAAATGTTTGGTATATTGAAAAAAATGGCTGATACATCACGCCTGTCAGAGTTTGTTAGACCAACTCTTCCTCTGTATTGTGCATATTGACAAGTTAAATTTAATGGATTTACATTTAAAAGATTTAATGTCTTCTTTGAATTCTCTGAAACCATATAAAGGTCAAGACATGAAAGAGGCAACAAATGATCAGCACCTGAAAGTTATATTTGTGATTTAAATAGGATTACCCAAGAATGTATGTGCATTGTCATTCTCAGGGCACATCTAAGCATCTAAGTCTCAAGCAGAAGGAAATATACTTCTTTAACTTTCTGGGTTTTTTATCTAGTTCCTCTTTAGCCCAAACCTATGTAACATATATTTGATGTTTGCTTTAGTAATAATGGAATGTTTTTTTTCCTGAAATGATTTTTATCCTGAGCTGAATTGATTTAGATTCTAAATTTCTTTCTGGTACCATTTTAACTCACATTAACCATTTAACTCACAGTGTGAAAACAAAAAGAGAGAAACAAAATCCTTTAATCTATGATACATATCCTAGGTCTGTTAGCCAGAATTTATTGCAGACTTTAAGACAGAATATAGATATAGTCTGGACTTTTGGTAAAAATACATTTCAGAAAATACCCAAACACCTGAAGACTAAGATCTTCGCCACATGTATTATCTTCTGCAATCCTTTTGAAACTAGAAACATCTTTGCTAAGTGTTTACTGTCTTGGTGTGGTCTGTTACTTTTTTTCACTTCCATGCCCTTTTGTTTATCTCAATTAACACGTCCTACAAAAAAATATCGCGTGGGCCTGCTTGGATCTACTTTTCCCCATCTAATTGTGAAGGATACCTAAGGGCAAAATTAAAAATTTCTGCACAGATCTTGAAACAAGAAGTAGATCAGAGTCAGAAAATATGAAAAAAAAGCAAACCAACAGTTTTCCACAAGCAACAATTGAAACAGGGCAAAAATGAAATTATTCCCCCAAAAGCAGCAGGGGACTGTACATGAGTAGGTGTCAATGCTGGCACCAAAACTGCTGCCTCAGGGCACGTTAAGGTCTGAGGATTTGTAAAGCTGTTCACTACAACTTGCACACTGCTGCTCTTGCAGCCTAAAACTGTATGGAAGAAAATATAGAAAAACTATGTAGAAGTAAATATAGTGTCATGAGCCAAACTTGTTGATATTAAATATGACACAAGTAGAAGTGTAGGCAGCATATTAAAAAAAAAAAACAAAAAAACAAACCCAAAACCAAATAAACAAATATCTCTCTAGTTTCAGGAAATAAATAAAAATTTAAAAGGTAGTTTTTCCTCAAAGATCTGATAACAAAGTATTTCTAATATATTGGTTCTGTTATTACTACTGTTATGATAGTAACGCATTGGTACTAAGGCACATGAAATATTACCTTTCTATCATTATAGGTTTGGCTGCAAATATGTTTTTGTTTTTCAGGACCTGTGTAATCAAGAGAGAATTTGCATTCTGTCTTTGGGCTGATACCATTACAAGCTAAACTTTGCATCCTACTGCACTGGGCAAACCTGAAAAATATGCTTAATACACATGGCTCAATCTAATTGGTTTTGATCCACAAAAAGGGATTTTTACCTCCTGGACTAGAGAAGATACTTTTTCTAATAATAATGTGATAGTGTGAGTATATGCCTCCTTATTCTTGTTAGCATTATAATAAAAAACCTTGGTCCAAAGCTAGTGAGAAAATAACCAATTCTCTTGGTGAAGTTATGGAAGGTTTTCCTCTTTGTTCTTGTGAAACCATGAGATTTATCCACATGATAAAAGTGACTAAGTACAATGGTTCATGTCATTCCTTCTGAGTCCCACCTGCAATCCTGTGCACCTCAGCTTGTTAGAGGTGCTTACAGAGTAGAGGGAGTTTTCAGAATGGCAATTGTAAAGCAGAAGGTTTCAGAATTACATTTCTGGCAAAGTAAATAATTAGGGATGCTCTTGCTGTTGAAAGCTAGAAGAGAAGAGCTTTTTTATGTTTTGTTATGTTTTTGTTTTTTTTTCAGGTAAGTTGTGAAATATATCTATTTGCTAAGATCAAAATAAATTTATAATCCAGAAATCAGAGAAAAAAGTAAAAAATTATTCTTTGCAGTATGAAAGGCAAAACGGAATCATCCACAGCTTTCTCTAGAGGGCTGAGTTAAATGGATAGGATCTCCATCTAGAGGCACAGATTAGCAGCTGCCACATAAAACAGTCATTTCCAGCAGTAGAATGGCTTAAAAACATTTTTAAAACTTTTTAAACTCTCAGGCAGAGGAGACACACATTTTATTGCAATTTAAATTTTATTACAATTAATGGGCAGAGATATAATTTGATAAAAACCTGAAGCCATTACAGTTAAATATTCCTGGAGCAAGCAGTCTGGATGAAGAGTGTATGACCTGGGATAAGCTCTATCAGTCAGTGCATGGTTCTAATAACACCACAGTTGTGGTTTTGATCCCTGGATGGACCATTTACTTAAGGGCTGATCTTGGTGATCCTTGTGGGTCCTTCCAAATCAGAATATTCTGTGATCTAGTTAGACTGGGGCAGCCAGTGCACAGAAACATGTACTAAGGCCTGAATTTATTCACTGCAACCACCATTATTTAGTCATTGATTTGGGCATGACCCAACTCCAAAAGTTGTTTTACAGAACACCATAAATGCGCTGGAAGAGTGGATGATGTCATCAAAAGGGAAAAACTGGGGACTAGCTCATACCACACATATTTCATCACTGCACCTATACTGGTTTCTGCTGGCAGAGGTTATAGGAGAGAGAGAAAAGGAACATCAAAGTGACAGATTTCAGTTAGTGAATTATCTAGTGAATCCTTTCTGCCTTGTGCTGCACCACTGCTAGTGGAAGTTGACTGAAGCTCCTCACACCCATCAACCAAACAAGTTTTATCTGACTATAACTATCTTCTTCAAGCACTTTAGTTAAAATAGTAATGCCAAAACTCAGACTAAAATGATACCTATCTTCAGCCATGAGAAAGGCTGCATCAGCAGAAGAGTTATTTAAGTTTCTGTTCAGATTGAATTGAAGATCATTAGATTCAAGGATATATCTTCTGAAGGAAAAGTGTGGTGAGAGTTAAACAGTCCCTCTGCAGTTGGAGGCACAGTACTTCATTATCCTCAGACCACCTATCACACCTGTGCTGTTAAATACAAAAACCTTATGAGAGCTCCTCAAACCTTATGGGAGCTCCTCAAAGTCCCTGACTGACAAGTGGTGAAGCTGGTGAAAGAGGAGAGGGATCAGAAGGCTGAAACCAACTTAACATACAGGCAGACCTAAAAAAATCCCCCCCAAACCAAACCAACAACCAACCACCAACACTAGACAAAAAAAAAAAAAAAAAAAAAAAAGAAAAAAAAAAAAAAATTGTTTTTTTTTTTTTTGGGGGGGGGTTTTTTTGGTTTTTTTTTGGTTTTTTGCAAGAGTATATTGGTCATGAAAAAACCTCAGAGAACAGCAGTACCGTACAGGAAGGGTCTCTCAAGGAACCATGGAGTAACCTCCTCAACCTGCCAGTGAGTCCAAAAAAGATTCTGTGATATTTCCGTGAATATCTGCAAATCCCTCCAAGACATAAGAAGTCCTTTTGGGATCATGAATAAACCCATGGAGACTCTCACTCTGTTCATCAGACAGAGTCAAAGTAGGGTTTCTGACAGGAATAATAACATATGAGAGCCCAAAGAGACTCTTCCTGAAGCTAAAGAAAATTTTTCCTTTTCCCTAAATTGTAAATGATGTAAGTACCTGGCTTTTGCATGGGATTTTCTTATTCACTCACAAAGATCTATCATATAACCCTCAAATCTGCTTTGGAAAGTACCTTATTTTTTTACTCAGCAAATGCTTTTAATATTCTTTTAAACACCATCATGGTCAGTCTTATATGAAATTCTCAAGAGCTTGAAAATCTAGTCTGTTATTCTGTGTCCATAAATTCTGGGGATTTTTATACATCTTCCATCTTACTTAACAGTTTACCTAAGATGTAGATTAGAAGCAGTGGAAAGAATGGTGACTCAGATATACCAGGGAATGGCTCAAATTCTTTGCAAGGATTTAAGCATATATTGAAGAGAAGTTCAACTTTTTTCTGAGAGGACAGCTAACTTTTTTTTATGCCTATATGACTGTAGACTGCATTTGAAGCAGTGAAATACTGAAGGAACTTAATCAGGTAATTTCCTTACCACAAAGCAGCGATATCTGAATTTTCAAAGCTCATTCTGCAGTCTGAGAAAGGTTTGTGAAAGATGGAGAGGCAATGCCTAACAAAATACTTATAAAAACATTTAAAAATCTAAAACAAATTGTTTGCTACAGCTATTTATAAATATGTTGATCACAACAATGATTGTTTACTGTGGGTCTGCATGATCATCTCTCCTTTTGTGAACAGAGAACCTCAAAGATCACATAGTCGTTGCCAATAAAAGGAGAGATTTATTTAGTAGTTTTTCATAGCTACTGCATTAGGGTAGGTTCCCTAAGTCTCTGACTGTGCTGTGCTTCACTATATGCTTCACTATGCTACCAATTTAACTGCCTTAATTACATGGACTATAGCTACAGACTAATTGTCTTTTGACTCTATTACAGGCTTAACAAATCTGTGTCTAAATCTGGCTCTGATGCATGGGTCCAGATATTGGTCCTAACATGCTGCAGCTACCTTTACCAATGTAAAATACCTTAGCTTTGCATTAAATCACCATGCCTTTAAGAGAAGCCTCTGTTAAAAAATAATGTAATGTTTAGCAACCTTAACTTAGTAACAGGAAACTGAGGGACTTGTCTCTGACCATGTAACTTCTGTAAAAATTATATTAATCATCACTGGGCCAGGTAGACTGAAATTCATAAGCAAATACCCTCAAGCTCTCTGCACATTTTGGTTTTTAAACTGATGTTGTAAAGTGTGTTTGCATCAGATTTTGACCACTCTTGAATATTGACCAATATAAAATAATTGGAACATTTGAAACATAGAGTTTAAGAAAGCATAAACTGGATTTTTTGAAGCCAAAAAAAATTAAAAACCTGAGGGGCATTTGCTAGCACAGGATGGAGAAGAGCAGGCCATTACTCTGTGCACAGATCTGCAAACTTCACAAACTCACTTTTTTACTTTAGCAATGAAGTCTGTGTGATACAAAATTTGCACTGAGTGATGGGGATGAATGTATTTGATGTCCCTTGCACATTCCATTCTATTTCAAAGATGAGTTTTAATTAAAAGGGAGAAAGAGGTGGATTTTGAAATTCAGAAACCGTGTCATTGTGTTTTATCACGTGGGAACCTCTTTCACATTGTGGCAGAAGCACCATGCCAACTTCATCACAACTGTTGGTACAATGATTTGACTTGCTGATGAAGTCAGTTCCTCTCCCATTTGTGGTGTTGAGGATCTCAAACTCTTTTTATTACAGTCCTGAAATCCCACAGTTATGCTGTGCATTACTCTCTGCCCTTCTTTGGCAGACTTATCTGTTACTGTCTGCAAGTTTCCTATTTCTGCTTCTACATCTCAGACCTCCTTTCCACAGCACACATGTCTAAGGAAAAAAGACTACTGACTAATATATTTCATTTTCTGAGGTCCCACTTTACCCTATTCTTTTGCAGTGGGCCACTTCTCTGAACCTAAATCCATCTTTACATAACAACTCTTTAAATTGGGACTTCGTGGTAAAGCAAACTTACGGGAAGTAAAATTAAATCTAGATAGGAATATTAGCTAGCAGCGTACTTAGGGAACAATCTCCTCCATCAATCTGCTGTGTCCCTGAAAGTGTCATGTTGGAGATTAAATCCCTCCCACTGTGCCATGGAAGAGCAGCAGAACCACCCAGCAGTGATTGCTGCATTGCAACGTGCCTCCATAGAGCACAAACCTACTTGAAGAGCACAAGAACATACCTAGAGAAAGACATACAAGGATGTGTGGGGCAAAAGAAAATAATAAATGGGGTGAATGTGAGAGACAAAAATAGGAACAAGACTGAGCCATGAATAATAAAGAAGCTGATTAGAAGAAGGCAAGAAAAAGAATTCTGCAAGAGCATTCACTTGGGCTCTTCAAATTGTAACCCCTTAATGCCTGTTTTCAGTTGGAATTCCTCACTGACCCTAGTTTCAGTACCTGTCTGTATTATCCTATGACAGTCCACAGAGAGATGGGGTAACACTTCTTCAAGCCTTGTACTTTGAACAGTATTGTGGAAAAACTGAAGTGACTTGAAGTTCTGAAATCTCACCTCAATTGTCATTCAAATATTTAAGTTCTCAAATCCACTGGCATTTACTGAGACTTGGCCCACACAACCTCTTCAAAGAAGAGGATAGAAATTATTTTTTCAAAAAGTTATAGTCTTCTTTCATAATCAGAAATTCCAGTGTATTTAGCATGCTCAATTATTTCCCCATAAGTTGGTCACACAAACACAGTCACTGCCCAGAGTGGAAGTGAGATAACCCAGGTGGGAAGGTGGGATGAAGATGGGAGGTGATTTTCCCCCATTGAAATTCGTGGCTCTTTGCAAGTCTCAGAGTCAGAGGCTGCAGAAAGCCTCAGTGATCCCACACTGATTTGCAGATGTCGTGTTCCCCACTCGTACACGCCTTGTGATAGTCTTTGAGAGATCTCTGGCTCAAAGGCGCTCTTGCGCTCTCAGTCACTCATGCTATAAGCCTGTGACTTCAAAGAGACAGCTGAAAGGAAATGTTTGCAGGAAAAAAAGGGAAAAAGGAAAAAAAAAAAAAAAAGAAAAAGATTGTCTGCTTGTCCCTTTTTTTTCTGTTCATGATATAACAGGCTTAAGATGTTTTGGTATAACTGCTTCTCAGTGGGTTATTTTTCCCTTCTTACTTTACAAAAACTACAAAAAAACCCTGGCAGTGAGGAGGAAAACAGCTGTGTGATGCTTTCATGTTAGAGTGAGCTTGTCAAAGAGCAGGCAAACGACTTTCCACTCTCTAAGCAGGCTCCTTGGGTCAAGCTGGACTGATGTCCAAGAGAGTGACCCCCAGTTTTTCATTTTAGACCTTTCAGCAGTAGCCCATGCTAAAGCACTACTGCTCCCTACTGCAGACCCAGTCACAGAGCAAACAGAAAAATCTCTGAGGGCTCGTGGTGCCCTTTGAGGCTGTAGGCAAATCACCATAATGACATTTTCTCGTTTCATAGTGTAAATGAGGTTCAGTTCTATATTCAATACTTTTTAAAGCCTTAAACATGTTATCTACAACATCAGTGTCCTCCACATATATAAAGTCCTGAATGTCTTTCATAAAATTTCTTAAGGTTTGTGTTTTTTTTTTTTTGGGGTTTGGTTTTTTGTTTTTTTAGTATGTATAAAATTATATTAAAATAGGATTAGATTTTTTTTCAGTTTTTAATTAGTTTGGATCTGTTTGTTGCTCTGCTCTCAATCTGTTGTGATATGCAATGCAATCCCTTTGAATATTTGAGGCACTGAACAACACCAAATAATTAAAATGAGGACACTCTTATTTGTAGAAAGACATAGTGGAGGGATTTACAGTCAGGTTAATGTTTAACTCTTTCTAATATTAGGGTTAGAGAATGCCCTTTAAAATGAATTATCTGTTTCTGCACATTTACTACTTTGAAATGAGCATTTAAAAATGTAATATTTCTATACAGAGATCTTTCATAATTTTGTATCCACTCATAATGATTCTGGTCCTCCTAAACAAATGCTATCCAACCCATCCTCCCACTGACATAGGCATTTATTCTCTTCCTAATTGTGTAAGGTTTGTAGATCTTCAGACCTTGCAATTCAAGGGATAGTGTGCCTTCTCCTTAACCCCACTAAAAGCATTTCAATGATAGCACATTTGCATTGCATCACCTTTGCAAAGAGGATCAAGCATCCAAAAAATGGCATTCACAAATAATTTAATTATATCTGGTAATAAGAAAAATGGAACTTGTGATTTACTAAATTCATATCCTATACCTCTGCACAATCTGTTTGTAATTGAACATAAGAACACAGTTCATAGCTATTTTCAAATACAGGTATGGCAGAGAGATTAAGAGAGCTGAACTCTTACACTTTCTCTGGAAGAATCTCTTCTTGTTGCCTTGAAATCTTCACAGGTGAAGGGGGTTTGTTTCTCTGAATCAGGTAGTGAGAATCTGATGCAATTTGTCTTGGGAAAACCAGAGTCAATATGACTTCAACTCCCATGTAAGTACACATGGACTTCAAACACAAACAGAAATCTGTGTTTCAGGCATTCTAACAAATTTGTCATGACCCTGCAGCACATGACTTGTGATACTTCCTGTTCTTTCAATACTGGGAAACAGGGTAGTGTTTAAGAGCAAGTAAATGGTGATGCAGCTTGTTCTGGTATCTGGTTGAGAATAAAGATAATATAGTAAAAAGAGGAAAAAAATCACACATTTCCTAGCTTCTCTTTCTAAGTCTTGTGATGCACATTGTGCTTCTGTGGTCAGGAAGTGGTTCATTCTACCTATCTTTGTTAGGGTTAGGATAAAAATAAAGCTTATACAGTGAATTTGGATAAGTGAGCCAGAAGTTTTGCTTTTGCAAGGCTCTATGCAGGAAGTGATAAGAGACATTTGAGATTTTTCTCTGTCTGAAAAGAAAGTTCATGAAGATGTTTTGAGACTTATAAGCAAACTGACAAAGGTAGTACTATTAATGATGGGGAATGTCGAGTAGTTTAGTGCTTAACCTTAGATTTTTTTTCTTTGTTTGTCCTCCTATTTTTGTTTGAGGAGGTGTTATATCACTAAAAGTGACTGCAACTACTCCCGCAAACACAGAAGTTTGTTAGAGGTAATCACAATTCAAGTAATAATTTTTCCTGCTTACTTAAAATGTGTCTGTTCTGCAACAAATAGAAAATCAAAAGCTCATAATGCCTTCAAAGCATTATCTTCTTTCTCCATGTGTGTATCCATAGAATACATATTTATGCTCTGTTGTAGTTTTATTATTTCCTTTTTAATTCTTTACTAATATATTTCTCAATATGCTTAATCTGCATTGCATTTTTTCCTCTTTATCTGTTTTTCTTGTCATTGTATGCACAAGGGGTTTGGGCAGAACGGTGAATATTAGACAAAGAAAAATAAATCCAGTATGATCAAAATCATATGTGCTAAGCAACAATAACCAGTGTTTCCGTCAGAAAGTGCACACCCATTGAATGTACAGCGTGTTTATGTCTTTCCTCTATATTATTTGGGTTTGAGATTCACAGAATTAATCTGAGCTCCCTCTGTGGCTAACAGAGCTATCTATCCATGACAAAAATATACAGATAATATTTACTTGTGCTAGATTCACTTCATCTGCTTTGCAAACACGCTACTTTTGTGAAGGTTTAGAATTAATTAAATATCAGGCTGCTTGTGAAAACAGCAATCACTGGGAGGATATTAGAGAGTGTTCCTGGACTGAGTTGTGAAATTCCACACATCAGCATTGGCCCTGGCAGCCTGACTTCAGAGATTGCTGAGAGCAGGGCTCCACTGTACAAGCTACATTACTCATCCACACTCCAATTTCAGAGCCTGAAATCTCATGGTAAATTGCTCTGAAAAAAAAATCAATAGGTCAAAAGCCCTGTGTATGCCAATGGCAAAATTTCTGTTGCTTTTGGTAGGCTCATGACTTTTCTATGAAATAGGCAAGAAACAGGATTGGTGTCTGGGGACTAGTCCTAGTTCATTGTTTTATTAGATCCAGAATCATATTCTGCTCTTCCCTGCTGTAAACTGTCCTGGGATCACCCTTGCTATTCATCACTTAGGAGAGAACTCTGTCTTCAGTACCCATTTGTAACATTAAGAGTGCCCAACCAAGCATTTCCTTTTTCTGAAGGACAATATTTCTCTTTTCTCTTCTTAGCACATGGTCATGCAAAACTATCTGGGGCTGTGACTGTTGCCAGGTTATTGGCATGTATATCTTGAAAAAAAAAATCTGCAAAGTACAACATTGGGTTCAGGTTTGGAACCTAATGAGCTTCTGATATTCTGGAGCTGCAGATACCCAGTTCTGCTTTGCAGGCTGCTTTTCCAAATGTATTTTCTGGACAGTGCTCCCCTACTTTTAAGCACCTGCTGCAGCTCACCCATCCTGTTTATGCCCAAATGGATCTCCATGGATATGACTATTGTAAGTTCATAAAGTAACATGGAACCTTACCTGATAAAATGACTTTGTAAATGGCAGAGACTAGTAGAATCATAATAAAAAAGAGACTAATAACTGTCCTATGATGATTGTGATACAATCTGCAGAACAACTGAGGAATAAAATACCTTCTTTTTCATTCACCTATTCTATGGAGGAGATGTGGCCAACAGGTTTCCTTTACAAATTGGAAATTCAAACTCTTGGAAAAGCTGCAGGGAGAAGAGATACTGGGATGTCATGGGATGGGATGAGTTGCAGGAAGCCCTGACAAAGACAGGGTCATCATAGTACAAACAGAGAGGAGAGGAAGGAAACTATATTACTGCCATGGGCAAGTGTTCAAACTTTTTGTTCAAGTGAACAAAATAAAATAGACATAAGTCATCAACATTTTTACTCATGTCTTGTCCCTTAAGTGAATAAGACAAAGGAACAAATAAATAACAGCAAAACAAGTTGAACTCCCTCACATTTGTCCTCCCACCTCCTAAAAAATAATGTTTCCTGTAGTAGAAACATTAGTACAAGACTTAGTAAAAATACTGCTTTTCTGTAGCACCTGTATGCCACTCCTGTGGTTTAAGGTAATGGAAAAGCTTCCAGACAACTGAATATTTCCCCCTGCTGTAAAATCTCTGGGTGGCTTAGACCCAACATTTAAAAACACTTACAAATGTGAATAACCTCAAGATGCCACAGGTGGCCACATCTAACAGTATAACACAAAGGCCACTAATTAAAACTCTCTCTGTGTAAAAGGAAAGCAAAAAGCAAAGCTCTATATATGTCTCCCTCTCAAAAGAAAATCAACAGAGACTACAGGAAATTTCTTAGAGAACTGTTGGATGGAAGATTGGTTCCTTCAGCTCAGTCACCAAACCCACACAGAGTGGCTGAAGTGGTGCAGTATTCTCTAGGGCAGCTGGGCTCTGCCTGCAAGGCTGGGCATAAGAATCAGAACTGGAATAAACAGAGTGTTTCCTCCTTCTACTCACATTGCTTTCTGCCCTGATTCTCCTAAGGTTTACCACTTCAGGGCAGTGACTCTCGACAATTGCTTTGGATATCTCCTTATTTCCCATCAGCCATGAAACAGAGGGTATGTCCAGGGATTACTGTGTCCAGCAGATCAGAAGTATCTCTAATATAGAGACTTTTTATTTTTTTAAAAACTCTTTTGTTCAGTAACTGATGCATCTTGGAAAGTAGTTTGAGAGCAGACCACATGTCCAAGATCAATGACAAAGGATATGCTGTCAGATAGAGTGAAGCACGGGACCTGTGAGGGAAGGCTGTGGACAGTGAGAGTGTTTAGCCTGAAGAAGAGCTGGCTGTGGTAGCAACCTTCCAACACCTACAGGGAATCTAGTGAGAAGACGGAGCCAGTTTTTATAGTGGTGCATCTAGTGTCTTCTTTACTAGAGGATCAAAGAAAGAAGACAAAAGGTTTTGATGACATTGAAAGAAAAAGAATTTTACTATGACACCAGCAAAGCAGTGGATGCAGATTTGTGTACAGGCTCCATCCTTGGAAGTTTTTCAAGACACAACAGATAAAACCCAAAGCAACCTTGTCTGAGCTCAACACTGACCCTACTTTGAGTATGAAGTTGGAGTGGAGTCTTCCTGAGCCTGTATTTGCATGAATAAATCTATGTTTCTGTGATTCTAGTATATGCCATGAAGTTTGCAGGTATTCTGGATCAGGAAAGCAGGAACATAAATACCTTTGTTTAATATGGAATCAGACATGATGAAAACAACCCATGCGATTGTGCAGAAAACAGTCTGTGAGAAAAGCACGATGGAGACAAAAAGGAACCAGTATCATGCAAGTGCTTGGCTTCTTACTCAGAGAAAGTCAGCATCTGATCCGCACCAGAATTAACTGCCCTAAAGTTTGTCCAAGAGGAATCACCTGCCTGCAGTTGCAATCTACTGCTTCCAGGAGCTGAAGCTGAGATGACCCAGGGAATCTGAAAGAGAGCCCCCTTGCCCTAATTTCTACAGCTCTGACCTGTTGTTGACCACTAGGTAGCTTTTGCAGCCAGTATGAGAGAGACACCAAGGATGGATGCAAGGGCTCATAGAGAACAGCTTAAGGAATAAAGATCATAACTTACAGTTCTGCCCTGATTACACCATTTTCCTGGAGAAAGGTTTAATGTGAGCAAAGCTGTATGCAGGCAAAATTTCACCACAAGAGCAACTCCTAAGGTGAATACCTCAGCTTATTCCAAATCAAAATGGAATCAGTGGAATCATTCACTTGTGCTTTGCACTGAATCAGGCTCCATGTTTGCTCCTACCGCTTATTTCTATTCTTGCCCCTCCACAAGTTCACATAGCTGTTGTAATAAATCACATGAGATCCCAAGCCCTGCAGTCTGCCAAACAAGTGCTACCTTGTTCATAAGCAAGAGAAGTGCCTGTTTTACCAGGCCCTGGCAGAACTGTGGAATGGCAGTGAACAGGATCACACAGCAGTAAGCCCTTCCATCTCCATTATGTGATACATATCTTTTGCCTCCCCTCCAAATTGCTTTTACTGGTGATGGTGACAACTGTCCATCTCTGATCCCAAGCATGCAGGTCTGGAAGGAGCAATCCTGACATGAATGGAGTCTTCAATGATGATGCAGCTGAGATGCATTTTCCAGTGTAAAGGCTCAGCACAGAAGCACCAAGTGTGCCAACCACATACAGTTCAAACACAAAGGCTTGTAGGAAGGTAGCCAGACTCTTTGGGTTATCATTTATGCTGTTAACTTGGAGGTTTTGTTGTTCATCCATTGTTGAAGAGGATGAGGTATAGAGATCCAGTCCATTTAAAGAATAGTCAGTTCACTGATGCTCTGTGAGGTTACCTCTATAATTAGTGCAGCTCTAATTACAACCCATTCAGACCAGCATTCTCAGTTTTTTGACTGCCACTATAGTATCAGAAATATATTTTACAAAATACTTGAGTATGAAAAATAAAAGTAGAAGGATGTGTTGTAGCAGAACTGTTACATGAGAAGTGATTATGATATTGCACATGATAACACAGAGCTTTTGAAGGAACAGGGTTTTGGCATAAAAACAATGACTTAGACTGAACTTTTCTGCAATCAGTGTCCATCCCTGAAATATGTGGGCAGAGCACATCATCCCTGACCTCAAAGGCATGTGTGGCACCCAGAAGTGCTAATGCTTATGGCAGTCTATTTATCCATTCCAGTCTCCTGTCGGTCCATTTTTATTTTTTTTTTCTCACTTTCCTGCTCCAAGTTTATCTTGCAACTCAAGCCTCAAAGATTTACCTCAGAGCAATTTTGGGCACAAGAGGCAGGCCAAGACACCAGAGCTGGTCTATGACTTCATGCCTTGCCACAGTTCAAGGCGTGGAGGACACCTGGCTTGTTCACCTTTTAATTTTCTTGTCTGTTTACAGGCAATGAAACAGGCAAGCGCTGGGAGTTTTTTTAGTACATTTTTACACAGAGCCAGTTCCTGCTGGGAAGTGGTGGGATTTTGGGGCACATCACTGATGGCAGGCATTTCCACATAAACACACAGAGCTTTTGCTAAGGGAGAGCTACAACAATGCTCAAAGAGAAAGGAGAAAGCAGTGTCTAAGAAAGGAAAAAGGGAAGATAAGAGGATTCATTTAAATGCAGTGAAGCTGAGCTAAAACCTGGATCAAAGCCTTGAAATGATACCATGAAGTTGGTGGAAGCCTCGTAGAACTGGCCCAAATGAGACTGCTGAATAATAAGTAACTCATTCTTATAATTCCCCCTCTCTTTCATCTTTGTGTGCTGAAGGTAAGTGAATCCTTATTCCATTCCTACATTCAGTGAAACCATAAATAAGCAAGTTATTAGTATTATTACAGCCCCAGCTGTAATGACAAAACCTGGCAAGGGCCTGAAAGGTTTTCAGTAGTTTCACCAAAAATAGCAAGAACAAAAAAAGAAGCCCACCACCTCCAACTGTCATCAAGCTCTTTATATATTAAACTACTTTGGAAAGACATAATATTGCCAATTGTTATATATTATTGCCTCATGGATACCAGATAGATTGTGTCATCATAACTACCTCTCTTTTTCTTTAAAAGTTCTATCAGTGAATCCAGTGACAGGAAAACTCCCTGGAATATCTACACATTCTGACTCATTAATTCATCCTTTTCCCTAACTGGGTCTCTGATGCAATTTGAAATTAAAGTGCTGAAAATATTCCAAACACATTTTCTTCTCTAAAGATTTTTTGATGCATACCACAGTGTTTTCCATCACTTGTATCCACTAAGCTGTGCTCTGTCTCTCTCTCTCTGTTCTGTTGTTTGCCATGCTCCCAGGATATTAACAAAGATAAGTTATTTAAGTTTTGATGACTCTGCAGGGCTGCTTTCAAAGTGGCATTTTTTTTCATGTTAATTTTTTTTCTACTTGGAGAAAGTGTCTTTCCTTCTGGAAAAACCTTCTGAAAAACATTCCTGCCGGGTATTTTCTTTTCCTGCTAATCTTTATCTCCAGTGTTGTAGATATTCAGGAAATAAAAGTGCCAGTTCTGAGACCAGAAGGGCTGTGGTGCTTAGAAGGTGTTCAAGAAAGGTCTTGTCAGAGGGTTACCCTTTGGCTACAGAGTAAGTCTCCCTATGTTTGGCTGTTCCTTCTGAAAACACTCATGTAAACTTCCTAAAAGGTGTCTGAATCCAGAAAAAATCTTCTTTATGACACTTAGATGATTTCATTCTTTCATGGCATCATAGATAATTTAAATACCCCTTTAAAGTATACTTTAAATGGAGAAGCTCACAGCTTTAAAGAAAAACACAGTTATCACATGCCTCACAAGAAATTGTACATTATGATAACTATTTTGAATCCTGTGAAAGAATTCAAAGTATGGGTGCTCAGAGTGGTATAATTCTTAAACTATTATTTTTTTATTTCCTGGAATATCTTATAATATTCAATAGAAAAATTACTAGATTTCTCCTAAGAATATTGGATAAGAATAAAAGAATATCCAGAATATACGGGATAGGAATTAAAGCCATGCCGGTATCAAGAGCCTTGTCATGTGTCGGTGTGCAGTTCAATACCTGGCTTCTAGTGGTGGTTACAGATTTACTGATTAATTACTACAGAACAGTGAAGGAGAGAGTTTTCATACCCATAGCAGCTGATGTTTATTTAACAAGGGTACCTAAGTTAGCAACTCACCCTCAGCTCTTCAGTGAATGAGGATGGGGAGGATCTTTCACAGTCATTTGGCTTTTCAGATTTCTGCATCAGGCACCCGAAATCTCTCTCTCTGCTCTCTCTTAGGCCCCAACCCAAGCATCTCAGCTGCAGCTGAGTGAAGCATGAACCCCCACCCTGTCAAAGAATTGTGCCATTTATTCTTTGTTATCCAGTTAATTCTTAGGAAGTCTCATTTTGTCTCATCTCTTCTCCACAAATTATTGTGCAACCTGATGTGGAGAAAACAGTCAAACAAGTATGTTATAATTGCAATGAGAGGAGCAAACAGCATGGCAATAAAGTTGACCAGACAGCCTCCCTCATGAGTTGCTTTTTATTGTGTTCTGCTGTTCTGTCATTCCCCTAATGCTGCCCATTCATCTTGTGCTGGGTTACAAGTCAAACCTGCCTACACCCATGTTCTCATGGGGCTGGAGAGATCCAGCTGTGACCCACTCATGGCAAATAAACTGTCTCATAAAAATACAAGGGTTCCCCCATAATTTTTTTGCCTGACTTTTTGTATCGTTGCTATGGAATAGATGATTGCAACTGGACAGTCCACAAATGCCTTCCTTGGCATATGTCAGACAGCTAGGCATCATTTATCTGAGATGCCAGGGCAATATCGGAGGGATTCAGAGTTGAGAATAAGAGATATGGTACAATCTGTAGCAGTGTGTAGTGGCACTATAATTGAGGGAAGATACAAGGAAATGGAGTTTACCTACAAGTAAACTAAGCAGTGTAAATTTGTTGGTACTCCTCTAGTGTAGTAACACTCACTAGGGAAGGAAAAGGCTGTTTCATGAGGTGAGTGGAGGGGGGGAAAGAAAAGAGAAAAATTCAAGCATGTTATTGTAGAAGATTATAGTGGTAATTTATATGAAAGCGGCTGCTCAATTTCTCACCCTGAGTCAAACTGAGACAAAAGGTCAGTGAATACAGTGATGGCAGCTCAGTATCTACTTCAATAAGCAGCAAAGTGACTTTGCCCTCTGCAATCTTTCAGCATGATTAAAGACTGCCTTGATTTTTTTTGCACTTAAAGAAAGTAAATCATGTCCACCTCTAGAAAGTTCAATAAACCTTTCTGGTTAACATATTTTAGAAACTCCAGTCAAACCATCTAGTTAATCTGAAACCCTAAAGCAGATGCTTTGACAACTCCACAATATTTACACCTTCTAATCCTGTCACTACAACAGGCAGAGACTTTTTGTGCTTCACTATAGAAATATATTTCCTGCTTCTTGTTTTTCTGTTGAGTCATAAATAATTCCCTGCTATAAAAGATCCATAACCAATTTATATCCATCTTTTAATATGCTGGTTCAATTATGGTTTTTATTAGCCCAAAAGCTACCTTAAATGCTCTGTATTTTCCAAGAAGTAGGTAATTAAATAAATAAACAATTTAACTGCAAGGGAAAGAAAAGATCCCTTCCAGTATTTACCAGAAAGTATTCTAAGCAACTAGTTCCAAGCTGTATAGTGACTGTCCTGGGTTAAGATTCTTCTCTCTGAACATTTCAGGTAGAAAGGTCTTTCACCTCTTCTGTCTCTACTAAGACTAATTTAGCTGACATACTGAGACATCAGAGACTGCCACTGTCTAGCTTGAAGAGAAAAAGGAGAGGATGCAGTGATCACATGAAATGCGCTCTGTGTCAGAAAGAGGTGGAACTCAATGCTTATTTTGCCCTATTTCTCTCAAATAAGGGACTTTAGAGAAAATTGAAAGTCCACAGATGTGAACCTGATACAAGGAGCTGTATTTTCATGTGCTGCACATATGGCACTGCCATGAGAGTGGTTTGTGGTCTCACCATCATTTAAACAGGACTGAATATGTGTACTCACAAAAAGTACATGTAAAACGTTCATAGTTAAAGTCTGCAAGACTACATGCACAGGGAGATGGCATTCTGTGCCTGGATTTCCAGGACCATTTCTAAGCAGTACAACTTACAGAGACTTTTTCTGTATTTTTTACCTAGTTACAGCTATTTATCCTACTGTTTGTTTAGGAGCTTCCTAAATACCTGATCAGATTTGAAGTTCTAATGGACACAAGCAGAGGGAGGATTAGAAACTCACTGGACAAGTCTTGTGTTTTCATGGTCCAGCTCTATCTGGCTATCACAAGGTGTACTGAGATCAACTCTGACCATGTACATCTTTCATCCTTTGTTAGACATTTAGATCTCCC
The DNA here is from genome assembly GCF_017590135.1 of Pyrgilauda ruficollis. NCBI lineage: Eukaryota > Metazoa > Chordata > Aves > Passeriformes > Passeridae > Pyrgilauda > Pyrgilauda ruficollis. The sequence continues at coordinate 1,695,425 of NW_024529933.1, forward strand.
AAGTATGGTGTTTTTTGAAAAAAAAAAAAAAAAAAAAAAAAAAAAGTGTGCTCCTATGTGCTCCAGAGACCTGAGCTTAGTCCTGCTGTGAGGGTGAGGCAGGAAGGCTTGGAGAAGATAATGTATTGGTTTTTGTATCTGAAGGTACTTACACTGGCATAATTGCAATTATTAATACTGCTGACAGGATGCACCCAATCTATAATTTGAGGTAATGTTTGGCAACTTGAGCAATATGAATCATGAATCATTCATTAAGTGAGCAATGCATTTAATGAGTTAGAATTAATTTTTAGATGTCCTCTGTCATTTTGTTGTGTAATTTAAGGTCACCAGCAGTATTTTTTGTATATCATAATTTCATTGAAGCTTATATGCAATCTCTAAACTGCAAATATATTATTTGCTTTAGTTCAAACTTTTTTTTTTGCTCAGGAGAAAAACTTTGGGAATGGTGCCTGCTTGATATTTCAGATCCTCTTTGGCTCTAAATTGGCACATCTATATTGAAGTTAGCAGAACCCTACCACTAAAAAAAAAAATTGACTGTGTGGCTTTGAGCAGGGATTTGTTTCCTAGTCAATAGGTTTCCAGGCTGCCTACCACTAAACCAGACACCAATACATTCAAATTAATTAGACTTTTTGATTGCTTCACCAAAAATCCTCAAAGATTTTTGACCTCAGGACGTGGTACCATTGCTCTTTGTCAGCCCAAAATGGAGGGGCTTAGGCAGAGGAGCTCATCTTTTCTGAGATATAAGTAAGGCACCTTTTCTGCACTGACTTAGGCTCCATTTTTCTTCCAGTACATCCTAATGAATAACTGAGAAAATCCCCCTCCTTTCTGCACAGTGCTGTAGTTTACATTTTAGATGTACATGCTCTGTCTCTGGAGACAGCCATCCTCACACTCCATCACCAGGGGAATGAAGACAAAATGCCAGCTTCCTGAGACACCTCTGAGATGTCTTTAACTGCATAATAATTGATGTTTTTATGGAGTTCCAGATCATTTACTGATATTGAACACTTCAGTGGTTTAATCCTTTCTCACACAATGTGTAGACAAATAATAGCTTGATAGAATTCATCATTCATGAAAGGCAGACAGAGCAGGCAAGCCAGCATGAAAATATTTTAATTATACTTTGTCAGAAGTATATCACAAGAGATGAGTGCTCTTCTTTCACCAGTTTCATTTGGAGAATTTTCCCAAGTCTAAATTCATTTGCTATTAATTGCATTGGGTTCAGGTGCTGTATTTCCAGAAGGCACGAAGAAAGTGAGACAAGGTAAGAACAAAGAGTAGCAGAACACTACAGAACTTAGGTGAGCAATTTTTTGCTTGAGACCAGGCTTGGAAATGAAAAAAACTTCCTAGAAAAGAGCAAGTATAGAAAAGAGGATAGGACAAATCTCACGTTTCAGTAACTCTTTGCTTTATGCAAATTTAATATGGGACAATACTGCAGAGTACCACTGGACACAAATCAGCAGGGCTAACTCACTGCAGAAAATCTGCCCTTTGGTAGATGTTCTCCAACACAGCATGTGTTATCCAGGCATTTCTCCCTAGCTTCCCAAACTGTATTTATAAAGTATAAGTATCTAGAAGTGTAAATGAATGGCATCTGGGGTTGATAAGGAACACAGAAAACTGCACTTCTGATCAAATAAAAAAGTTATGGTTGTTTGTTTGTTTATGGGTATTTTTTTTGTTTGTTTGTTTTTCTGGAGCTGAATCCAAGCTCACTAAGCCAGAGGGATTTTTTTTCACTATCTTTCAATGGTTTTGGGATTGAGCCCCTGGGAAACTCTGCAGGACAAAACAGCGTTATTGATCAGCTTCTGCTTGAGTGAGTATAATTATTTTTATGCTGTATGAAACAGCACTTGATAAAGGTTGCCAAAATTATTTTGTCTCCCATGCAAATGTAGTATTGCTTTTATGTGTGACTGCTGTTATAAAAGATTAAAAAGATGGGGCAAACCATATAAACAATAATATTTTCTTTCTTGTCAGTGTTATCATAGCATCATAAACTACAGAGTCCTCATAGTGCTGAGATAGCTTGTATTGAAGGACTAAAAATAAGACATAAAGTATTTTCCTGGCCTTTGGTGAATGCAGAAAATGGTGAAAAATTTTTCTGTCACCTTGGTTGCCACTTGAATGTCTCAGAGCAATAACTAAATAAAGGAATTCCAAGTAAGATTTCTAGAATTTGCTCTATTCCACTGCCATTTAAAGCCAATAACAAAGTACTCTTGGCAGTCATAGTGGTGAGGTCAGGGAAGCAGCACAGGGAATTGAAATTCTTCCTGTCCTAAAAGCTCTACATATACTACCAAGGTAATGGGATCAAGCCCCAGGTTTCCAGCCGTATACCTTGTTTGACAGTAACTCCAAAACATAGGCATGTATCCAATATGTAATTCATACAAACACTACCATTTTTTTTTAATCTTGCCAAGCTTTTAGTGTCAGTAAAATTTCCCTGCAGTGAGAAGCAACAATTCAATTAAATGTTGCATGAAATTATTTCTTTTCTCCTGCTGTACATTTGCTGACTATTAATGCACTCTGTGCTATTGAACTCAAGGTAGACAGACATATATATTTAGCTCTATTTAGCTTTCTCAGTGCAATTAATTTAATTTTTATAACTCTGTCACGATTGATATAACTATTTTCTTTGCCAAAAAAATTCCCTAGCGTCTTCAATTCCTTCTTACACTAAATGATGTAAAACGTCTCCCTCGGTGGGAAGAGGGAAGATGTTTCCTCAGTGTGTTTAGACCTTCACATTTCTGTATTTTTCTTTCTTAAAGACAAGATAATTGAAACAAAAGACAAGAGGGCTGAAACCACTGTGGATGAGACACTTAACTCTTCATTAACAAGAGACCCTTAATTGGTTGGGTTTTTACTTTCCCTAAAAAGGTTATTTTGATTTCAAAGCTGATGTTTGTACATGGATGTACCTGAGACTGCCCATTACATTTATCCACTTTGTACATAATGTAATTATTTAGAAGTACATTAGAGTCTTACATATTCTATCTTGGCTAACCTAACCACTTCCATCAGCTAATTTTGCTCTGTATTTCCCTTTAGCCTATTGACTTCATTAGGGTGCTAATAACTGCAGATAATTAAGAGCAAATATTGCAGGCAGTAGTCCATTCTCTGTTCAATCTTATACTGAGGTTTGACGGTTATTGTTTCTGCTGCCTTACTGTCTCTTTGGGAAAGCTTTTTCCTTGAGAGTGTGGGCTCTGAGAAGAGCTGAAGGATGGAGTTGAAGAGTCTTAAAGAACATAAACCAAGTCTTAACAGGACTTGAGGGTATTCAGGTACTTCAAAGCCTGCATGCTATAAAAACACACATTGGTCTGAATAGCTTCTCAGTCAGAGAAACATGGAAAATTGAATTGTCTCCCTGTAGGAAATATTACTAATTTGTTTTCAGCCCACACTGATGAAATTTTGACATCTCAACTATTTGCATATAAAAGAAAGTGGAAAACAATCTCAGTGTGGAAATATTAGACTGCAAAATGTTTTCTTCCTTGACCAAAGAGAAGATTATTTATCTCAAAAGGCTGATGTATTTGGCATGCAAAATTTTGTACAATGCATCTGACAACTGGATTTATTAGTGTTGGATTTTTTTTTTTGATTGAAATGTTTATTTGTAATGTTATATTTGAAATATTCTGTTACTAATAGTACTGGGAAAGCATCCTGTTTTGTTTTGTGGTAGTGTTTAGTTTGGTTTTTTTTTTCATATTTTATATTTTTAAGGAAAAGTTTCATCCAAAAGATTTTAGATAGCTTCTCTCCTACTGTCCATTTTCCCTAAAAAAAAAACAAAACAAAACAAAAACAACAACAACAACAACAACAAAAACACCAAAAAAAACCTCTCTTTTGGTTGACTGAAGATATAGAGAACATTCATGCAAGCACATCCATGAAAATTCCCTTCCTGGAATGTACCAGAGAAGAGGCATTTTGAAGAGATGAGCATTTTAAAAAGATACCACAAGTTTCTATATGAACTCAGAAATTCACTTATTTTCATTTGATTATTTTTGGCAATAGATTATTTCTGACATGCTGGTTAACATATTTTCTTAATGTCTTCTATTTTTCATTTTCATGAAAACATTTTTGATAAATTAAGTGCTCTTTTGTTTGTTGTAGTTAGTACAATATGGGAGGAAATAGAAGAAAAAAGCTAGTTTCAGTGTGGAAATGGAGCCTAAAACCTAATAGAAAGAAAATCCTGGTTTTGATTTTAGGTAAACATCTGTGGAACTGGAATAGCTTTGGTTTTTTTTACAACTGCCATCAAAAGAGAAATTTGATGAAACTAAATGTTCAAGTTAGCTTGTTTTATTTGAATTACCTTGGCTTGTCTGGATGAGAGAGCTCTGTGGCAAAATACATGCCACCTTTCAGCTTTCACAAGGGCTTAATCTCATCTCTGCCACCACAGGCAGGGTGCCCATGGTGCTCTCATCCTCACTGCAGGCTTGGCTCTCAGGAGTCATTAGGAAGAATTGTCAGCCATGTTAGACAAAAATGTTTCTTTTGGATTTTGTGACAGCATGAAAGAGGAACCAGGGTTTTGTCAGACATTGTCATATGTGTTTTTTCTGCCTTCAAAAAACAGGTTAATCCCCTATAATATAAGTTGATGTCTGATGCCAGCAGAGGCTACGTATCTATGCATTTACAGATTCTCATTGAATCACACTGACCTTCCGCGTATGACAAAAATTTAATATTTCAATTAAACTTTTTTTACCTCCACTTCATTTTTTTTTGTCCCTAAATCTGGCCTGCATGAACCCCTGAATTTGTTCATGCTGCCAGGTAACTTTCTACTGGAAGTGGCAAGTTTGTGCTGATTCCAGTGGTACTGGCACCAGATGGAGTACAGGAATACGGGTACCACAGTGTTGCCCTCCTGAGCCATCTGAGACAGTGGAACTGGATTTTGCATTTTTAGTGATTAAATATGAAGATGTCAGATCAGGGAAACTAGATCAGCAGTGATTGAAGAATGTGGCCACAGAGTAAGCTACAATTAGTATTTTGTTTTTAATTTATTCCAGATTCAGACTGGAGCTACTGTACTTTTAGAAGTTACCAAACTGCACAGAGAAATAACATCATGAAGACATTTTATATTTTAAATTAACATTGACCTTCCATTCACCTTTCAATCCTCTTGGGTTACCCAACTTCATATTAGAAGTGTTCATCTGCCTAGCTTCTATCCCCCTTCATCGGTTGTGTAATTGGAAGAAGTTACTACAACTGCACTCGTGTGGTTTGGTTTTAGTTGCTAATACTGACAACACTGTGGAATATTGCAATATATTGCAGTTTAGAAAATCACTCGCATACAATGGCCTTTCATAAATATCAATTTTGAAAGCTCTTCAGAAACTGCGTGGGGTAGATAGGTTTAAATTGATTTTGCAGTCAACGTAAGGGAGCTGGTGAAGGCTATGGAAACTAACCCATAATGGGTTTGAGAAATTTCAACAACTATAGTGTGAACAGTTCTATGCTAAGATCTACCCAAACATGACTTCGTATTTCAAAACATATTCAATGCTTGATTCCTACCCATTGTGTCTCATATTTTGTTTTGGGAAACATGGAGCAATTTTCAACCAAACTAGACTTTTCAGTGAAAACTGGGTGAAATATAAGGTTGCAATTTGATTTTCTGAAATATTTAACTGCTACATTTTAAATGAAAGCAATGAGAACTAGAAATGAAGAGGTTCTGCCATAGGTTACAAGTGAAAAACTCACACTTTCACAGTTCAAGTCCTGGAACCTCACTTCTTGCTATGTTAACAGCAAACATATCTCTGGATGCTTTACCAGTTGTGGACTGTTTTATCAGAATTAGTTAAAATCTGTAGATACTTAGGAGACCATTAATGTTCCTCTTCCCTCAAAATCAGAGCTGAATTCACAAAACTCTTCTTGTTATGGTCCAAACTCAAGCTAAATTCTCCTCTGTGGGAATTTACTTGAAGAAAACGCTGTAAATTGGCCATCTGTTGGATTAGACAATCACAATCCTGGACCCAGAGTGCCTCATTGTCTCCTTGCTTGCCTTCCTGCTGTTCCATTTTCAAAGGCTAAAAAAGCAGATCTGAAGCCTTACCCCAGAAACCCAACAATATGCCCTGAGGAGACAGATTCCCCTTCGATTCTCCTTTGGTTCTAATTCCCATGCAGGCTTGTTTTCCTTCTCTTCTCCTGTATTGGGACTAGATATGGGCATCCATTGTGTGTCTCCAAGGTTTTTATTGCCTCACTTTTAAAACCTCGAGCGCTCTTCAGCAGAAGTGAGAGCTTTGGGCTCACTTGCCCGCTGAGCCACAGAGAAATCCTGAATATACAGAACCTGTCAACAGCAAGCACTGGAGGTTGAAGGTGTGAGCTTTGCAATCAGCTACCAAACCTGTTAAGGCTTCTAATTGAATTGCTAAAACCACACAAGGGAGGGCTGGCCTTTGCAACATAGTTTCCACCAAAGCTGTTTTTCTGCTCCTAGGGCTTCTCTTTTTAAATGTTTTCATTTTCCTGCCAGCAATTCTAGTCTCTATTACTGCAGTTTCTCTTCAGTGGTTATTCAGATTAAGCAGTTTGAAATTCTTTGCTGTTGAGCTCTGGAGTTTTCAGTTGTGCAAATGGTAGGGGATATTGAGAGAAGGGAAACTCTAGAGTCCCTGAAGAAGTGCTGATACAGAGATCAGATCCTTTTCTTGAAAGCAGCACACTTTAACAATTGAACTGTCTTTTTTCAGGGACTATACTGGAAATAAATGTCTGCTGCTCTTATTTTCTACAGCCTGTGACTACATTGATTCCAACACCCCAGCAGTGCCTGCTGCTCTGGGCTCTGGGTACCTGCCAGGGCCAGGAGTGCTCTTGTGGCTCTCGTGGTGCCAGTCATCTGTGTGCCTGGCATTTGACTCAGAACACAGATGTTCAGATACTCTTCCACTCTGAATATTCAATCAGGTAAATTTAGGCCAGTCTCATCACAAAACACAAATATTTGTTTGAGCTAAGCCTATAAGCCTTTCCCCCCACTTTCCTTCTGGCTTAGGATGAGGTGTTTGGTTCATATATGACAGTTTCAAGGAACTCTTAAAATGAGACCTTAAAGAGAGCACAAAAGACTATCAGTTATCATAAAATCCACAGGCAAAACTCCAAAAAAGTGTTTAACAGCAGAGTTCATGTAGGTGTCGTCTAAATTATCCAATGAAAGTCAGTGTTTCTCTGCAAGCACATTGCAAGGATGGCTTCTTATACACTTGCTGCTAATATTTTGGCTGCTGAAATCAGATTATTTGTCTTTGTTTTAATTAGATGATGTTGTCAGTTGTCTAGGAGTGAAAAGTTGCACAATTGCAACTGGTACAACCCTACAAGGGAATTCAGACCCTTCTGCATCCTCTCACTAGGAGCAGGGATGAGAGTGGAGTAGGACACACCGTTCTAATTGGTATTGCAGAGGATCACCTAATATCCAAATTCTGTGCTCTCTTTGCCTAAATCACCATAGAGAAGGGCTTTATATTGCACTGATCAAAAACATCCACTGTCCCTTGTTTCACTCCTGCTTAGACCCAGCTGAGATACATTTTTTTTCTGCTGAGCTTTGGCTTTTGAGATCTGTGGGAGAAAATGCAGTTGAAGGGCTACGTCAGACATGGCACATTTGGAGCTTTATCAAGGGGTATCATGAATTCTGCTCTTCAGCCATTTACTGCTGCTATTCTTGGACATTTTTCCAACTCTACTGGTGAATAAAGCTCACTCAAACTCTATGAACACACAGTCAGCACATAGCAGCTTAACCTTCAAAATCATGGCACACAGTAATGCATCACCAGAGGTGGTACCAGACAACTGAATTACACTCTTTGGTTTTCATTGCTGGTACTTAAACTTAAAAACAACAACAAAAAAAAAAAAAAAAAAAAAAAAAAAAAAAAAAAAAAAAAAAAAAAAAAAACCAAACAAAAAAGAGTAAATGCTGCACCTTTTTTAAAGACAAAACTGAGATTAGGATAACAAAATTTAAAGAATTAATAGTAGAATCACAGAATGGTTGAGGTTGGAAGGGACATCTGGAGGTCATCTTGTCTACCCTCCCACTCAAGTGGGGTAACACAGAACAGGTGACTTTTATGCACCTTTAATCTACTTTTGTTTTGAAGTTTTTTGGTTGCATTTGCAGCAAGTGACCCTCCAAGTGCTTAACTGAATTTAGATAAGCATCCACGAGCTACAAATACTCACTGAAGATAATTGAATTTCTCTGAACCTTGGTAAACAAATCCTACTGAAAAATCTCATGAAAATCACTTATTTTGTCACACTGAAATAAAATGGAGTAGGAATTAATTTACTGGATATATCTCCATTTGTTTACGAGAATTTGAAAAGTAGCTGGCCTCATTGTTTAAACTATTCATCACCTCTTTATTTGCTTTTTCTAAGAATTCCTTTTTCTTCTTCTTTTCAAACTAATTTGATTGGAATAGTCCTTATGTTGCTCTCTTGGTATTTTCAAGTACGGATAAATAACAAAAGGAAAAAATCCCACATGAACCCAATCTTTTCATAATTGCAAGTTGAGCTTATGTTATTGAGAAGGAGTTGCAGTTCATTAGTGTTCTCCTGTATTCACAACCACAACTTTCTCCAAGTTTCAATTATTTTCAGGTACCGGAGTTCATGGCTAAACAGTGATTGTAATAGAGAGATTAATCTGAGTCTCCAATGTATGTAGACAGCACACCTGCTCCAAACGTGGCACATGGGGGAGGAAAGGCACAGAAACCGACCCTGCCTGATAACTGCATGATTGTCCTGACAATCATAAAGTGTTATCAACACTTCAGAACCTAATGGGAAGCAACAAGGTGAGTGAGGAGTACGGCGTGTCTGTAGAAAATTATATTAAATGCATGAAAGACCAGGAGAGTGTAGAGTTTTCAACACTCTGCTTGTCTGAACTGATGGCAGCACTTTTTAAGTCTGTTTCAGAACAGAACAGAACAGAACTTCCTTGCTTTGGGATCAGGGACCCAGCAGTCCTGGAGTGTGTTTCTTTAAAATTTTCAGGGCAAAGTCACCAGCTCAGATAAAGCAGTATAACTGCATTGTGGCTTTAATTCAATTATGTCAGTCCCTGAGCATCTTGCCCTTGAATAGTTGAAGAAGGAAGCTCTTCCCTCTCAATGACTTTATCAACTAGATAGATAGGCTGGAAGAAAGGAAATATTACTTTCTGAATTAAAACTTAACTTATTATAGGCATGTAATTAAGGGATAAAATCACAGAGGGCTACATTTTCTCTCTCATCAAGAAACCTCTGCAGCAGGAAGACATCAGAACCTTACTGATGGCTGCAACATTTTAATTTGCATGGTCAGCCACAGACAAGAAGTGTCTTAGAATAGCTTGTGTGCTTGTTGTCCCCTCAGAGGACTTTCCATGGCTGGAAGGCTGGTATAAAGAAGATTTGTTGTCTGTGCTTCCTCCTTGAAGAGGAGAAGAAAGGTGACAGGTGCACTCCCATTACAGTTAATTTGCCTTGAGAAACTCCCTTTGAGTATAAACAGTGAGGACACCAATCCATTCCACAAGTGGTGTGAATTAAATTAGAAATAAGAAAATTTTGCTCATAACTTTTTCCAAAGGAAAGCCTGGAAAGTCCATGACAAAGTACATTTTGGAACCTAGGTTTGAGCATGTTTGTAGCTTTCCTGTTCAAGAAATTGCCCTCCCTGCATATTTAATTTCTTCTACCTTTTTTGATGATTAAGGAAACACCTGTCCACCTCTATAGGTAAGAATATGTTACAAGAAGAATTCTATGACACATTTAGAGATTTCTTATCCACTCCTGTATTTGTGCCCTAACATTCTTCAATGCAGCTTCCCTTTGATTTAGATCACAGGAAAATAAATTTTGGTCTCCTCCCCATGCTCTTCCTATTGATCTTTTGGTTTGTTTATATCTGCTTATACTTAAATTCTATTAAATTTCCTCTTGACTTCTTTTTTTACCTTCTTCTTCCAGTCATTGACTCTGTTATCAGAGGTTACTTTATGCACTGATAAAGACATTCCTTACAGTATCTGAAATGTTTCCCTAGAACCAAGTTATATTTTGACTATCCCACTTCTTGTACTTGATTCTGCACTTAATCACGTGCTTAAAGGATTGAAACCCATCTTAAAACATATAAAACTTCCTGAATTTCAGTTCACTTGCATCCATTTCTTGTGCACAGGGCCTCTGTCTGGCATGATACATCCCACTTCTCAGAAGGAAACAATTCTGTTTGGGGGCAGCTTTGATAGTCTTTTTACTGGTTTTTCTTTTGTGTTTAAAGTGATCTAGGACCCTTTAAATGTTCCTACAGAAGTAAAACTCTGCCAAAAACCTATTAGCAGGCCAGGATGCCTTTGATTCAGGAACCCTGCTAAGTATATTTACTATTTTCCTTCTATACTTCTAGCTGCTGACATTATGGAGCTATTATGTGACTCTGTGGAGTCACAGAAAAGAAGCATGGTGAATCACAAGATATTACTCATTTTCAAATGTGATCTGTTATGAAAACCATCCTACCAGAACCCCTCACTGCAGTTTGCATGGAAAATGTTAGCAACATCGCTGTTAGCATTCTTTGTCCAAGAAGGTAATTTGTCTTGCTGTGAATTGCAGGTAGTCTTTATCTAACAGTAAATTTCAAAATATTTTGAATCTGTTCATTGCAAAAATGAATCAGCAATTAAGTTACCCAAAGTCAGGTGTTAGTGGTTTGAGAGTGTCACAGCTGCTTGAAAAACCCTGCTGTATAAGAAACCCACTTTTTAAATGACCACACCATATAAAACAGCAAAGGAGAGAAGCAGAAGAGGAGGATGGAAAGGAAAGCCTCTTTCCCAGAGAAAAGCAATACCAGCTAAGCACAAGGATAAAATACCATGAACCTGCCAGTGACCTAAAATTGTCAGGAGCTGGGTCTGAACTGGAATGGAGTGAAGCAAGAATAGTTTTGTCCTCCACCTCATGCTGACAGTTTCCACTGCAGGAAGGGGAGAGAACATGTTCATCAAAATGTGTAGGAATCTTGTAAAAATGGAGGTTTGGACTTGTGGCATTCTCTGCAATCTGTTGTCAGGGATTTGGAAGCTATAAAACCAAAGCCCAGTGAGGCAGCCATGGATGGCTGATGCTCCTGGATAAGCTGAGGCATCCCTCTGGTGCCTTCTGCCAGCTGCTGGGCACTGCTGCTGCTGGACCCTCTGGAGGCTGGGTGGATACACCAGAGGAACCCGAGTGGCACATAACACAGGGAACTCTCTGTCCAGCCTTCTGTTCTGTATTTGCGGGAAGGGACCAGCTTTACCAGTCTTCCCAGGTGGTCTGTGATGGAAGAAAGATTCTTCCTGAAATTAATATGACGCCTGACTGCACTGGTTGCCGTGAAAGAGAAATCCTGTGGTCAGTAAGATAAGTCATTGCCTCATTTAACCACTTATGTCACTGGAAATTCCTGCTAAACTGCCATTCCTTGGGGGGAAATGAATAGCTGAGAAGGAAAATGTCCAAGCTCAACAGCACAAATGATATAATTGCAGAGCATGCTAAAGAGGCATTATTAAGTGAAGTGGGCTGGATGATTTACTTCGAATCTGCTCAGTGAAAATTTTACACTGAGACATATGGGGCAGTGCCAAGGTTAATCATCTGCATGGTTTGTCCATAGCAAACACTCCCTGCATAGACATCTATCTGCTCTTTAGAACAGAGAAGCCACAGAGTGTAATCAGAGAGCAAGAATGAAAGATCAAAACCTCTGTATCATATATCAATACATTCTTTACTTTCCCACATGATACTAATGAAACCACAAAGTTAACAGAGCATAAGGAGAACAGCACACCATCTCCTACATGGAGTTTGCACTTTAAAGCACCCTGGGCCATGTCTTTATATGTAAGAAAATTTGTAGAACCTAACTAAGAGGTGTTTTGTAAGTCAAAAGTGTTTCTGCATGATTACACTGCTCATTAAAGATGCAAAAGATTGAACAGCTCTTCCAGACTGTTTGATTTCTTAAGACAATTTGACATCAATGCTTATAGCTGGTTTCATGTTTGTCAGAGAAAATACAATTAACACTTGCAAAAATTTCTTGAATAATAAAATTCAGTACAATTCCAGAGACTTCAGCTGATCAAGAAGGGAAAATATATCAGCTGGATCCTTGACAGTGTTAGGAAACAGAAGAGTTATGCAGCCAATTTCACAGAGGCATGCATGTTAATTCCACTGGTTATAGTAATTGTCAAATTCAGTTCTGGTTTATGAAGGTTTAAGCATTTGTAATGTATTAAGTGTCTGCAACAGTTAAGGTGTATTTTGCAGGTTATCTTGTCTTCAGAAAAAAATAATTGTATTAGTCATATTTCTGCATAATTGATGTTCATACTATAAGAAATGTTATCTTACAATAAATGAAATATTTATAATATTTTGAAATATTCATTGGTCATGAAGAACAGAAGAATGCAAGAAGGGACAAAGACCTTGGATATTGCTATCACAGAATTACTGTATACATTCAGAAAGTATTTTGAAGTAATTTTAAGTTAAGAGTTCTTGCAGAGTTTATTTTAATGTTCTAGATGTATACAAGAATTTGCAAAATTTTAATGCAAATTTACTGTTTACAAGGATAAAAAAAATACAGTTTTGTTTTAAAATATATTTGAAAAACAAATGACCATACAAAGCAAAGTTTTGGAGGAAAATATCCCACTGAATTTGATTGAAAATACCTCTTTTTCTGTTACTTTTGAAATCCTCACCAAGATGCAGAATTTAGGATTTTAATAATGCAAATTATGGAGTCTGCTTGGCATGTTAGGTCTGTGTATTTGAAATCCCCTTCCGAAAAATACAAGTGTGAAAGAGAACAGTGAGGAAGAAACACCTTCCCTGTGGAAAACAGAGTTTCCTGTGGAGCCAATTTTTCCAAAAGAAATGATTCTCAGCTGTCATACCTTAAACACACATGGGCTGGTCAGGCAAGGGGAAGGTACACACTAAAAGCAAGGAAACATTTGGGAATGATTTGTTCTTCCACCCTTTTGCTACAGAGGATGATAAAGAATAGATGACTCTGGGGAAATTTAATGGTTAGGGATCCTTGAATATGTAATACACAGATTGAGACATATCTGAACCCTGTTTAATAACATTTCTAGCAGCGGAAGGCTTGTCCCACACACTTCACTGCAATCCTCTCAGTTGCCAGTTTTTCCCTAAAATCCTGGTGGGTAGCAGGGTTGGCATACTTCAAGCAGGTTTCTGCTTGCAATTTCTAGCATAATTTTGGCTTTTTCCTTCCATATGAATTATGCAGAGGGGTTTCCTCCAGAATGTGGAGCCCTGCTGCCTTCACACATGAGCCTGATGGACACCTCTGCCCAAAGTCCTGCACTGTAGTGCTCTGGTGAAACAACACTAATTGAGCATCAGGGTTGTACTTTATAGAAAGCTGATGAAATGACCTATAGTTTAGGCTTCATTACAAGAAAACTGTTGATTCCTTTGTTCCTTTATGTGTCCCCAAAAGTCACCAAAGAAAAATGTGGCTGCAGCCAACATCAGCTCTAAAGAAGGCAAAGAATTTCTTTTTCAATAAGCAGTGATGCCTGGAAGAGGCAGCTCTTAGCCATGCCCTAGGAGGATGTGTGGTGTCCAACCACAGCTGAGCTTAGTTTCTGGTCACAGACCCCTTCCTCTGGAAACCTGTGTGATTAAAGACCTAATTACGTTGTTTTCCCTATCCTTAGTCTGTATGCCCCAATCTGACATTAGAAGTCTCTTTTGTTTAAGCAAATGAAAGATGTCTGTCCCAGCTAATTAAGATTTGGCAACACTGCAGTAGACATTTTTCAAAGAAAATATCGCTGCTGTCTTCTTGCCAGAGGCAGGTAAATGTGATGTGAGTGACAACCTGACTGCTGATTCTGGCTTAAGAATTAAGAGAGTGAGGCTGAGCCCCTACTGTGGAAGCACAAGGGACAAAATATCTTGGCAGTGACAAGCACGTTGCAAACTCTCTGCACCAGCAATGCCAATGTTTCAAGGCTTCATAAAATTCAAGTAAAAAGTCACCAAGGAGCAGCTGATTGCAGAATTTGAATAGTGCTATTCTGAGAAACGAAATCTCACAAAAAAGTTTATGTTTCTGTTTGAGAGATTGTGAGTGATATTATAGTTGGCCATTTTTCTTCCCCACTCTTGTCTGACAATAAATACAATGAAATTCTCTTAAATTCCATTATGATTTCCCTACCAGTTGTGGCGACCTTACTCTCTGCCAAGTCTGTTGGCAAAATTCCAATATGCAACTGGGGAAATCCATCAGTTACACGAGCAGAAATCTTGGTAATGCCCAGTCATAAATAGATGTAATTGCAATTGATGAGGTGTGCTCAAGATGAGGACAGTTATCAAAGTACAGCACTAGAAATAGTGTGGTTATTTTAGATAGGGGTTTTAACATCTTTTGTCCAGTCAAACCTAGCAGAGTAGAAAAATAAGTAGATATTTGAAATTCAGGAGAAAAAACAAAAGGGACAATCCTTCTGGTTGCATGAAATTGCACAAGACAAGGAAATCTTTTGAGAGGGAGATGGAAGGAAATGTTAACTATTATTAACTGAACTGTGAATTACCCCTCTTAAGAATAGAAAAGTGGCAGGTCTGAGGAAGAAATCCTTTCAGAAGGTCCACACATGTTGAAACATAGAATTTAGTTACAGGTTAATGTCCAGATATGTTTCAAAATGATACAGTACTAGGAAAGAAATAAAAACACCACTGAAGAAAAATGAATGGAAAATTATTCTATAGGTCATCAGACTCTAAATTGTCCCTGTTATTTGCACTGGTAGAATGGTGCAGTAAAAAGCATCTAGATTTGGAAAGGAGTACAAAAACAAACAAACAAAAAACAAACCAAAACCCAGAGACTGAACAGTGAGGGTAATTCAGAATTTAGGTTTACAAAGCTGGTAGTGTCATTAATTGGGAATGGGAGAAAGGTGCAAATGAGAAGGAAGAAGCAGAAGAAAGATGGGTGTCTGTGTTTTGTACAGGTTTTGTGTCACTGTTATTTGAACACTTCACAACGTCACCATGAGATGAATTAGTTCATCCAAGCACACTCCTGAAAATTGAATAATGAAAACTTTCCTGGACAGTGGAAAGGAAAAACCAAAACCAAAACCAACCAACAAACAAACCAGCAAGCAAGAAAAAAAAAAAAAAAAAAACAACAAAAACAACAAAAAAAAACCACACAAAACCAAGCAAAGCTAGTATAGTAAACTATTTATTGCCTTTTTGGAATTTAAATAATTAAATTTTGACATTATAGTGCATGGCTCAAATAAGCATTTGGATGATAATTTACACCTGGTATTTTCTGTTGGGCTGTGTTCTACTGAGCTCAGTCTTATGTGGAAGAATCAGCAAAGAATTTTTCTCCTCTGCTTTCTAGACCTTTTCCCCAGCTCTGCCACTTAATAACACTCAGATTCCACATTTGGTCTCATTATTTCTGAGGGCACAGACAAAAACCCTTTCATCTTGTGAAGGCAGTGTGGAGGTGCCACAGCCTCTAAAAAAGCCTGTGAGGGCTGGCTGCCCCTGTGAGACCCTCAGTGTGGGCACTCTCTTCAGGCACCAGCTTCGTGCGTGGTTCTACACCTCGAGTGTGGGACATCCACAACATCCAGGAGGAGACAAGAGGGTCCCTTCCACTCTGGTGACATGGGGACACAGTGCAGCGAAGGGGAGGCTCCCAGAAATAATTCAGCTGTCTCTCAGCTCACTCCATGCCCATTTCTGAAATCTCTTAGGACTAAATTTCTGGCTGGGTTATCTGCTCCAATGCCATGCCCTGCCCAAAGGGCTGTGTGGAGGTTACAGACTGAAGTATATGCAGCTTCTATGGAACTGGTTCTTATCCCAGATGGAATAGGAGAATTGGAAGTCATATTGTCCTTGACTTTGAGGATTGTCCCTGCATGCAGGTTTGAACCCTGCTGGTCATGTAGTGCTGCTAAATAGGCAAAATTTTCTTGCACTGACAATGCCTGTGCTGTGAAGCAGAGGACTTTTTGTTTCTCAGAGCCTTCAGTCCAACAACCTGACTTCTGACTGTTCAGGACTGACTTTCATCAGTCCTGAACAACCTTGAAGAAGAAGCGTAATTTCTTTAGCTTTTTTTTAAAAAAATTGTTACCTTAAGAATATTAGAAGACAATCAGTGTCTGACTATAGTAATCATCTCTTACAGGAGAAATGACACGTCCCAATCAGACATCCTTTGAGGACATGACCTCTTTTATCAGCACGCTTATTAGAGTGGACCACTGGTCTTAGAGGCTGCCTAATGAATACAAATCTCTTGCAAAGTAAAAACATTCCTGTTGAAAGCCTCTGCAGTGCTTGGTGGGTTTGAACACGGGTTTGCTCTCCTGCAGCAAGTGGAACTCTATATTTACATTTCTGGAGGTTTCTCTGTTTATCAATTACCAAAACCCCACATCAACATCCTGGGGTCCCTGGCTTGTGCCTTGCTGGGTGCCCACAAGGGACAGAGACTGAAGCCTCTGGCAGTCTCTGGGGTCTCAGAACTGAACTGCAATGAGTAGATCCCCACTCCTGCCTGACCGCTGGCAGCTGAGAGATTCTCCCATACAGCATGCTGGGTGTTTCTAATCTGTATGTAGAACCTTCTGTGAGAGCATCTGCTCCATCCATAGCACAGGACTGAAACCTGGCAGGAAAGAGTGAAGGCAATGAGAAGTGTCTGAAGATAGAGGAGTAAAAAGAGGGACAGCAGAAGGAAGACCAAGGGAAAAGTCATCAGAGGGAAAAGGAAGAAAAATGGGGAGAATGAAAGGTGAGGAAATGAAAGGCCTAAGAAAAGGCAAATGAGATATTCTGAAGTTTTTACAGAAATGGCACAGGTTTTCCCTGCAGGATGTGTACAGGGGTAGTAAATGGTGCAGAATGTTAGAATTACCCCATGGTCGAGGCTTCAGAAGTTTCAGTTGGTTTCTGGACAATAGTTGGAAGCAGCCTAAGACTAGTGAATAACCTTTTACTTTTCATGGGTATTAAGAAAAGTTTGAACCTGTTGATAAAGATTGATGATTTTTTCATTAGACTTTTTTAAAGCTAACAAAAGTTAGAGAAAAAAAATTATATTGCGGGTACATCATTAAATACCAGAGCTCTGTCACCTATCTACTTTCATCAGCTCACCATAATTTCTACCTTAGGGAAGGTATACAGTGAACCTTGATAGAGGATACTAAGGGAAGCATTAAATAAAATAAAAACCTGCTTTCTGACTGTTCTTCATGATGCTTCTGCTCATCCTAATGCTTTTAAGCAAAACTGAGTGTAGTACTGTATGAATATCAGATAGCAGCTGGTAAGAGGATACTGCCTGCTGCCCCCAGAGCACTGAGCAGTGTTGTGCTGTCTGTCTGTCTGTCTGTAAGTGATCTGAGCCAGTACATGGCACAGAAACACTGCATTATTCCAGGCTTGTTACACCACCACCACAACGAGGTGCAGCCCCACGGTGCTATCACGTTGTTGAGCTTGGC
Organism: Pyrgilauda ruficollis; assembly: GCF_017590135.1. NCBI lineage: Eukaryota > Metazoa > Chordata > Aves > Passeriformes > Passeridae > Pyrgilauda > Pyrgilauda ruficollis. The sequence continues at coordinate 1,713,204 of NW_024529933.1, forward strand.
CCTGAAAATAAACTGTCTAAAGGTTGTAGTTATATATAGACCTGGTACACTGTTTTATCACCTCCACAGCCTGAGCTGAGGGGTGGGGTCTGGGGTTGACTGCATGTCCCCAGCATGCCAGAGCACATCACAGCAGTGCCACCACTGGCCTGTGTTTTGCCATCTGTATGCAAAGCTGGATGTTTCCTCTGATGCAATCTGTCTACACGAAAAGTGGTATTGTTGTAAGCAGCTCAGTACAGATCTAACAAGCCTTTGGTCACAGTAGTCTTGGGGACAAGTCTTGTGATGGGCAGAACCACCTGCTGTGGGCAGTGTCAGATGAGCAGAGCAGTGACACAGCTCAGGTCTTGCTGCTTTGCTTTTGGCAGCACCACAGCTCTGGCAATGCCCCCTCTGCTGTCACCAGGCACCTCAGAGAAGGCAGTGCTGCTGTGATGGCTCCTGACAAAGCCAGCAGCTGCTGACTGCTTTCCCCAGGCTTTCACCCTCTGCCTCCCTTCCCAACGTGTCCCTGTTTGCTCCACCGTCTCCTGCCTCTGTGCTGGAGGCAGGAAGATTTGGTCTCAACTGAGAAGCTTTAAGCCCGCTCTGAATTATGTGCACCAACATCCTGGAGTTTCACTGGAAGATCACAATGTGTTTAATGAGTACCAGAGCCCTCAGTTCAGTAACTGTAGGTACTAAAAATATATGCATAATAGATAGATTTTTTAAATTTGCATCCCTATCATATGCTCTATCTGCATATTAATTTTGCAGAAAATGCTCTAGGAGACAGAATATCAAATTTTTTTTCTAAAGTGATGTAATACTGTATTAAAGTATGTAATGTAGATTTCTATAAAATGTTGTTATCCCCAGAAACCCCATCTGACTTAAATAGGAGCACTACTGTCTGTGAACTAAGAAAAAACAAGAGACTGCAAATAAAGATAACAGTTCTGTGATATGTCTGATCTGGGGAGTGATATCCTCTAATGTGGCTACTGGGAGAGCTGTTTGATTTAATTTTATTTAACACAATTTTTAATTCAGGAACACAAACAGCTTAGAAATGAAGCAATATGAATATATTATAAGAAATAATAGAGCAGATGGAAAATAATACAAATTAACTTGAGCTCTGATTTGGGAAAGCACTTAAGCAGGCACTTAGCAACATTTTTAGAATGAAATATCAAATTTTAGGAATATGTCTGTATTACTGGTGGCCAGAATGTTCATGGAAGACATTGCACAGTGACACCTCTTTTTGTCATATGTCCTCATGAGTGCAGGAATGAGAGGAGGGGAAGACATTTTTCCCCTTATCTGTGAAATATGATGCTGCAATTTTGAATCGAAACCCAGGATTAGTCCTAAAAGTATTCTTAAACTTGCTGTTCAAGGAGATATTTTTGTGAATTGAGTTCCCAGGAGATTTGGAACCAGAGCAGGAGTAAAGCTCTTTCAATTGTGATGTTTGAAGAAAAATTGTCAGAGTATTAATTTACAATGAAAATGAGAAAAATTAATATGTTTAGAGAGGGTTGAGCAATAAGGAAAAATGGTTAGGTAGTGTATTACACAGCAAGATGGATCTTAAGGAACAGTATTAATTAAAACTTTCTTTAGAAAGCTGATTTAGCAAACAAAAAGCAGCAGCTGGCCTCCCACACCAGTCTGCTGAGATCACAACATGGATAAGCACATTTCCCTCAATGGGCAAGGTGGAGACAAACTACAGGGGATTCCACAAAGCTGATAATCTTTCCCCAAGAAAATCCTATCACCCACAAACTTTGCCAATGTTAATATGTGAGTATGAATGATAAGTAACTAGCACAACAATGAGAATCTCAAGTGATCCAGTACACTGGAAAAAAAAAATTGAATCAGAAATTAAAGTTCGATAAAGGCAAGAACAGTGTCCTACGTGAAGGAAGTGGAAATTAGATAGGCAAAGAAAAAATGGAGACTATTGTTCTTGTGGAAAAAATCTTCATATCAGGAAGATCCAATATTCAGTGTTGCTATAAAAAGACAAATATGATTATGGAACATGCAAATCTGCAAGTTGAGGAAAATAATTATTTCGGCACCTTACAATAATGAGTATTCAGCTGGAATACTACATTCTATTTCACACACCACTTTCAGAAATTTCCAAATGTATTATCGGGGTCCTGGGCAGTAGAATAAAACTGAACAGAGGTCAAGAAATCCTGCAATAGACTGGAAATTGGGAGAATAGGATTTTATTCATTCTAGAGAAGTTTGAATTTCAGAAAGCTGTTTCAAACTATGAGAAACTGTTCTCTACATTCATAAGCAATAGCACAAGGAATAATTACTTTGACCTGCAGAAAAAGAGATTTCGATTCCTAACTGGGTAAAGGTTCTAGCTAAAAAAGAAAGTTAAATGCTGGATCAGTGTACCAACAGAGTTTTGTATCATCTCCATCCATGGAGATCTTTAATATCAGGGTTTACAGATACCTATCAAGGATAATTAAGATATTCTCAGCACTGCTTCCATGGAGTAAGGGTAAAAGCATCACAGCCCCCTTTCTAGCACTTTCTGGTATAATTTTTAAAACGTCTGATCAGGACACCATTACAAGGCTTGCAGGATAATTCTGAAGAGGGGGCATATACCCGTGGGTGGTTTGATAGCTCTTTTCCATTTTTACTCTCTGTTATTTTCACCTTTACTTTATGGAGCTTGTTTGGCATTCTGAGGGATGGCTAGCAAAGTCACATACAGATTTAGTGATGGGAATGTCTATGAGTGCACAGAGCAACAGTATCGTTCTGTATCACAGTGGGATAAGTTATATTAAAAAAAAAATAGGAATTCTTCCATATGAAGAAGGTGCTCTCTTATACAACATCTGAACCTATGGGAAGAAGCAAAGAGATCTCTTTCATAATTTCACTGTAGCTATGCAACACAATCTACATGCACCTGTCTTGAAAATTCTGGAAGGAACTCAGAAAGAATAAATTGGAGCAATCAGTGGTAAAAGACTCTCAGATGTGATGGTGTTGGATGTAAAAGTAAGGAGAAGGGGGGAAAAAATATTCCTGCATGGGTACAATTGAATTTTTTACCCATATTGACACAATTTGAGGAAGTTACTTGCACATACCTCCTAAAAGGTGAGCTAAATTACTTGCATTCAAATGGAAGAAGAATTTTCTGCACAGGGCTCCCTGTAGTTTCTGAGCTTCTGGAAATATTATGACTATACCAAATTGTCCTTCTATTGACTGTAATGAAGCTGTCACGTAACAGTTGCTGAGACGCTGACATTAGAACTTACTAAAGATAAAATGCCTTTTGACTTAATGGGAGTTCTATTTACAGTAATTTGTCTTTACATACAATCTAAAAATACAAGCATTTATCTTTGTATGTTTTCTAAATCAAGTCACTTCATACTTCTACTGGGCTCCCTTAATAATTCTGCCAAGATCAAATGAAGAATTAAATGGTTTAAAGAATACAATAGTGGTGTAAAATTTCCTACACAGATCTTTGGAATCTGAAATCAGATTCCAGCTTCCAATACTTATAAAATGCTACAGGGCAGGGCAACAAAGGTGAGTGACCTCAGCGTAAAACAAACCTGCTCAGTACTTTCATTTTTTAGGATTCATTTTTTGCTGACAGAACATCTGAAAATGTATTCAATTGGGCATTACTTCCAAATATATGTCCATTTGGGAAAGGCTTTCAGGAGAATTAGGAGTTCAAAGCAATCCTTCACAGCAGGACAGAAGCTGTTAGCCCTAGTAATTCTCAGTATAGGTACATTAAGAAAGTGGATGGAACTGAACTACATTAGAATTTAAAATCTGTCTGGCTTTGTAACATGAAATTCACCTGCTCTGGGGTATACAGAAAACTAATTTTGTGGGCTTTAGTGATTCTGCAGTATTTTATATTACAGCAATTTAATTTTGAGATAACTTAAAACCACATAGAGAAAGAGAAATCTGAAATCTTAACACTGTGGGAACTTGTGGCTGATTCAACAAAATGGATAGATGGAAAGGAAACTACACGATGGTATTTTGAAAACTGTACACTGCAAAAAGGACAACATTATTCAGTCCTTGGTTGTGTTACCTGGCATCAGAAAAAAAAAAAAAAAACAAAAGAAAACAAAGCAACAAAACAAAAGTAGAAATCCAAATTTCATTGCCTGAAATTCTACTTGGATAGGTTGTTTTTTTTTTTTTAATTAATATGTGACCAAAGTAAAATATTCAAATGGGATTCAGTAATTTGGAATTAAGTTTTTCTCCTGGGAAGAGAAATTGTTTGACATATCAGAGAGATTTATACATAGGTAAATAAAATAGTAATTGATAAAAAGTGCAGCATGTTGTAGTCTTAAAAAGTAAAATGAATTAGAAAAAGACGAAAAAAACCCTCCAAACAAATAAACCCCCCCCCCCCCAAAAAAACAACAAGAACAAAAACAAAAACCTCACAACATTTTTTCCCACTTCAGGTGCTGAGTTTTCACATTAAAAATTCTGGAAACACAAAGAATATAAAGTTGGAAAGGAGGACTAAGTTCATTGATAGTAACTTTATGGAGCATTGGTCATCTACTTTTTTCTGAAAATAATTTCTTTATGAAACTTCAAGAATCAAGTCTGGAGCTAAGTCAGAACTCACTGTTTATTCAGTATCTAGTACAAGGGGAATTTTCATGGGAACTTTGAATCCTCCTTTAGTAGCACCATTTACTAAATAGGAATTAGGTATGGCAACTTTGGGCATATCTTTATTTCTTAGAAAAACCCTAATCTACAGAAGTCGTTTGCCCTATACCTTACAACTCAGGCAGAGAATTACAAATATTGTGTTGGGGGTTAGGGTATGTTCTCTGCTCAGGGTCCCAGATCATAGATGTTTTCTTTTCCAAAAGCAGAGGCTACTGAAATGATTGACACTGTACAAATGCATAACAAGTTCTTTACAGACACACCTCCTGATAAAAATCCTGCTGAAATCAATGGATCTGCTCCCAAGAACTTCCACAGAAAAATCTGAAGCCTCAGAAAAGTAGGTGGCAAGGGAGAAGAGCAAGGAAAATTTCTTCTTTCAAGTACAAAGGGAAAGAGGCTCCAGGTCTGTGTCACTGGGGTATTTCACCCTTTGTTCCTTGTTCTTCATATTAATCAGAAGCTTTATATCAAGGGCTGTAGAAGGTACCCCTTTCTGGTTGAAACAAAGGTTCATTGGGTTTTGAGGTTGGAAAGAGGAAACAGCAAGAAAGGCAGACTTGAGAAGAGATTTTCCTCTCCTTCCATGGGATACTCTTTGCCTGATTTTAGTGTTCTGAAAGTTAGGAACCTTAACAAAGCTATTTAGGATCCTTCTACAGCAAAGAACATCACAGAGAAGGGAATCCAGAAGGGACACTGCCCTCTCTTCCTTATCCCCAGGGTAGAATGGAATTAAGTGCTACTGGTAGATACTTCTTTACTACACAGGAACACTAGTCAGACCTGGTAGACTAGAATGCCAGCTTGTAACTGGATTTTGAAACCTAACTGGGGGGATTCCCACCTCCCATACTAAACTGGAATACCGCACTGGACTGAGTAAATTTCACTTGCAAATCTTCAAGAAAAGACACATCATCACAACTGTGTTATGGAATTCTCAGTGCCTACTAAGTAGTAAAGCTATTATTCATTTTCCTGCTATTCATTTTTATGCTTCTTTTTTTGAAAATGGCTAGAAAGGGCTCTTAAAACACATAGATTTCTTTGGCTATTGTTAGGTAAAATGTCAGTCCTCCAGCCTGTGATTAGAAAGCTTTCAAGCTAAAGGTATTATTTCCTTCTTTCCATTACATGTGTGAGAGAGCTCACAGTTGGTGGAAATGAGCTGGAAGGGAGTTCTGAAAACAAAACAGAGTAATAATGAGATTTTTTTACCCTCACTGCAAAGATTGGTAGCAACCACAAAAGCCACACTGTGAAAGTACCAAGTAGGGTTCTAGTTCACATTTGCTGCCTTATGTAGATTTCTCTGTCATCTTAGCTCAGTGTACAAATAAAAAGTCAATCTGAGTGTCTACAAGGCCTGCAAACCCAGCCTCGTGCCTAAACCCTCCTATAATAAAAGTGCAGTGACTAAGGCAGAGCCTACAATTCTGCTGACAGTGCGCACATCAGATCTGAGCACAGCTCATTCTCCCAGATTGTAATGGCTCTGCCTTGCTAACAATAGAAAATCTTGATCAGTAAACTAGGCAGAAATCTTCAAGGACACATACATAATGGGCATCAAGAAGTGTCTTTCTCACACTTTAGACTGAGGCTACATTCACTGTGTAGATTTGTGCTCTGCTGTGGCTTCACAACACCGTTAATGATATTGTTTCACCACAGCCCATCAAAAGCACCCACTGAGGAGCCTCATAATGAAAAGCTTTGATGGAGAAAACAAGAAAGCTCATCCTGTTGCCTTCAAGAGGGCAGCAAGCAGTGTTGATGAAAGTGGCCTGATATTAGCTGGGAATTTAATGCAGGATCTCTCCTGTCACCTAGCCCTCAAAGAAGGAATCTGGGTCAGAGGTGTTGTAATTAGGGGTAGGAGGGTACAAGCACGATGCTCACAGTTTCTATTCTCTGAGCAGAAAACAAAGCAATGAGATGGCTACATCCTTCAAGCAGCTATAAAGAGAAAAGGAGAGCAGTAATCCAACTGGTGAACAGGTTCTATTCATATTTAAAACTGGCTTTCATCTTACTGAAATCCTTCAGGAGATTGTTAATTTCCTGGTCCAATAAAATAATATTGATTAACAAGATGAAATTTTGATCTAGGTTTTGGTTGTTGTGTTTTTCTTTGTGGGTTTGTTCTTTTTTGGGTTTCATTTTCCTCTTTTTTTGGTATTTTTTTTTCCTAAAAATGACAATAATAATGTACTTGGAAGACTCTCCCCCGCCCCCAGCCTAAAAGCCTCTATAAATCAGGTGCTAAATATAGTACTGCCAGATCCTATAATTTTAATGCCTCATGTGTTTGGGTTTTTAAATTTTGTTTCTCTCCCTTAAAATCCCACTTCTGTGAATCAGGTTATGATAGCATCTAGTATTTTGAAAGGAAGTAAGTTTCCAGTTCTCAAAACATTCCAACATCTGGAAGGAATTGAGAACAACCCAAAGGTTTTGTTTTAAAAGATGCTTGTTGAGGAATGATCTTCCTTGAGACTGATCTGGGGAGATTTACAGGGTTGAGGTGAAGATGATTCCATATCTGTTGTTTGTAGAAAGGAATCACAAAGGAACCCAATGAAACCTTCACACTAAAATAAAGGTTATTGCTGTCTAGTGTCCTATATATGAACTTGGGCTGCTAGTGAGGAAAGACAGAAATCCTTGTTGTGCTGAGGGTGGCACAACTTAAAACCTACACTCTCTTAGCTTACGTGCTAGAAGATGAGACTTCCTTCACTTGTCTCTACCCCTTTTTCTTTCCATGTGTAAATGACTAAATAAGGGAAAGGAAAAAGGAAATTCCAACTCATACTGAGGTGCACTACACTGAATAGGTTTAGAAACCCCACCCAGTGCAATATTAAACTGGATTAGTCTGATGGATCTTTTTTGCAGCTTGTGGTACCCAGAATCAAGTAGCTGCTGCATTGTTTATCCAGCCACACCATAATGGGAAGCATGGATTTATAACTCTTATGAAATCAGCAGGTTGAAAGGGACAAGTTGATTAGCCAGTTTGCAGTACACTTTAAACTTTGCAAAATAAACACACCAGCTGGGACTAGCTACCCTGCTAGCAAACATCCATATGCCACAAAAATTCATAAACAAAGAAAATTAGTAATGTTTTTTCACTTTGGTTTAAAATATAACCTACTTTTTAAGTGTGTTTGCATTTTTAAGAGATGTTGCAATGAGACAGAGAGAAACTGAAGTTAAAGCTACAGCTACAAACATGTGAATAAGCAGCTGTCATGGTGTGTTGTAGTTCAGCACCAAACACAGTCTAAAAATAAGAGCCATAAACATGGAAAAAAAAGCCCTAAACCCATAAAAAAATGGTGAAGAGTTTCTTAAGGGAACTTGAGGGAATAGGAACATATTTTCTTTTTCAGAAGACAAGGGAAAAACAGGGACAATGAATACACCCTACTCTCTAAGGGCACATCCAGACCTATCAGCATAGACAGTTTGGAGCCCCTCAGCCTCAGCAAAGTCCTACACTACTCCAGGAGTTTTTTGAGGACAATGAAACATGCATTACTGGGTTTGTTTTCAAAAACATCAGTGATCTACTTGAGTATAAACCACTCACACAGCCAAAATTTAACATGCTACATCACAGAACCCTTTTGAATAAGTGAGAGCATTCATTTGTTCCTGATTCAAACTGTTTTTGCTTAGTAACAATATCTGGTGACTCCTGGCCACTTTGGAGTTCAGAAAGTTTCTTTCATGACATTAGATAACCAGCACAAAAGTCACACCCCATGTGCTTTCTTGCTCTCTGTCTGCTGGAGGTAAATGGCACTACTGCAGGTTGCTTTGAGAGGGTTGTTACCCCAGGCAGCTCAGCAGTGTGATAATAGGGCACTGAAAGGGAGCAATACGCTGCCTCCACTCTCCCTGATTATCAGTTCCCCCCTTTTCTCAGTAATTACCAACAGCTCTAAGGGTTCAGGTAAAAGGGCGAAAAACAGCCCCTCAGCTGTGGGTCCTGTGTCAATTTATACACATGAAATAGCCCTGGTGAAACAGAGAGCAAGGGAGCTCGTAATTCCATGTAACTCACGGCCATGTCACAATCAATCCTGTATAATACAGGTGCACTGTTTGTCTCTGAAAGTCATTTTATCTCCTAAAGAACTCTTTCACTCTCTTAATCTCTTTTCCTTTGTTTTTTCCCCAAGGAGAAGAGAAATACCTTATGGAAAGCAAAAGAGGTCTCTGAAAATCTCATCACTTTTAGATTGCTCGTCAGTGGCAGACCAGATATACTTAAATCACAGCTCAGTGAAGCATGCATAAGGATACAACCTGCTTTACAGACCTCTTGCTCCTGTCTATTCTCTTCCAACCTCCTATTCTACCCTCAATTAGAAATCCTGTACAGTAAACAGAAAATTTCTAAACAATTAGAAATCCTGTACAGTAAAGAGTAAACAAAAAAGTCCAGTAAACAATAGCCTAAGCTTTACCACTGACAATTCCTGAGAGCAAAAATTCCTGGTTTGCAACAATCCATTGTCAATATCCTTGAAGAGCCTTGGTGCACTCAGGCAAAAAGTGAGTGATCCAACAGCCCCAAGGTCTTCAACCTGAGCAGCTGTCTTCTGTTCCAAGGTAATTCCCTCTTCCAGAGTGACAAGGCTTGCCTTTACCCAAGTGAGCCACAGAGGAGTCAGTATTGAATTACATCAACCTACATAAACACATATTGTCATGCATGATCCTCTATAGGTATGTCTACACTTCCAGGTGCAAAGTGGGCTCAGACATAGATGTAAGGGTGCCATTCCCCATGACCTCAAAGTTTTCCATCCACACTGGCATTTATAGCTCAGATTTCCAGGAAAAAGGAAAAAGCTGTCCCTAACACATGTGCTGACATAGTGGGAGAGTAACATGCTTTGCCCAGCCACAGCCTGCTCTGCCTAGAACACTTAAACAAGATTTGGGCTCATGCAGAGGCTGGGAATGGGCTCAGGCTGTCCTCTCTCAGAAGAATAATAAATAACCTGAATTCAGAGCTGCTACCACCACCGCAGGTATTCACTGAGGATGGAAGGCATCTATCCACATGTGTTGGAGAATGGTCTCATACCCATTAATTTTTGACAGTGTAGGCATACCCCTTCAGAACATGCCTGATTTCTTTGCTTTAGATAGTTACCCACTTACTATTTTAATGGTTTCACAGAGAACATCATCTGCCCATTCACCTCTCCCTGTGACAAAGAACTGAAGTTTGCAGTATTCACAGCAAGATGGAAGAAAATCCATTTCGGACATGTGCATGCACACGCTCTCACTTGGTAACAACCCCAAAATCTCCTCAGCTGTGCATCAGTATCGATCGTGCTTTAGTCCCCAACAGAGAGATGGTTTGCTCCGTCTCGTCAGTGGTGGAACGTTTTGGGTTTTCTCCACAGGGAATTTCCTCCAAAGTGAGTGCAAACAGTGCAGTCAGGAGAGCTCCAGAGGCAGACAGGGAAAACAACCTGGTAGCTGAGAGGAGTTTATTGGCTTTCGCTGCTTATGAACAGGTCGACAGCATGGAGTCCTCCAGGTTGGTGTATCTCTATAACCTTGACCCACCTGGAGATCCATGGTGTCGAACCATGAACTCATGGAGACAGCACTGCTTCCAATGTTCATCTTCATCCTCAGTGCGTTGGACAGGGAACTGCTGAATCCTCTACCAGTTCTTCTACGACAGGCAAATTCCTTTGCTCCCTTTTAGTAGCCCTTTTCCACCATTGTACAGTTTAATACACATAGGTAAGAGGTCACACACACCTTTCCTTTCTGCATTTGGTAAATGGCAGTCACTCTACACCTTCCATACTGAGCACCTTCTGTGTCAACTAGAGCATCAAGGTGAGACCTCCATCAGGAATTGCAAAATCTGGGATTCCTTTCATGTCCTAACCATCTCTGAAGAAGTTTTTGGGGTGGCTGCTTTGTTTTGCAGCGATGCTGAAGAATGTGAGTAAAAATGTGAGAAATATATTCTGGTCAGCCAAGAAAGATTAATAAAAGGAGATTCCTCAGTATTTCTCAAAGATGAGCAGAATGTGAATTGTGTTTCCAGCCTCAAATCACATGCTTATGTCCAAGGAAAAATATATGCTATGGTGATCATGGTGATCTTAGAAATTATTCTACCATTTCCAAGCACAGAGGCAATGTGCAGGCACAGTGTCACAAGCTGTTCTTTATCTCCACTGACTCCGTGGAGATAAAGAAGCACTTTGGTGCCTCTAATGAGACCTTGCTTACAACTTATTCTTTTCAAGCTTTCTGCCCTGCCCATTATTCTCCTACACTTTGGGTTTGATGTATAAGTAATAAATGATCAGCGTGATGGCTATAGGACCTTTAGGGAAAAGCATTAAGAAATCTTCTTTCTATAAAGGTTTAGACAAATTAATTTTGCTTAAAGAACAAATTTCAGCTGACTGCTTGACATTAATTAGCCTAGCCTTACAAAACTCCTCCAAGGTATTATATGAATTTTACAACATGCTATGCATTTTACAGATAGGTATGCTGAGGTTCACAGAAAGACTAAATGCCACATTATTATTTCATGCAAACAGCTGACCAGTGGGGTGATTAAATTTTGTGGTGACATACTCTTTAGCTTGCTTCACTGTGAGTGATAGCAGGACATTTTGAACAAATAGGCATATATTTTGGAACTCATCTCCCCTACTGATTTGTAACCTAGCTTTCTTAATTTTTCAGTGCCTGTGCAAAAGCAATCTGTTTAAACTGTGCTTGTATTTTTTTTCCTTTTTTTTTCTTTTTTTTTGGATTGAATGATCATTACAAAAAAATTAAAAAAAAAAAAAAATAAAAAAAAAAAGAAGAGGAAAAACATCACTCCAAAGCATAATTTCTGGAGACTTCATATCCCATAGGTATCTCTGAGGTTATAAATACGTGAATGGAGAAGCAGATCTTGAGAGCTAGACTTAGGATAAATTGTGCAGCTGTACACAGAAAAGCGAACTACACACTACACACAGAAAAGCAGGCACTAGAAAACCCCAATACTTGTAAGCTGGCAGGTAGGTTTGCCTTTCATTTTTCTGCCACCTAAATGATTTTCTTTTCAGGGGGAAGAGGCTGTAATTATTCACTACTGATATACAGTGACAGTACATGCCAGTGTTTCTTGGCTAGAAAGGACACAAAGACAAGACTCCTGCAAGACTCATGCCCCACCACTCTTCACAGGGAAGAAGCACACACAGCCACCTGACTCTGTAAAAACCCAGGAAAAGCTTAAGGAGAGACCTTGTACACATTTAGGCTAATGTTCAACAGCCCAGTAAAATTTACTCTCTAATCTTCCCTTTTTTGTAGAACCTTGAAAAAGGAACAAAAAAAGCAGATCTAACATTTGCTATTGATATATGATATATTCCTAAAAACATATAGAGATGCCAATGAGAATTCAGTTTTGAAAACTCCCCTGTATCATGGAAGGACTACTTAAAGCAAAGAAATCATTGCTGCATCTCACAGTTCATCCCTGTAAAGATGTCTCACATAACTGTCATGAAAGTATTTGAATTAAAGAAATTTTTGGTTTCTACAATGGATGTGTTTGGTGTTTATTTTCTTCTGCAATGTATTGGCATGATTTTTTGCTCAGAGTCAAAATATATGTGCTAGATCTGAGGGGTTTTAGGGATGTGTGTCTGTTCTTGCTGCTTTATCTTTATTTCAAATTACAACGCTGTTTGTGCCGTTAAATTTAGTTGCAGCAGAGATGCTGATGATGTCAATGCAGGGGCAAATAATGAGTATAAGCAGAAAGGACAAATGAAATCTTAGTCTGCTTTCATGCATTTACCAACAGTTGTTTCTAGTAAATATATGCACAGTAATACAAATTATGTTGATGACATATACTTAGTTTATGGTGAATAGTAATTACTCCCTGAGTTGCTGTGGGGAAATACATGGGATTCCTGCTTAGTAAGACATTATTCCTCAAACAGCCCAGTTGGAATACATGAACTGCTGCTGAGAAAACCCACAGAAATGTGCAAGACTGATAGGAAAACTAGCTCTTAGAATGAAATAATGTTTCAAGATCTAACTGTAAGGAAAAAGTAGGTAAAAGACACAGAATCTGATACATAAATAAATTACAAGACTGTGTTTCAGCAAGTTTTATACAACTTATCAGCAGCCCTTTGATCACTTTACTGTGTAATGGCACTGTAGATTTGTTGTTTCCTATTTCATTTCCATCAAACATGAATCTGAATAAAGTTTTACTAAAGCAATTGTCATGAGAAGATCTTTAAAGAACAGGGACTGGGAGCTGCCAAAAGGTACTAAGGAAGGTGACAGACAAATTAAATGTATAGTCTGACCTTCCAGTGCTCTTTCCATTTTCACATGGCTCTCCTGCCTCCTTCCCTGCTCAGGTAGGACTGTAAGCTTCAAACATGGTGCAGTGGTGACTGATGCTAATGTACTGTGGAAAGATAATTGATGTTGTGTTCTGTCAGTCTCCCTTATGATATTATCACTATAACAGCAAATTTCACTGCACCACCATTAAGAACTTCCTGATTGTCAACAACAGAGCAAACTGATAAGTGCCAAAAAAAAAAACAAAAAAAACAAAAAAAAAACCTTAAAAAAAAAAAAAGTTATCCAAAGGAGTTATTGGGACAGAAAATATTTAGATTTTGTTTCTACTTCTGTCAAAGTTCCTGACTGGGGATTTGCTCCAAGGTTTCTTTAATATGCCTGATTATACATAGCACCTGCTGATCACTTTCTAGATCCCATCCAAGCAGAATTTGATGCAATGGAGGAGGGGAAAAATCTCTTTTGCAGGTCTCAAAAAATGACCTCATCTCTATGATTTCCTCTGTCCTCAGAAGGCAAAGAGGAATTTTAAGAGAGTCAATTCCTCCCAAAGGCCGTGAACACTGTTGAGGTTTTCTGGTTTGGAGTTCAAATTTGTTGTTATGATACTACAAAACAATATTAAAATACTGTTAATGTACAATATGGAAAATATTAGATCCCAGCTGTCTGTTATTGCAAAGTCTTTCAGTGATTGACTTAAGGCATGTGAAAGACATTCTTCAAAGTAGATTTTCTTTTATTCTTCACTTTTTCCTTTAAACAGCTCTGATATGCCTCTTTTAACATTACAAGGGCTGGATAAAACTACCTCTAGAGACCATTGGTATCAGCAGCAGTAAATTACCAGCAATTGTGCTATTCTCTGAAATTATAATGAGCTGGATTAAAGCAGATAGAGAACTGCTACCCTAATACAACTTGGGTAATTAAATTTCAATATGTAGAATTCTATCTGGCATTGCAATGGGATACCATACTCCACTTCCTACCCTTTGATAAGGTGTAATTCTGCTAAATACTCTGAAGTAGCTGACATATTTCAGCCCAGAAGTGTGCTAAATATGATGCATTAGAGAGTTTTTAGTGTACTGGAGTTGAATCAGTTGGTAATATATTTTATTATTCCCTTTAGGTGATAGATAACATGAAACTGCAAACCATTTCCAGTAGCACTTGATTATCGAGAAGGCATGATTTTTGGTAGTGTTGAGCTCTAACACCTCCAGTGAAAGGCTATGAAAGCAAAGAGATTCCCAAAATCTCAGTAAATCAGCCTCATGGGCTTCCCTAAAATGCTACAGAAGACTTTCCTGTAATTACTGCTAGTAACATGAGGGAATGCAGCAAAGACAAGATGAAAGCTCTGGATAGTAATCTTTATAATTATCAAGTGAAAGTTCCTGGGTAGAAGTTATAAGATGAAAGTTCTTCTAAGTCAAGTCTTTTTCTTCCTATGTAAAGTTACTAGTCGAAGGGAAATGTCAAAGAAATTGATTAGTATTTGTATAAAATTTATGTCACTGTAGAATCTTTTCAAAGTGAATTTGAGTCAAAAATTTCCACTAATTTCTTTGGAGGATTTCATCAAGACAGATATCTGTTTTGCAGGCTTCTCTCAAGAATAAAAAATTTTCATCTCTCTTAGTATCTCTGGGGAAGTGTGTCTGTGCTGCTTCATTTTAATTTGGAATAAGATGTTGTCTAATACTACCTGCCCACAAAAGTGTAAGATGAAATTTTATGACAACTAGGAGAGAAAGAAGATCTACTTTGACCCCTGTGGAAACAAGATTTCTCCCAATCCAACTGTTTGTGAGCTGAGATTTCTAGATTTTTTTACCTAATGGGCAGAATTAATTTGATGTGAACTATGTGTTGTGTAGTATTGAACTAATGAATAGCTCCTGATGGATATGATATCTGCAGGGCATTTCACTCTGCTGAGTCACATAGTTTTTGCAGTATGTCAAAAATGAAATGATTCTTCTAAGGGCCAGCGTTTTTCTGAAGACAAATAAAGACCAACATGCAGCTAAAATCTTTTTAAGGGACAGAACAATCCAGCATTTCAGACACGATTTTGACATTAGCCAATATCTTAGCAACTGACCATGCAAACTGCCTGCCCCCAAATACTGCCACATGCCCTCTTCCATGCGAGAGTTATAATCAATACTGAAATGATGAACCACTTGCTATAATTGCTTTAATTGCCTTATGAAACCCAGCAGCTCTGATAAGTACAGGAGGTGATTGTCCTGCTTTACTCCAACTGGGCAGCCACTCCTTGAGTCCTGTGTGCAGGTTTGGGTGCCGCAAAACAAAAGAAAGATATAAAGCTGTTAGAGAGCATCCAAAGGAGAGCTCCAAAGATGATGAAGGGCATTGAAGGGAAGCCATAGGAGGAGCAATGGAGGTCTCTTTTTCTGTTCAGCCTGGAGAAGAGACTGAGGGGAAATTCACTGCAGTTACAACTTCCTCAAGAGGGGAAAAGGAGGGGCAGGCACTGATCTCTTTTCTGTGGTGCCCAGTGACAGGACCCCCTCGAGGGAATGGCCTGAAGTTGTGTCAGGGAAGGCTTAAGTTGGATATTAGAAAAAGATTCTTCACCCAGAGGGGTGGCTGGGCACTGGAACAGGGTCCCCAGAGAAGTGATCACAGCAAGAGTTCAAGAAGCATTTGGACAATACTCTCAGGCACATGGGGTGATTCTTGGGGTGTTCTACGCAGGGACAGGGGTTGGGCTTTGATGATCTCTGTGGGTCCCTTCCAACTCAAGGATATTCTATGAGTCTATGATAACACTGTGGCAGAAGCCAAGACAAAACACACAAGTCTGAAAACATTTAATCTACTCCAAGGTATGCATTAGAGATCATCAATTTGAAACACTTGCTCATGAGATGTGTTCATAAAAAAAGGAGAGGAAAATTTGAATCCTGAAAAGTGTTACACAGGACAGTATGCTAAATTATTACCAAAATTATCTACAGGAATATCAGAGGCTTCTGTCAATACAGAAATTTGCTTGAAAACTAAGAGACCACAATTTTTGTTCACCAAAGAGACAATCTTACCCCAGTCCATGGGAGGTCATTCCCATGAGGGATTTAAATCAGACAACCCTTTGAAAAAGACTCCTACTGGCTGTACTGTTATACATTGAAAACAAATAGCCTGCTAAGCTTTGCCTACAAAACCTTGCCTCTTTGATGAGTTTGGTTTCTGCTATGAGGAACATAGGATGTTTAATCTTGATCAAATGGGACAAGGAACACCTTGATGTCCCTGGCATTTTCAAAAGAGATTATCTTTCACATTCAGATTTTTACCTCCTTACCAGCTCACTCCTCAGTGTGCTAGTCATTTGCTTAATGCCAAAGAATGAGCCATCTAAGCCATTTCTTGCACTAAAAGGCTGAACTTCAAGATAGTCGTGATATTTACACAAATTGCACTCTGTCTCTTACACTATTAAAAAAAATTAGCCTCCCAAAAGTAGTCCTTTTTCATACTGCTGTTTTATAACTGGGCTTTAGGTAGGGCATCAATCCTGACAAGAAGAGGATAATTTTTACAAGAGTGTAACACTGGTGTCAGAAAACCCAGTATTTTCATGAGGGTTCTGATCTTAGTTAAGAACTAAGCATGAGCTTTAATAGAAAGCTACATCTTTCATGAAGAGTGGCTTTAAGAAGGCTTTGATGTTTTATTTCTAATGTGAATTTTGGTGTGTGTTTGCTTGTTTGTGTAATGGGTTTGTGCAGGCTTGTGTGTTTGTGTAAAACTCATGATGCCAGAAAGAAACTGATGAGATGAAAGGTAAGAGACGACTTATTCTCTCATGTCCCAGCCTTGTGTTTCTGCTGCAATGCCAAACTCAGGAAATTAGATTAATTTTCAGGGAGACACTCTGCTTTGCCAGCATCTGAAAGCTCCTAAATTCTGTAAGTCTGCTACACATCACTCATGACAGGTCACAAAGAGAAAGAACACTGACCAAAGAGAAAGAACAATCTAAGGGGCAGCAGTGCCACCCAATAAAACTCAAATGCTGCTTACTATACCATGCATTACATTAAAAATGGATATATAGTGTATGATCTCTTCTCCTGTCAATGACACTGACCAAACTAAACAAAAACTAGACATTTATCTTAAAGGAAAGTTGCTCTTTCCAAACAGAAATATCTCCAGCAGGATGTTCTTATTTTGAGATGGTCTTACTTAGAGACTTAATTGGAAATCCAACTTTTTGGTTTGGTCTGTTTTTCTTTTGGTTTTCCTACTTTGTAATAATTTTGTCTAAAAGCTCAAGGGAAAAGACAGGCAGGCAGAGAAATCTTGTAGTTAAAGGATAAACTGATTAAAATGAAGAAAACAAAATTACATTAAAGGGCTGTGATGTGTTGCAGGACAAAAAGAAAAAAACACCACCAGCAGAACAAAACCCTGGAAGATGAGGGGTTTATTACTTTTTGCTTTCAGAAAATGATGATTGCTCTTTTGACCAGTTGAATCATTGTTTTAGAATAACTGATTTTTCCCAGGTAAATGGAACAAAATCTGATTTTTTCCCTTACTACTGGAGCTCAACAAGAAATATCTTATTTTTGGAGCAGGCTGCTGTGCATATCAGAGTTAACTGGATAGAACAGATCAGTAAAGTACACAAAATCAGGAAAAAAATTTTGAATTCAACTCAGGTCAGTGTGCACAAACATAAAACCCAGAGCAGATATTAATTGCTGCTGCTATTTCATGTTAATTCTTCGAAGAACTGCACAGAATCAGTTAAGTAATACCAAGAAATACTTTGCGTCTTGTCAGAAAGCAGATGGTAATTGACAGAAAGCATTCTCATGGCAATACCCTGGAGAAAGAGACTCTTTAAAGGTATTTTGGTTATCCTTGCTTTTTGGGGGCTTTTTGCTATCCCAGGCTTTAAGTAATTTTCCAGACTTCTTGCTTTAATAAAAGCAGAATAATGTGTCATATAGAAGTGATGTTTACCAGCTGTCAGGTAATTTCCCAGCACAACTCAAAGCTGTTCTCCTCTGCAGAAGGCTTCCTGTAATTCGGTGTGGCTTTTCATATTGCCCACACACTCCAGTTTTCTTGTGAAGTCTTTTCCTTTTACAGTTAAAAGACCAAACTACTTTCTAAAGAGTTTCAGGGTAAAGTGTAAGACTTGCTCCCACTGTTCCTGGATAAAAGGATGTCAGCTGCAAGCAGCCATAGACGCCAAAAAGATTTCTATTCAAACATCAGCATTAACAAAGAAAAGTCTCCTTCAGAAGAATGCTACTGAGTTGAAGCAGCAAGCAGGGCTTTCAAATTAAGTTTTTGACTTCTTCGAAGCCTTTCAGGAGCTTTTTCAGTAACACTTCAAGGAAATTCACACAGATATGTAGAATGAAAATAAGAAGAGAATAATAATAATAGTAATAAGAAGAAAGAAAAAAGAATAAGATGGTTTCTTTGTGCATTTTTTGCGATGGTTTTGTGTATAAATCTGCCTATAAATTATCTTCTAGTGTAGAAAAAAAAATTCCAATTGTTAAAATTATAAAGAACAGAGCTGTATTTTTTTTTTCCAAAGCAGCCTGGGCTTTGAGAATAATGTATCTTCCATCTTTAGAGCTGAAAGGTGCTTTTTTTAATCTCAGGGGACTCTAACTGGGACAAAAACCACCCTCTGCCAGCTCTGCTGGGGCACATTCTGAGCAGTCAGGTCACAGAGATGCTCAGAGAAGCAGCATCAGGTGTGTGTTTTATAGCCAGGAGTCTGGAAACAGCCTGGGCTCCAAAGCTCTGCTAAGGTGACATGGCACAAGCGAAGCAGACACATGTGGGCTCTCTCTCATGTCTGCTCCAGGCACAGGCTGCCCTTCAGGGCTCATTATTAAATGCTTAATGTAGGAGGCCTTTGAAGTCTCTCTGGCCTGCAATTGCCAGTCTCTGTTACTTTAGTGTTGCTGGTATTATTGGGTTTGTGGACACTGCTGGTAGGTAGCAGTGCAGGTGTGAGGGCGCTGGGAGCAGGCAGACAAAGGCTGTTTGTCTGCTGTTTATCTGCCGCCTCTGAAGTAATTGCTGTTACTGGTAGCTGACAGCATGAAGGAGACACTGCTCTTACCCTCTTCTTGTATCCAGACACTTTTAAAAGAAATACAAATGCAAGGCTCTGACAGTAGCTGGCACAGCAGCATGGCTGCTCCATGCACTCTGGAGGTGAGAAATACCAGTGGGTTTGAGGCTGGACTCCCTGTGCCAGCATCTACCTGCGGATATGAACCTGTGGATATGATGGAAGGCCACAGCAGCTGGTACAGCTTTGCTGGCAAGCAAGTTATAAATTATCCTGGGATAGGTCTCTTTCAATCACCCTGTGTGACAGGAGCTGGAATACCAAACCCCTCTGCGCTGGTAGAAAAAAGGGGAGGCAGAAAATGAAAATTAAGTTGGTACTGTATCTTCAAGAGAATGCATTAAAAGTAAAACAAAAATCAATCCCCACATTTGTGAACCAAATTCTAGCTATTTTACTCAGTTTTAGAATTCCCTCTGTGACACTCAGAGCCTGCAAAGGATCAGAGGATAAGATTGTGCCATCTCATTTACTCTGCAAATATCTCTGCAGATGAACATACAGGGAATTAGATATCAGGTAGGGAGGTGGAAAAGAGAAAGCAGAGGCAGGAAAAAACCAAGAAAATCCCTGTGTATAAGTATTAAAAGAAACATGAAAAGGAAGAATGGAAAAGGATCATACACCAGAAATATAACAGAAAACTAAAAAACAACAAAAACAAAAACAAAAAACCCAAAAAACCAACCAAACAAAAAAAAACCAAAAAGAAAAAAAAAACAAAACAAAACAAAAAAAAAACCCAAAAAAAAACCCATACAAAATCCCCCAGAAAATAAAAAAGAAAAGAAAAACCCCAAAACTAACAAATTAGGTAACATAATCAAACTATTTGTGAACCCCAGCCAAAAATGTAATCTAGTTTAAAAAAAAAAAAATGGGTAAGGAGGAAGACAGCTGGAGAAGAAATGACTGACAGCTAAACAGAGTTTAAGAGACAAACAAGAGTTTGGCTTAGAGCAGTGGGATGTATCCATCCCCAATCTATTTATCTAAAACAACTATCTGTGTTTGCTGACATTGTTCATTTCTCAGTCAACTGATCTGTGTTTTGCTGCAAGGGTACAGTGGTTATCTCAAATCCATTCTAAATCCATTCCTTCATCTTTAAATTGCATTCTCCATGGGGCAGATATTGGGAACTATTGTGATGCTTTTCATTTATTTTCCTGTACATTTCCCATACAATAAAGATAAGACACACATTAGTACTTACTTTAGCTCAGAACAGAGAGGCATAATTTGTTTGGAATCATTAAAAAATTTTAAAAATTGTGTAAGCTAGATAATTTTACTGAGGTAGAATTTTTTTTTTTTTATATTTAGCCAAAAAAAGTTGCCTCAGCATTATTCTCTCCAGTGCTATGGTCTGTCCTGTCCATGAATTGCCATGCTCCTCCAAGACACCATGTGGTAAAAGAAACTGCACCTGGTGACAATTTGAAGAAACTGCCTGGTAATCAAAGCCCTGCCACAAAGTCAGTCACAAACTATGATCATATTTCATCCCAAACAAGCACTGATGTTTTATGGTGATATTGGTAGAAAGGCAACCATCCTGCAGGACTCTAGACAGGAAAATATGGAACAAGGGTTACTTTCAAACTCATACCTAACTTGCTCTTTGCCTACTTTGCCCAAACACATGAAGAGCCCACAGCAGGCACAAAAAAAGTATTTCTGTTCAAAGTAGCAAAAGAAGCCAGTTCTAAGAAATTCTCCTAGTGGCCTAGTCACAAAAAAAGAAAAATAAAAACAAACAAACTAAAACCAACCAACCAAAACAAAATTTCCAAATTTAAATGGATCCAACCCAACCAAATATATATTCTACTCTCCTGTAGAAAAACAACAAATTTTTAGGTCACAAACTTATCATGTAGTGGGCTACATCATTGTAGTAAAAAGTACATTTTTATAAAATTACCATTATCTCCTAAGGCTTATAGCTCCTTATTCTCCTTTTCTCCACTAATTAGATTTGTCAGTGCATTTGGTTTCTTCACATGCACCTTGCACACTGCTGAGCTGGTACTTTGATCCCTCAAAACAATATTAAGCAAAAATTTCAGCAAGGTTCTTAAAACTTTGTTTTAAAATGAAAGAAATTGAAGGCAGAGTTTCAACAAGCTGTTGAAACCTGAGAATATGGATTTGCATTTCTTTTTTTGCATTTCTAAAGAAGCAATTATTAGTTTTTGTTGTTTTGTTTCTTTTTAATCTAGGCAGATGTTTCCACTAGAATTTTTAGCTAATAGAAAATCAAATATTTTACTGAGGAAACTTTTTAAATAAATTTATTAAATCAATAACTTTCTCGAACTTCTGTAATTTTTGGCAGTCATTGTTTTTTAATACAAATAAATGGCAGGTACTGACAGTTGGAGCTGTTTTCTTTTTTTTATCTTCCTCTCCTAATAGGTCTTTTCTTGTTCTTAAGCATAGGAAATCACTGAATCTGAAAAGAAATAAACCCTCTCTGCTCTAAAATACTGGTTTTCATTAGAGACAGCAGTAATTCTATAATATACATACTAACAAGGAAGTGTAATACATAAAGAAATACTATAAAGACTGAAAATGAAAGAGTAAGACTGTTTAGAAAGAAGACTCAGTTGGAAATGGAAAGCTCCTTGCAAATGTGGTGTCAGCTCAGAGTCTTAAAATTAATTAAGGAATGTTAAGAGAAAGGATAAAAAAAATCACTAAAATGGTAATAATTCATTTTACATCTGGACTTTCAATAGAGATAAGCATAGCTAAAATCTTACTCTTCAATTCCATGTAGACACTGAAAATATATCTCAGGTGAGAAACAGGTTCATGAAGCAAACCTGATGATTTTTTTTTTGTTCCTGTTATTGCAATGAGACTTCAACTTAGCCTGGTCTATTCAGGACAATTATCCTGTCAACGAAATGTTAACCTAAAGCAGCACTGGGACACTTCATTAAAGTACCAAAATCAGATCATTTTGGTCTCAAACAACTTATTGTAAAATATGGAGTGAACATTTTGTCTTCCACTGGCTGTACGTTAAAATCCTGACTAATGGCACTGGGGCACAAAACTTCAGCAGTAAAGTGAAGTGCCAGTACATAACTACAAACCCAGGCAGACTGCTCACTGCCAGCTCTTTCAGTGAGTCCATCCTGAAAACCTGCAGATTTTCTCATGCTTTTACAGGTACCCTTACATCCTGCGTGTTTCAGAAATAACAGTTCCTGTGCTGTGCCACTGGCAGCCTTCCTCTGCAGATTTACAGCACACAGGTGGGAAAGCAGAGCTGGATCTCTTGCTCACTGTTTGGAGACAGTCAAAGAGAGATCCTCGTTCCCAGCTCAGGACTCAAATCCTGCAGTTCTGGCTCAAACAAATGCCTGTCCAAATCTCCTAACTTCTTCTGAGGGACCATTTGTGAGAGCGACAGTGCTCAAAGGGTCAGCAGGAGAAGAACACCCATTCAACCTCAAACTAAAAACACAGAGGCTGCTTTAGAGATGGCAGCCACTCAAATAGTATAACCCCAAGCTCTTGGCTGTTTTCAGAGCACAGGGAGGATAGGCCAGCCCACGAGTTTGTGAGTAAAGCTGCAAATGGTGCTCGTTACCTCCAAACACAACTTCTATAAAACAAACCTGGACATACTGTGCTGGCTGTGTAAATAGGGGATCTAACAATTATAGATGTTGCTAAAAAAATCAGTTATTGTTTTACACATAAATCTTAAAATAAAAAAAAAAAAAAATCTTTATCCTAAAGAGATTACGTTGCCTCCCATGGAAAAGTCAGTATGGAGATCTACTGTCAACAAAAACACTTAGCAAGGAAAGATCCAGCATTCAGGCAGAAACTGCCTTTATCTCTTTCTGCTGCAGGCATTTTTTTACTGCTCTCTTGAAATCTGAAAGTCCCAATGATATGCTGTTGAAACCCTTAACTGTCAACCTGGTGTTACAGAATTACTGGGAATAAGATTTTTTTTTTTTTTTGAGGGTTCCTTGGTTGTGTTTTTTTTTTCCTTTCTTTTAACTAGTAAGTAAATTAATGAAGGAAAGATTTAAAAATTCAATTTTGCAGTATTTTGACCACTTGTATGATTAATGTCCAGACTTGTATGATTAATGTCCAGGAAGCACTGCATGGAAATTGAGTGCACTGCATGGAAGCCACATCACAGTTTAGCCTGCCTTTTGATCAGCCTGAGTTCATTCCCTCTCAGTCCCACTGCAGCATGGACCTGTAAAAGCTCCTCTGTAATTCTCAACCTCTCTGCTGCTGCTTTACAATAAAGATACCAAAAGTATAAAATCAGATTTCACTTGAAAAAAGTGATGGCAAGTAAATATTAAATGTGATCACAGCAAGGAGATTTATAAAACAAGTGGATGGCTGGTATTTATTTCAGATCAAGATCTTCACCAGTCAGGAGCTGGCAAATAAAAACAGTTTGTGACAGGCAATAACCTGTAGTGACGGTAGAGCAGCCCTTGTAATGAAGCTGCAATCACTCTTCTGATCTCCTGCCGTCCTGTTTCGTTCTTTTCCTTCTTGAGGAACTGGCACTTCCAATCTGTTCTAATTCTCCTGATTCTAGGCTTTGATTTATACTGCTCTGGCTATTGTACACCCTGTCAGAGGAAGGAGGGGTTAAGCCTCCAAGGTGGAAAGAGAGGCAGCAGTGACATGAGGGTGAGGAAGAACAGAGAATAATACCAGCCATTAGACAATGCTGATGGGTGACGTATGAGCCTGCCTTGCTCTCTAATTATGCATAATATTTTTGCTTCAGTCTTGGCTGATGTGAACAATGTACCACCACCCCCCAACACTCTGGGGGAAAAAAATAAAAGAAAAAGAAAGAAAGCTCCATGTAAAATTATAGTCCAATAATAAGAGCATGGTGCTGAACTCAGGGTCAGGACATCTGGGTTCTGGCCCCTTGGCATCAGCATAAGACTAGACAGAACACATTCATTCTTCCTGCTGCCTTTGTTTACTCTGATGCATTGAAATAGATTTCTAGAAGCTCTACTTTGCTAACAAAGTGCAACAAATGAAGAACAGACTCTTTAGAAGTGACGTCTCAAAGAGAATTTATCTAACCCTGCCAGTTATCACACTTGTCTGTCTATTTACAGGTCCCTGGGGCCCTGTGAGTCTCCCATGCTCTTTTTGGGCATTTTTTTTTTATGGCTCTGAGACATTTTTGAAACATAAGAACTTCCAAGTAGGCAGACATCACTGATGCCCCTATTCAAGAGTACAGCAATCACAAGTTGACTTTTTAATATATGTATATATATATATATATATATATATATATATATGTAAAATAATAAATTATGCAGTAAATAAATAATACTATAATAAAATAATATAGTAATTGTATTTAATTCTTTGAAAATCAATTTCCTCAATAATCAACAGCCTCTTATTAAGTGGAAGGATACCTCTCTGACCTCAGTAATCAATGTAAAATCAGGCACATGAGGTCTGATACCACTAGTAATTTTAATCATACTTGAGAGTGATGTCTATTTCCACATGATTAACCACTACTTCTTAAAAATGCATTATATTTCTTAGTTCAGCGACTGTCTATATTCTGCTGCCTAACAGTAAGAAAGTGACTGAGTAAAATATACTTTGCAAACACTTTCAAACGTGCTGGCCTGTATTTTCAACATGTGTGAACAGGTTTTATGTGTAAAAGAGGAGATGCTAACAAATGTGGGTGAAAAGCTAATGAAAGATTTTGCAGTCTTTGCTCAAAACAGGTTTTATGTGTAAAAGAGGAGATGCTAACAAATGTGGGTGAAAAGCTAATGAAAGATTTTGCAGTCTTTGCTCAGACTGTATACTATTTAATTCCTTTAGTATTTTGTGCCAGATCCAGGGACTATCACTCACAGTATGGAGCAGTTGATGTGACAAACATTTCTGGGTGTTTGTTCAGTGGTGAAATACTACCCAAAGCGAATAAAAGAGCAGTTACCTTAATCCTAAAGTGAACAGAAGAGACAGCAGGTAGTATAAAAAAGAGCAGTGCTAAAGCAGAAATATCATAAGACAGGAATCCCTTTGCTTGCTGTGCAAAGCTTTCAAGAAAGGGGATGATGGAGCAGCCAATGCCGAAGTGAAGGAGACCATGAGACATAAATTAACTCCCCAGGAAAGCCAAGTCTATTTTAAGATCACACATTTTCCTTGGGACACACATGGCCAACCATGCTTGCACTTTTGGAGTGGACTGAACTCTGTGCCACTTCCAGGATGGAGGAGATGCAGCAGAGTTTCTGTTTTGTGTGGAAGCAGTCCTGGTGTACTCAAGGAAAACGTGCCCAAAGGGAGCTTCTACTACTACCCACAGTTTAATATCTCTTTAAAGGCACTTGCCTCTAAAAAGACAAGTGGATGATGCAAAATGATGCTAAACCATAACAGATCAGTGTTATGTTCACAGGCATTGAACCAAAAGATCCTCCTGCAAGATGTGATCAAGGACAGGCTGAGGTATGGAGTCAGCCACCAGTGATTTGCAATAATTATCTGATGTGGGGAAAGGAACAATAAATACAACCCCTGCTGAACAGCCCATGCCTTTGGTTTTGTCTTTTCTCCAAGATATTTCTGGTTTGCCATCTCTCCTTTCAGCTGAGCTGCTCTGGAGCCCTTCCTGGAGCAAAAGGCAGCAGCTGTTGTCCAGCCTGTCTAGAGCACCTTCAGCCTCTGCCTACAGGTATCAGGCCATTAATTTAGAGGTGGGAAGCTGGTTCACATGCATTAAGTGAGCAGTCACACACAAAAAGTACCAAGTTCTCAATACTGAATGTGAAAAGCTTTAAAGAATCTCTTGGCCTTGACATAATAATTGAAACTATTAATCAGACTGTGAAGCTTAGCCAGCACACTTGCAGATGTACAATTTAAAATATAGGGGGGGAATATCCAGTGGACAAATTAATGACAATTAACATTTTGTTCAGCATAGGTCATTTTATTTTCAGTGATCTGAAAGCAGAAGAAAGCATCAGCTGTCTGATGAGACCAGTGACTGATGAGACCCAGACTGAGGGAATGTCTGTGATCAGAAAAGTCCATCTTCACACAGTCCTCTTTGAGGCTATTGGGAAGACACAAGTTTTCTCACAAGCCTAACAACTTTTTGTGTCCTGCCCTCTCTTCCTTAGGCTGAGAGGACAGAGATAACAGCCAGACAACCCCACAGAAGGGACAGACTGCAAACTGCTCAAAACAGCGATGTGCTCCTGCAGTGAATGTGCAAAACCAAGAAAATCAGTAGTTCTGTGTGTGAATGGGGCTGGATAGGTGATCATAACTCATTGACTCAAAAACTCAAACAGCAGACAAAGTAATTTTGTGACTGACAAGGCTGTGTCTTTGAAAAGAGTGATGAGAAGTGCATGTTGGAAGGAAGAGGAATATGGAGAGTGGAGGAGTAAAAAGGAAACGGAACAGAAGAGTTCTCAGTTTTCAATCTGCTGGATGTAGACCAAAGAGAGAAGGTTTCCTCTCTCTTCTCCCAACCCAAAACAGAGCATTGCTTTCCATATAATAATAAATCTTTAACTTGTTTTTGTAAAAATGTTGCTCTCTTCAGTTAGATGCTTAATTAAAGTAATAATAGATTATTAAAAATAAACGTGGGACAGCTTTGGCAAAATCTATACTTTTAGAAAACATCAAGGAAATAAGTATTTGATTTTCAGATTATTTCCCCAATTAATCCTTTCATTCCTCACTGTGTGGAAGATAGCAGAATCATCTATGTATAAATAGTGATAAAAGCAACTGCGTGTACTCTATTGTGGAGAATATGGAGGGTTTTTTCAGAATTTTTTTTCTTTTGCCTTTGAGGGACTGTAGGTAGTCATTTCAGCAAGCAGCAAGAGAAAAAAAAAATAGGTATTATACCAAATCCCAGGTATTCCTGAGCTGAGGGAGCTGGTTCTGCTCCTGCACCATTCAGCCTGCAGGCCTGCACCCTAGCCCATATGACAATTTCCTACAGGAACACAAATAGCTGTGTCATTGTTTTGTTAATTTACTTGAGAATGCTTATCTAAGCAAAGATCAGCTCTCATTTTTGTCACTGTGCAATTCAATTCAGAGTTTAAGGAATGGTGGGAGATCAGACAACACGCAGTCCTCCTTCCTTTTCCCTGGTGAGAGATGCCCAACACTTTAAAGCAGACAGTGATGTTCTCACTTTCTAGCTAATCGATTCCACCACTGAAAAGGACTGACATCTTAGCAGCACTGAGGGGTAGCTGGAAACACACCTTGGATCCTACCACAGCAAAGAAGTGCGTCTGAGTACCCTGAGGTGCTGTCTTCCTTTAGCACCTCTCCTCCTGCTTTCATGCCTGCCTCATAAATACCCACCAAGCCCCAGCTTGTCAGGCCCTGGTGTCAGAGAAAACGTGCTGCCAGCTGACAGGGCCTGGATGCAGCTCCTTCTGAGGCTGCACTCGGAGTGCACCCAGAGTGGCTCACTGCAGAGCAGCAAGAGGTCTGGCACTCAGCGCACATTCTAATCCTCTCGCATCATGGCAGGCAACACAGGCTGAGCAAGAGACAACAGCCTTTAAAATCCCTGTGTCTGTACTCACTCGGTGACCCTGTGTGCTCTTTCAGTGTCCAGGGTGCTGTGAAACCAGGCTGGGCTGTGCACAGCCTGAATCCCCCCAAACCCCACCTGTGGCTGACCATTGCAGCAAAGAGCAGGTTAAAGTAGACTGGGGGAGAGAGTTGGCATGACGACCACAGGAGGCTTCTAGGTGGCCTGTACAATAACTAATCATTGCAAGGAAAGGGTGGTAATTACTCCTTAACACTGCAGTGCAGGAACTGGCTTCATGGCAGAGCACAGGAGGCTGAAGAGATGAGGGTGTTAGCACAACAAAAATATGTTGCTGTGACGAAGTCTAGTCTAACCACGAAGTCTTAGCAGACCTTCAAAAAAGGTCTTCAAAATAAGCAAGTGATTCCTCTTTATTTAGTTACCATCTCCTCTCTGTGTCTTCAGCTGCAAAAAAATTCTTCCTTTCTGGTTGTTGTGCTTTTAATTTTGTTCCTTTGTTTAAGAAGCAATAATGTGCAATGAATAAAATGTTGATCTCGAGCTATTCTTGAGAAATAAATAAATTATTAAAGAAAAATTTTTTAAAAGTGAGAGTTCTCCTGGGCTTTTTTCCTTGCTTTTTTTTTTTTTCCATTGTATTGCATTAACACCACTGCCAGAAGCTTAGGAAATAGGTTTAACCACAGTTTCCTCACACCTTGAAGGAAAGGGCTTTTTGTTTGCTCCATCTACTCAAACTGGAATAAAAGTTAAACTGAGAGCTTTTCACTCACTGAGAGGTGCAATCAGAAGTCTCTGAGCCTCCCAGCTGACTCAACCTTAACATAGCATCCAAAGAATATCAGAAAATGCAGAGGATGCATTTTTCCTTTGCTGTTGTGCTGTAGGCATTTGTTATGCTGTCACAAAATCAAGGCACCTTCAGCTGGTCCTGGTCACTGACCTGCATAGAGGAAACTTGATGTTCCCACTCTTAAACAGTGGAGAAAAGAAAGGTGCAGAGAGGTCAAGGGGCTCATTCTCATTCAAGTCATAGCATCACAGGACATGCTGATGGCCAGAAGCTCGCCCTCGAGAGAGAATACCCAGCCGGCCTGTGCCCCAGGAAAGGTTGATGCAGACAGTCTTCAGTGGGACTGAGTCTGTAGAAACTGCACATTTTGTCCACAGCAGCCAATGACTATCCCTGAAGAGCAGCACATTTGATATCTGGGCTGCCACTATATCCCCAAACTGGGTAAATACTGCTGCTGCTGGTTTGTGGGGCTAAGTGCTTTCTCTCTGCAGCTTTGCACCTGCCTTTCCCTCAGGGCAACTTTCCAAAGTGTCTTGTAGTAGTTTTAGTTTTAGTAAGAACCCAGCCAAGAAGGACAAAAAATTTCTGGTGAGCAGAAAAAGTAAAGCAGGCTGAGGATTGTCCAAAGAAGAGGGCTCACCTGATGACTCTGGCTGCAAAAGCAACTCTTCCTAAGCAAGAGTTCCCACTTTTCTCTCTCAGAAGTGTGTGGTAGCAAAGGGAACAGGCACACAGTGGCAGCACCACCCCAGCATAAACTGGTATGCCATCCCAGGTATAGCTGCCTGCGCCAGCAACACCAGGGGTCAGTGGAAAGGCTCTTACTCTCCAAAGACCCGTGTTATTAGGTAATTTGCACATGGAATAAAAAGAAACTGAATATTTGAAAGATAATATATCATTCATTTCTTTCTATGGATGCCCAAATTTAGGTATGTTTAAGGGCAAGTTTAGTGCTGGCTGTTCCAGAAATGCTGCCAAACACTTTAAAAATCTAAACAGGAAGAGCAGACAAAGCTTGTGAGAATGAAAATGTTATTTTATACTATTTCCATGTTAGAAGCTGAGGTACAGGAGGTTGCTGAGTTTGTCCAAGGCCATGTCAGCAACCCGTGGTGAAACCAGGAACTCAGCCTTTGTCACTACTTTCTGAAAGGACTAATAAGAAAATGACTCCTCATATTTTTAGCTATGTGTCATTTCCACACCCCATTTTGATTTTTAAGAGGAATTGAAGACAATAATGTGGAATATTAATTGTCAGATCTGTCATTCAGAAAGGATGGCAATGCCTGACTTACCTGGGCTTTTTTAAACCTGATATTTTGCATTCCCCGGTGCTTCAAAGTAAGAGATAAACAGTCTCACTCTTTGCTAAAGAAAGGGAGAGAGATAGTTACAGGCTTTCTTCAGACAAAACATAACAAATGCTTTTGTTCATCTTCTTTCTTCTTTCTTTCCTTACTTTTTTTTTTTTTTTTCCAATTGTGTAGTTTTGGGATTTTTTTCCACTTTACTGAAGCACATAGCAAAATAATTAATAAAAGTAGCATATTTCTTGCAGGAAACTGCTTCTGAAGTCAAAACCTTTCAGTAAAAATCCCTACATTTACTCTCAGTGGGTCAGATTGTGAAAATGAGTAGCAGACAACAAACAGACATTTTTAATGAGAATTTAACAGTGAGCCCTTCATGTGTTCTTTCCTTCTAGTGGCAGTTAAGTGTGCTGGCTATCACAAATGTCAAAAGCAGAAGGATAACTTACTTTACCTTCCTTCTGCCCTGCTTTCCCTCATATTTAAGAGCCTTCCATGTTTGGCTAAAGGAAGAAACTTCACAACCAAGATTTCCTGTTTAAATTCTCAGTGCTAGGGCTCAAGGTCATACTGAGAAGACATGACATTGCCAGGTTAAATATAGCACTTTCTTTGGTGATGGCCTCTCCTTTCATTTCACTTGTGCTCTGACAGCTTTCATCAGCTGAATATACACTGCTAGAAAAGTGAAATTAGTGTGGGTGAAAGAGGCCAGTAATGGATCAGGGGATCAGTTTGAACATGGAAAAGCAACAGCAGAGAAAGTATCTCTTTGCTACTTCTCACCAAGATCTGGAGCAGTTGCAGCTTTGGTCCCTTTTTGTTTGACAGATACCTAACTTTTTCGCTTATCCTCCTTTCCTGAACAGAAACTTTCCCAGTCAGCATCTCTTAAAGGCTCAATTTTCCAACACTCCAGTGCAAAGAAGACCCCTGTGTATGGAGTCTGTCTGTTCCTTTTTTTTCATTTGGCGGCAACACAGCTGAACTTTATCTGACAATCTGTGGGAAGCAAATTCCTACAACACTGTCGTGGGACCAGGAAGAATTATTGTCCCTGCCTCAGGATGCCAAGCCAAAGCCTACCCAAGGTAACAAGAGTTGGTCTCTGACCTCAGCAGGCTTTGTGTCAGGCCATAGGAATGTGTCAAAAATCAGGCAGCAGGTGGGTGGCATGGTCAAGAGCTTATCTGTGATCAACTTGGTCTCAGTTCAGTATGCTAAGTGAAAAAATATCCTCCCTACTTCAACCCTGATGCTTGCACAAAGCACCAGCACCCTTATTCCAGGAAATGTCTGGGATATTCAAAGGGTTATTATGGAGAGAAATCAAAGAAATAGGAAAGTCTACTAAAATGGTAACCATTGGTGAGTCCACCCACCTGTATGTTGGTAAAACAACTAGTACAAACAGATTAAAAAACCCCATCAATTTCTAAGTGATTTCTAGAACAAATGGAGAACATAGGAGCAGGTGCTCTTAACTAAATAGCTGAAGACATGATGCAGTCAAAACACTGAAAAATAATAAACTTATTACTGCATTAAGAGTGCAAGACAAACTGCTTATAATTAGTGAACTGCCTAAAAAGTACTGAAGGCAGAAATAAATGAAATTAAAAATAAATAAAAAACCAAAGAATGAAAGAGAAAGTAAAATCCATGTATTTAAACCAACAGACAGTTTCTGATTTAGTGAGGTCATGCAGAAAGCAAGCAGGAAGGTAAGACAGGAAAAAAGGTATTGTGAAATGTTAAGGTCCAAGAAGTTGTTTGAGCCAAGCAGCCACATTTGTGGAAATGACACTTCATCTCTGGTGAAGCCGATGGCTAAGGAGAGAGTTAAAATAAAACACAAACAAAATGTCAGTTGTAAATGAAGAGGACTGAGGATGTACAAACCGACAAGAGCTGGTGGGGGTGCGTGCAGAGAGGAGAACTGCAGGACATTCCTCCAAGGTCTTAAATCCAGCTTAGGAGGGAACCAGTGGGATCTGCTGCACATCAAGGAACTATTTGGAATAATTAATGAGGAAAAGGACTTTGCAGAGGTACTGAATTGTTTTTTTGGTTAAATCTTCTCTGCAAATGATGCAGCGCCGATATCCATGTTAGACCTAATTTTTTTCAAGACAAGAAAGCATGTGAGCTGTCAGAACGTGAAACTCTGCAAGGGGAAACATTGGAACAAATTGATAAACTAAACAGCAGCATATCAAAAGGACCTCATGGCTATATATACAAGAGTTTGGAAAGCATTTGAAATTGAAGTGGCTGTGCTGATAGCAAAAATATGCAAGTTGTCGCTGGAGTCAGATACGCTGCAGAAGGACAGGAGGGTAGCAACAAGCATGCCTATCTTTAGGACAGGCACAGGATTAATCTTAGGTATTATGTACTGAAAAGCCTCATTCTACTTCCACCTTGATTGAAACTAACAAAAACTAGATTTACATACAGGAGAGGATAAAAAAGAACCATAGCTTTTTCTAAAAAAAAAATGTCGTCTGATATATGTTCTTTGAAGCATCAAGCTAAAAGACCAAGAAAACCAATCTGACAAGTCTCCATATATAGGTATTTATATATTGCATTAAATTCTTTGACAAATTTAAGTTGTGATAGAATAGATAAATTATTATTACAAGCTGGAAGCTGGTTAAGAAAGAGAAAACAGAAGCTACACATGAGTGATCCTTTTTCACAGCAAAATATTAACAGCCAGGTTGTCCAAGAACTTAGAACTTCTTTGCTGAAATTATTGGTCTTAGAAAGAGAGAATAAAGACTGAAGTATTTCATAGTATGTTAATTAAGTTGGGAGAACCTAACATTTGGGTAGCTAATGGAAATTAACATTGGCTGAGGCAGAACAGCCACAGGTGGAGTAAAATATTTGGAAGCCTTTCTGCATTCTAAGCCAGCTGTGGCCACTCATGATGGCATTGCAGTGAACAACCCTATTCTGCTCTATTACAGCAGTGGTCAGAAAATAAAAAGAAGCCCAAACCAAACAGACAAACCAAAACTTTCATTAGCATGGGAGGAGTAAGAGGTGTTTAAATGAAAATTAGTTTATTGTTCTTTTCTTCTCTCATGGTGGATTAAATAAGTGGCACCTATACAATGAACTGGCTGCTCCAGTTGGTCTTTTCATTTAATATAACAGAGAGGTATCAATAACACTGAAAGACAACTAATTTAAATAGATCAAAAGTTGTCTGGAATATGATTTTCCAAATAAAATATTTCATTAACCTACTGAATTCCCTGCTACATGCTATCACTAAGGCATTGAACTCACTGGGAGGCAAAACCAGATTAGTTGCTTATCTGGCCAGTGAGTACATCTGCAGCTTGTCTAAAATCTCTAGAGGTTTCCATGTGGGGAGGGAGGTGAGTAGATCTTTTTGTCATTTAGAAAAGATCTCTGGGTAGAGAGCAAACCCAAGCTGATGGGTATAAAAACCTTTTACCTGAGGGCAGTGCAGATATCTAGGGCAGCATTCACTACACCTACCTTTTGGGTAACCAACATTGATCAAAACACTCTACAGGATGAGACAAAACACCTGTCTGATCCAATGCTGTAATCATTATGTTCTAATGCTCTGTAAGTGGATGACTGATGCCTTTTTGAATTAGGAAAATAATGAGCAATGAGAACAAATAACACAAATTCTCTTAATTATTCATGCTAACATTCATGAAACTTTTGAAATGTGTGAATATTTTCATGAATAAATCATTGGTCACTGGCTTGCTTTAAAGGATTTCAGAAATAATAGCGGAATAAGCTTGTTGCCATTACTCATGAACAAAGTTATGAATAATTTTCAATATATGACTGCTCTGTTTTCTAATTGACTGAACATGAGACAGATGAGTTTAAAATAGACATCAGTAATTCATTGCAAATCTGAGAGAAAATTTCTCAGGAATCTATGAAAATGTTATGGTCTATATCAGAAACTTTTTTTTCCCCATGTATATTTTTTGCTAATTTTTTCTCACAAGCTGGAATGGATTACAAAAGAGAAGGATCTAATCTTCATGTTTGAAGATCATCCTATCTGCACAGAAATAAAAAGATCTTTATATATTCAGGTTACCTGAAAATCCTGAGCCAGAGAAATCACTAAGCAAGAAAATTCTTTTAAATTAAAATTGGTTTCCAACACTAATTTTGACAATGATTCAGAAGAAAGACCTATGGAGATATTTTTGTCTCATTATATCTCTCTCAAAAAAACCCAAAATACCCCAAACAAAACACCAAACTGTAAAACACAAGCAACCAAAAAAACTAAGAAAACCCACACATGCCCACAGTTTACTCAGAGCTTTTCTAAGAGCTTGAAGGAAACCCTGGGAAATGCTGATTTACAGAATTTCTTGCCTATTTATGTTGTGGCTTCTCACAGAGATCTTTATTGCCATCACTGCAAGAGGTGCCCTGTGCTATTCCCAATGCCCATTATCACATTGCATTTCCCTTTCAGCAGAGTCTGATGAAACAGAACTGTTCCATGAACAGTTGTCAAAACACTGGCACATTCTAATTACAATACTTGCTATGTTTCTGTAAAGTCAAATTCTGAGCTCAATTGCACCAGAATAAACTAGACGCAATTAAAATCACTGGAGGCACCCCTGATTTGAAAGAAGGTAATTAAGATCAAAATCTAGCCCATGTAGTCTCAAGAAATACTGGAATGATGGGAATCAAAGAATCATTTGTCAAACAGAAAACATGCAGAAGACTCAGCAAAGCAGCTGGCCCTAAATGTGGTTTCATTTAATCTGTATCATATCCTTAAAAACAAATACATGAAGCACGTGGACTACTGAAATCCCTTTACACGTCTTAGTGGCATTGGCAAGCATTGTCTAGGAAGTGCTTGATGGAAATTAAATGAAACTGACTTCACCCTATCCTGTCCTCCTGGAACTATAAATTGTATTATGTGAAATTATTATTTGGAAGACATGCTGATATATAGCCCTTTCTATAGGGAATAGATGGTGTTAGACATAGGTAATAATATAGATTATAAGGTAGCATAGGCAGTCGAAAACAACAGGCAGTCCACAGCCTAAAGAATTTTTACATAGCAGCAAGTTCACGGTGTATGGGGAAAGGAGGCAGCCCTTTAATGCAACTTCAGGAGTGGTCTCAACTTTTAATTCTGCCCACTTCAATCAGGAAAGTGAAGGAAGGTGGTGGGATAATTCAGCAAGGGGTCCCTCCTCGATTTAATATGGAGAGCTAGGGAATGCAATCTGCTAGGCACAGGTGTTTGGCAGTCATCTGGTGGGATGTGGACAAGCAAGTAGGGAACTGTATTTTTTGGGCAGCTCTGACACAGGAAAAGCTGTGGAGACCCTGACAAAACTGAAAGCTACCTTTGCCAAAGTATAGAAACTAGAAAAGATGGGTAGGTGGTGTGCGTGGAGTCTCATTTATCTACAGGAGCTCTCAGTGCTTGGCTCATTCTGCAGCCTGGTTCTTAGAGATGGGAATCTCTAAGATGGGTTTAACAGGGCTTGGAAAGCTATCACACAATTTAATGCTACCATACATTATATATCAGCATACAATTTAAGCTTTTTAAGATTTAAGGCTACAAGCATTTGTGGAAAAGTTATCCCTGTCATTCATATGAGCTGCATCTAAACCCCTTCAGCTTCCCCTAGCCTGATTACTGTTGCCTATCCCATCCACCCACCTAAACAGCCAGTAAAAGGTCAGGGCAGCAGTTTCACAAGCCAGTAATCCTCTTCTGTGCCTCCAAATCTCTCAGAATTAGCTGAGAGTTGCTTCAAGCTGTAAAGCTCAAAGCCAGAGAGATCCAAAATGGATTTCCAAAAAAATGCTCAGACATAGTCTGAGCTTCCCAGCTTCAATTTCTTCCCACTTTTTATTCCACAGTTTAACCCACCCAAGCCATAATCTCTGAGTGACCAAACCAGGACCAGTTGAATCAGCTGAACACTATCTGCCCTTTTTTTCAGTTTGGGATTTAGAAGGGGGAAGATCTGATTGGCAGCAGACGCTGGGAAGAATGGAAGAATGGAAGAATGCCCTTTTCTCACACTACTTGCTTGTCTCCCTGTGCTGTAGTTGGCTATGATGCCTCACGTTCCTTGGTCCCGAGGATGCTCTTCCTCGCCTGCCTCTGGCACTAGAGGGCGCGGAGATCTGGGCTCCGGGATGGAAATAAAACTCTCCACAGCTTCCTAATTCGCCTTAAACTGAACTCAACTTTCAAAGAGGTCTTGATTTCACAGAAGAGGAATTGGCTTCGTTACTGCTGGTTTGTCTGAGTTCCCCACGCTGCATTGCTATGGAAACAGGACCAGAAAATAAGTCTTTTGCATGTAGGTCATGATATTAGTGGAGAAGAGAAAGCTGGGTGAACAGGTGAGTGGGTTACAGGAGTGAAGTGCGACAGAGCAACTTCCTGGGATTATATTAACAACAGTGAGTGATTTCATAGTAGGTGTCCTCAAAAGACTTTTGAATGAGACACCAAACGGGCTGAAAGAGCCAAGAATTTTGAGTAGCTGAGAACCATCACACACACACAGGGATTCAGCCCAGAGGTGACAACCAAAGTGGCAGTGGGCACTGGGCTGAACACCTAGGAAGAAAAGAAGTTTTGTTTATAGATTCTGATCCTAAAGGAAAGAGAAAGTGTATTCTGTGTAGCTTAGAGAGGTTTACAGATGAATCACCGAGAGCAGCTTGTGTCATAAACCACAAAGCTGGTGTGTATTCAGACAGGGGTTGTGTTTGCAAGTGATGCAATACCATAAAGGCAGACAGCATGCATACTTCTGCTCTCCTGTATTAACCTTCCTTATAATTTTTTGCTTCCTTCCTTCCTTAACCTTTTTTATAGTTTGTGGATTTGCTTTTCCCACCAAATAGCTGCACGAACAGGCAATCAAGCAGAGGTTAGACCTTCTTTTTTTGTCCTTGCCTTTTTCTTTCTGCAAAGAGAATATCTTCCTTAAGGGACAAGAACAAGCCAGTGTGTGCCAACACACTGGTTGATACATAAAAATGGGAATAGATGTCATTCTGGCTAGATTTGCAACAAGAATTTCCAGCTGGAAATAAAGTAATCTCCTTGCCCTGGGAGGAACTTTAGCAAATCAAAATCATAAGAATAAACTATCTTACAGGGGTGGGAAGAAGCGTCCCTTGTTCTTCACCCAGCAAAGGGGTAAGGGCTCACCCATGGGCCGGTGGATGAGTTACAAGCCCTCAGAGCTGGCAGTGGGCACAGCCATTCTCCAGGAGCACCTGGCATCAGGACCCTCCGGCTCGGCTGCCATACAGGGGACAAGCAAAGGAGCTCCCAACCTGCCTTTCCCCATCACCCTGGTGTTGGGGCAGCCGCCGAGCCTGCCACGGGGCAGGCTGGTGGGAAGGTGCAAAGCCAGGAGAAGTGCCCTAGCTGGAGGGATGGCCAGAATCGGCTTTTGCCCAAGAAGCAGAAAGCACTTTGTCCCTTCAGAGCCCCCGATACAGCCTTATTGTGGGGCTGCATCAGGACCTCGATACGCCAGCGCTGTTTCTGGGAGGTAATTTTTCTCCCACAGCTTGATCTGAGTTCCCTCTCAAAGTGTCAGCTCGCTGCTTCTGGCCCTAAGCACCCCATGGTGGCGGCACGGGCGAAAGGAAAGGGAGCCCGGAGGCACGGCCGGGACCGACTCAGCCCCGCCGGGCTCTCAGCCGTACCGGGTCAGAGGGACGAGCCGGCCCCGGCCCCGGAGCATCCTTTTCCGCAGTACCCTGCTTCCTGCTCCGGGGAGCGAAGCCCAGGGGCAAGGATGCGGGGAAGCGGGGCCGGAAACGAGCCGGGAAAGCCCAGACCCTTCCCACCTCCGGCGGCACCCCGAGCCCGAGCTCCCCTCCCCGAGCAGGACGCGAGAGATGAGGCAGCGGGAGCAGGAGGGGCTCCCGGGCACAGCAGGGATTCTGGGGCCGAGGGACCGCGCCGGCACAGCGGCACTCCCTCCCCGGTACCTCGCATCCCTCCTGGTCCCGCAGGGCAGGGATCCCGCCCGCCCCGTCCCTTCCTGCCCGCCCGACAGCGAGAGCGCACCGCTGGCGGGCTCCGCTCCCCGGGGACGACTCCGTTCCCCGCTGCCGGTGACATTTTGCAGGAGTCGACAAACATGTCACAGCGAGATTTGGGAACGGTAGCTCGGGGGATGAACCTGTGTCGGAATGTAGCTTTTGTAATAAACGCCCCTGTGTACAGCGCTTGAAAAATGTGAAGGTTTCTCTAAATCAGGCTTCTGTGTCTCTCCCGCTATACCATGATAGGCTCGGCTTTGGGATTAATATCGCAACTGAAAAGCAACAGAGAAGGGCTCTGTGCTGGGGACAATTGCTTTGCCTAATCTCCTCTCGTTGCCTCTCACCGGTGGCCCGCTCAGCTGTGACCCATTCAGCAAAAGTTTCCCTATGGTCTGTTCTGCTTCTTCTGCCAGGAAGCAAAAGCTCGTTTCTTAGACCTTATTTCCTTGGCGGGAGCTTTCCTATGACAGCAGCGGATGAAATCCTAGGTGCGGCAAAGAAGGGGCGGAGGGTAGAGGACGTGAAAGAAAAGCCAAGAGAGAAAAAAAAAAAAAAAAAAGACAAAAAAAAAGAAGATGGAAAGAAAAAAGGAAAAAAAAGGAGAGAGAGAGAGGAAACGTCAGTAAAAGCCAAAGCTTTCCTACCTGTGATCCAATTAGCCGAAGTTGCATCTCATCCCGCTGCAAGCGGCTCGCAGGAGCGGTGGCTGCGGAGCGGCCCCGGCTGTGGCGGCAGAGGCATGCGGGCTGCGCGCCGTCAGCGCCCGCAGCCAGCGGCTTTATCTTCCTCTTCCATATCTTCCACGAGGAGGGAGGGGGGTTGGGCTGGGGGAAATACAGATCACTTGGTACCGTGATAGTGGGCGGGAAAGAATAACAGGTTGGAAGCTCTAAAGAAGAGATGGCATTGTCCGGGCTGATGGAGTTTTTGTCTCTCGCTCCCTCTCGCCCTCCCACACCCACAGGCACACACATATACACACACACCCTCGGGAGTCGCTGCTTCAGTTCAGCCAAGCTGAGCTTTAAAAAAAAAAAAAAAAAAAAAAAAAAAAAAAAAATTAAAAGAAAATAAAGCAATAGTGCTATCGAGCCTGACTTAAAGGTTTAGACAAAACTGGAGTAATTAAAAACAGGTGAAGCCGGGACTCGTGAGTGAGCCGGTAATAATTTATACTTCCCCCAGAGCTCGTGGGGAAATGAGGTTAAGCTGCCGCCCTCGCTGGGCTGGTGGCGAGCGAGGGAAGCAGGGTGCCTAGGTGAGCATCTCGGGTGAATGTCCTTGTCGGGTGCTGCGGCTGTGGGTCCGCTCGCTGACCGCCCGGAGGGGTGTGCAGGGGTGTGCGATGTGTGTGAGCGCCAAGTGGGCTCGATTAGCTGCAATGGGAAGGCAATTTCTGCAGAGAACATTTACAATTTTCTTTCAATATGACAGGATTAGTTGCTGTTGAAGGCTCTCCTCCAATAAGGTCGCACTGCTCTCTGATTTGGTGGCTGTGCTGAATAGAAATTACTGGTTCTTGTTATCTCTCAACACACTCTCCCGTCTTCCTCATCAGGCACTCCCCTCTTTCTCATTACAAGTCTTTATCTATAATTTGCACATCAGAACCACTTTTTTTTTGTTTTTTCAATTACCTTCTCCCCATCTTTCCGTGCAATGCTGTCCTCTTTGGTGGTTTTTTTTGTTTGTTGTTTTTTTTTTTTTTTTTTTTTTTTTTTTTTCCAACTCCTTGATAGCTGTAAGTGTAAAAGTAATGTATGGGAGGAGAAAGAGTGAAAGAGATCTTGCTTTTAGATTATTGCAGTCACCAGAGACTCCGCACATTGTGGAAAAATGTTGTTACACTAAATCCAGTTCTGTTTCTTAAACCTGATTATTGTTCTGAAATTTTCATGGGGAGAGGTTTCCTTTGCACAATGACAAATAAATTAGGGAAAACAGATACATTCTGAGAACAAGAATTAATTCTTGTAGGGTGTAAAGAATTCCTCTTTAACTAACTAAGGTAAGAAGTGTTCACTTTGTTCAAGGAAACTTACCAGTTATATGGATGTAATCTATAATCTCTAAAAATCTTTAGGTTTTCTTTGTTTTTATTTGCCTTTCTCCTGGACCAGAACTGATTTGTGGTCTGAAGTTTGCTTTTTCCCTTGGGATAGGGCTGTCGGAGTGGGAACCAGGAGAGTGGAAACATCTCATCTATTGTCCAAAGAATAGTAGGGGGGAAGTGCTAAGTGCAGGAAAGAGAAGTGGACTTTATGAAGGCAAT
The DNA here is from genome assembly GCF_017590135.1 of Pyrgilauda ruficollis. Lineage (NCBI taxonomy): Eukaryota > Metazoa > Chordata > Aves > Passeriformes > Passeridae > Pyrgilauda > Pyrgilauda ruficollis. Next base: position 1,753,578 of record NW_024529933.1, read on the forward strand.
CCAGGCTTTTGGCTGCTGCCTCCCCTGCCCCATCTCTTGTCTTGAAAGACTGAAGGAGCCACAGCCCAACCACTCGCCTCCACTTCATTCCAACCTCTACTCCAAATATTTCTTGGCCTGAGATTGCTGCAGGAAGAGAGCTGTCTACACAACTGACATGTATGTAGCTGCTGCTCCTGGAAGACTCTTAGGGGTGGATTTACCCCAAAGAGGGTGCTGTGCCTTCAGGGTAGGGCTATTGCCTGGAAGTGTTCAAAGCCAGGCTGGATGGGGCTTTGAGCAACCTGATCTAGTGGAAGATGTCCCTGCCTCTGGCAGTGGGGTTGGAGCTAAATCTTTTATGTTCCTTACCACCAGCTAATTTGGAGATGGGGAGCTCTGAATTTTGGTGGTGCTTGTCCTTTAGTGTTACACAAGGCTGTGTTTCTTTACCTGAAAGCACTTTCACATGATTTAAGGGCTGTATTACTTTTAGCTCTTCAGGAAAATCAAGGCACCTGGGATCTGACTTCTGCCCCTTGGTTTCTCAGTTTTCACAGAAATTTTGCCTGGATTCCACAGTTGAGTTGGAAGACACCTATCCAGGCAACTCGGACAATATTTGGTATTGGGAGGCTGGAAGCATGCCATGAGCGCTCCACAGCCCCATGGGATTGATTGCTCGCTTCACTTCAAGTGCCAGGGCAGGGGACAGCCACCTCCACAGTCTAGGTGTCCCTTCCTTTGCCAGACAGAGCCTCAGCCCCGGCCGCCCCTGCACCTCCCACGGCTTGTCTCTCAGACCTTGGCACTTAACACACTTTAACATTCATTAATCAGGATGATCAGCAGCCTCAAAAGTCACAACGCCTGCTTCTTCTTCCCTTTATTATTATCATTACTGTTATTCTTTCCCTCCCAGCGAGTGTTTGATTGTGCACGTTCTGGAGATTTAATTAGAGTTCAGTGGCTGCGAGCACGAGTCAGCTCTTCCCACAGCCGCGAGCAGGGAGCGGGTGGCGTCCCTGCCCTGGGATGACCCCGGCAGTCTTGGGGTCTCCCCAGCCTGCCTTCCTGCACTGCAGAAAAGGACAGAGGTCCGGGGAATCGCTTCCAGCAGCACGGCTGGAGTGAAGGCAGGAGGTAGCTCCGAGCCGGCTCCACAGGAGCTGCAGGGGGCTCCCCAGTGCCACGCTGCTCAGCGCCGTGCGGTCGTCACGGACCGCAGGAGGGACATCCTCCGCCCCGCCAGCCTCGCCCGAGCGGGGAGCATCTCACTTCCTCGCAAGCACACCCCCGCGCCGTGATCTCCCAAGGAAATAAAAGCCCGGTCCTCAAAACCCCTGGCGTGTGACCCTCACCTCCGCCGTGCCTTGTCTGCCGCCCGCCCTGGGAGAGCGGAGATTCCCCCCCGGCGACCGACACGCGTGTGAGCAGCGCTGCCTTCCTGAGCCCGGCTCTTAATCAGTCTCGGCAGATACATCTTGATGGCACCCGGTGACTCCGTGGTAACTGGCACCTTTTAAGTTTGACAGAACATCCGTCATTACCGGCTCTCCTCTTTATAGATCTACGTGCTAGACACGCCTCCTAAGGGGAAAAAAAATGCCGCTTCTGAGCTTAAAATGATTAAAACACATCTCTCCCCCCCGATTCCCCCCTACTCCCCAGCCGCTCCCCGGCCCCTCGTCCGCGGCTCATGCAAGAGGGAGGGCGAGGGAGCCGAGTCATTTACAGTGTGCTAAACCGCAGTGGAGTTAAATTCTTCCTAGAACCACAGAACAAAGCACTCAGCCCTTCGCTGGGAGGAAACAAAAAGAAGGCTCGTGAGGAAGCGAGTATTTGCTCATGCTGAACTTCCCCTCCCGCACAGGGACCGGGAGTCGCTTCCGGGGAGCGCAGGCGAAGACAGCAACTTTCAGCGAGGCTATTCCAAAGGAAACCGCATCCATATCCAGAGACGCCCAGTGACCTCTAGTGAGACTTTGCTGGGGGCTCTCCTTGTTTTTGGCTACACGTGTCCCAAATGGCTCCTCCCGGCGTGGAGCTGCCTCGTTGGGGTTTGCTTCGGCAGGATGAGTCCCCTGTCCCCATGGATACATAGCTTGGGTGAAGAGGGAGGAGTGGTGTCCCCGGCAGCCACTTCCAAGGGGAGCTTTTCTATTGTATTTGTAGGGTGAGCTCCCTCTCTGATTCAGCTCTTATCTGCACCTGGGGGTCACAGAGATATCTGCAGGAATTCAAGGTTCCCTCAAGAGAGAGGGAGGCTACCAAGGGGCTGGGTGGGTGGTCCCCATGCTCCCACAGCACCTATTTCCCCCTTCTCGGGGGGGGGGGGGGGGGGGTCCCCTCTTCCTC